>NC_137788.1:52620794-53003294 GCF_963383645.1 Muscardinus avellanarius
TTCACATATGAACATATGAAACCTAACAAAGAAATCTTTGTTGGCTATTAAGCAGGGCCCTTAACTTGTGAAATGATCCTCTAAAGCTTATTTGAGTGAATACCTTTTGTGATATATTCTATATAAACATTATTTACTCTCATAGAATCAGGCAGCAAAATTAACTTTGTAAAACTTTCTTGGTATGGATTTTTTTTTAAGGAAGAAAATAAAAAACTGAACTTTCTTACTGTAGGAAAAGTTTAGTAAAATTTTTAATGTGTTGCTGCTTTAGACCATTTTGGTAAGATAAATGAGCATTATGTGTGATGATATAAATATCTGAATACTATGAATATTAATTATAGCATTTTCTTAGTTAATTGTTTTTATTTTTAAAGTAACATATGATATATGGAAAAATCTTTCAATTTCTCACACTGGTAGGCTTCTAATAGTGGGGATTATTTTATCAATGAAGTGCCTTTTAATTTTCAACTTGTGACTCCTATATCAACTTATAAATAACAACTGTAAAAACTGAGGGACTTTTTGGTGTTTAACCATACAAGACAGATGTTGCTGTACTTAATGGTACACTAAGACAACAACTTGTAAAAATTAAAGTTATAATGAAACTTTTTAAAAATTAAAGCATATGTTTGGAGCAAATTGAAACAACTGGAATGATCAAGTAACAATGTGAAAGCAATGTAAACACTTGTAAAACTAACATTCAATATACAAAAGAAAAAAAGAAGGAAGGGAGGGTGAGTTCCATAGCCTTTCTTTTGTATTAAGAACTTTTAGCTTAAGAAACAGGTGTCTTATAAATGTCATTATCTGCTATGAAAAACTCTCTTCTTGACCTGCTACAAGAAATAAGAATAAAACATTCAAAGTGTTTTAAATAATACTTGATGTTGCAATGAGTGTTTCACTTGATTTTCCGTAACATAAAATTAAATTATATTTTCCAGTTCCAACTTTGAGAAACTAAATTGAAAGCTAGGGACTCTTTTTTTTTTTTACCATCCTTTGCCTCAAATCATACATATTAAATTTGGAGAATTGACCATAATATTGTATTGACACCTCAGAACATGGCATTTACTGTAATCTGTTGTTCAAATGAGAATTTGAAAATATAGTCCTACAAACATAAGGTCTTAGATTTAACAGGGGACAGGGAGGTGAGATGCAAGTCTGTCTGATGCAGGGTCCCTTTGCTCTGGCCTGTTGGTAAATAAAGTCACCCAGCCTTAGCTAGAATCACTCATTCTCAAGGCCCAGAGCACCTCTTACTTGTCCTGCGTCTCTAAACCTAATGAAGTATCTGGCAGACCAGCAACACTGAGTAAATGGTTTCCAAACTGGAATTTATTTGATAGTTCAATTAAAAACATTTTTTGATAGTGAGTATAAATTTTGGTAGGGGGTAGAGCCACTAGAAATACCTTGGCAGAGAACCAGCTGGGGAAAATTCTGTTTCTATGCTATCTCATGACAAATTAAAATATGTTGGATTTATCGTCAACATTACAGCTTATGAGAGGACTAGCAAACTAAGAGCAATAATGTTAAAACCAGAAACAGCATTCTTTGACCTTTTTTTTAAACTACTTTTTTTCAAAATACTATAAACATACCAAGCACATCACAAACTTCAACTTATCAGCTCTCAGCCTGACCCCGCTTGCCACAAACTGGCCGTTTCAAGCATCCTTGCCAAATTAAGGCACTCTTTATAATTGGTTCTCCTTGCCCTCATTTTGGTTTTCTTTCCTTGGTAAACACAAAATAAAAATTATGCCAAATGGACAGAATATATGGAAGGTAAATGTCATGCATCCCAGCATCATTATACTGAGCAAGGCATTACTGATGGAATGAATCTTAATATCTGCAGTACACCTAGGCATTATTCCTGCATATTAAAATTCAGAGTATTTTTTCCAAACAGCTCATTTCTGCATTCATGTGATCTGAGATAGAAACCAACTTCTCTTCTTGGCCCATTAAAAATAATGGCCTTCAGGGATCATTCATCGTTTGCATAGGTACACCATCCTGCTGATGCCAGCACAATGCATAACTTTCATAGTATAGAAAATAAGATCTATATATGTAGGAGAGAAAAACAGCAGCAAGGCATAATTCTATGACTGATTAATTGATTGATTGATTGATTTTGGCCTTGAGGATGAAACTTAAGGCAGTCTACCTCTGAGCTACAACCCCCAGCCCATTTTAATTTATTTTTTATTTGGAAACAGGGTCTTGGTAAGGTGCTGAGAGTCTCACTAGGTTTCTGAAGCTAGCTGCAAATCTGTGATCTTCCTGTCTCAGCCTCGCAAGTACTGAGGTTACAGGCAGGTGCCATACCATACCTGGTTTAATTCTGAAATTTTTAATTCTGCACTAAAAAGAAATTCTATACTATAAAGAAAAATAAAGCCAGAAGTAAACTTTTTGTATCCCAATTGAGGAAAAATTCTACCTAACTAATGACATATTTTATAAACTTCTCCATAAAATGTGAAATAGTACATTAATGTGTGTGTGTGTGTGTGTGTGTGTGTGTGTGTGTGTGTGTGTGTGTTTCTAGGTATCCACACAGGGCCTTAAGCCTGCTAGGCAAGAACTCTACCCCTAAATATTCCCAGCCCAATGTTTACTTCTTAATGCCACAAGGGGACCATAATATCCCTTCAACATAGTCCTAAAATATTAGTAACAAATTAATAGTCTGATATTACAGATGTATGTACTACCAGCCATGAAGAATAGTTCAGGTGCATAGTTTACAGAGTGGGGAAAATGGTTACCACATATTTTTCATTCTAAAGAGAAGTATAGTATTGTTTACCAAGATAAAATAAATTTGATCCAAATATCTTTTACTCAGATTAGGTTCTGGGATTTTTTTTTTTTTTTTTTCGGTACTAGGGATGGAACCAGGGGCATTCTACCTCCAAGCGACATCCCAGCCTTATTTCTTTTTATTCTTTATTTTGCAACAGGGTCTCACTGAGTTGTAAAGGGCCTCACTAAGTAGCTGAGGCTGGCTTCAAACCTGTGTAATCCTCCTATCTCAACCTCCCAAATGCTGGGATTACAAGTGTGCGCCACCATGCCTGGCTGGGACATTTTGACTAATTTTCCCACTTTCAAAACAAAAGGAAGGGGGCAGTGTGGTGGTGCATGTCTGTAGTCCCAGAACTTGGGAGGCTGAGACAGGAGATTCACAGGTTTGAGGCCAGCCTTGGCAAATTAGGGAGATTCTCTATAACCTAGCAAGACCCTGTTTTGAAACAAATAAAAAGGGTGGGGATAGAGGTTAGAGGTAGAATACTCCTGTGTTCGATCTCCAGTGCCACAAAACAAAACAAAAAAGAAAAAAGAAAGAAAGAAAAGAAAAGAGAAAAAGAAGAGTGAGATCATGGAAGGGAGAAGGGATAAGTAGTTTGTTTCTGGACATCTGCAGTCCATTTTCTACACTGCTATCAAAATGAGTTTTTTAAACAAAAACTCATCCTATTACCACGTTCTTTAATTTTTTTTATGGCCCCGCTGATTGAACCCAAGGCATTCTTCCTCTAAGCTATACCCCAGTCCTATCTTGACTTTTTTGAAACAGTGTCTCATTGAGTTAATGAGGACTTTGCTAAGTTGCTGAGACAGGCCTCAAACCTGTGATCCTCCTGTCTCAGCCTCCTATGTCCTGAGACTATAGGTGTGCGCCACCACGCCCACCTCACCTTCTTTAAATCTTTGAACCACTCCCCACTGCTGTCATGATGATGTTTATAGGCTTAGCAGCTTATCACAAAGATCAGTATGTTCCAAGTCATTTTCGCTCTTTCGGCCTCATCTGGATACCTGCTCTCTCACTAGCCAGCAGTCCATTTTATTTCTTTTTTCAACTATCACCTCAGTCTTCCTCTTTCTGATTCCTATAACCCCCAGATAACCCTTACTTATCTTTGAGAAAGGACCTACTCCAACATTCAAAAAGTACTTCTGAAATGAATGAATGAAGAAATGAATGATGAACCCATAGGCATATAGTTAGGTTTATTATGCAAAACTATGGAGCTTTAGAATTTCAAAGAGCTTGAATTTCAAGCAGTTCCAAGATATTTTTCAACGCTGGAGAGAACACTTGCTTAGCATGCATGGGGTGTTTGATTAAATCCTCAGCACTACTAAAAAGAAAAAAAAAAAACTCAGAATGCTCCTGATAATTCAATTACTTTTCAAAGATCATATAAATCTTGGGAGTACTGGGACCAGAATCCAAGATTTCTGATGCTCATTTCAACTCCATAGATGAAACAAGTCATTAAAAATGTATTCAGTATTCAGTATTTTTCTTGTGATTCCAGTGCTTGGGAGGCTCAGACAGGAGGATGGAAGGTTCATGGACAGCCTCAGCTACTTAGTGAGACCCTCTGCAACTTAGTGAGACCCTGTTTCAAAATAAAGAATAAAAAATAGGGCTAGGGGCATAGCTCAATGGCAGAATGACCCCTGGATTTGATCCCCAATACTGCAAAGGGAAAAAAAAAGTCAAGATTGCTATTTCCTTCTCAAAATTTAGAAATAGAACTTCTACATGGTTGGTGCAGCAATTCCACCTCTGGTTGACAGCAGAGACTTAAATGAGTATTTATGCACAACTGTGTTCATAGCAGCATTATTCAAAATAGCCAAAAGACTTGAAAGCAATCAAGGTATCCATTGGTATATGAATGAATAAAAAATGTAGTAGAGCCGGGCGTGGTGGCGCACGCTTGTAATCCCTGCGCTTGGGAGGCAGAGACAGGAGGATCGCGCAGGTTCGAAGCCAGCCGTGCACGCTGGCTTAGGAGACCCTGTTTCCAAATAAAAATGTAAAAATAGGGCTGGGAGTGTAGCCCAGAGGTAGAAGGGCTTCCAGGAACCCCAGTACCACCAAAAAAAAAAAAAAAAAAAGTAGTATAGACACATAATGGGATATTCAGCCTTAAAGATAAAAAAAAAAAAAAAAGATGGTGTTGCCAGATGCTGGGTGGAGGAGAATGGAATGATGATTTGTTTAATGGATACAGTATTTCAGTTAGGGGAAGTGAAAAAGTTATTGGAATGGATGGTGGTTATGGTGGCATGACCATGTGAAGGGTATTAAGGTCAGTGAATTGTACATTTATTCATTATTAAAGTAGTAGGTGTTATGTTTTATATATGTGTGTGTATGTATATATATATATATATATACATATATATTATATATATTTTACCAAAATTAAACAAGAAAACTGCCATTTCTTTAAGGAATCACCAAAATAGTGCCAGATTGTATCCCATTTTCCAACTGGGATCAATGCAGACTTTTTTTTTTCCCCTAGTAATGCTTTTGTTTGACTTGCAATCCTGGTTCTTAGCCTATTAACTAGGCCTTGAGGCAAGATACCCTTATTTTGCTTGTCATACCGAACAAGAACAACCACCTCAATTCTACAGCATCCTTTGTAAAAGGTCCCTTTGCTGACTGCATTCTGGATGACCTATGAAAGAGAAAAGTTAGGAGAGGCTGAAAGCTATGGGGCAGAGGCTGAAAAAGAGTCTGAAGCCTTTGTCCATGCCAACTGGGTTGCCCAGTGTCCCTCTCCTTCATCTCTAATTTTGGGGGATGAAAGGGGATCTTAGGTATATTAGCATGAATGTGAAAAGATACCAGGTCAGAGAGGTCAATCTTAAGTAGTTCTCTCCTTTTATTGTTGCTCATTTTCTTGGCCTGTAGACACTGGTATGAGACAGTTAAGTTCTGATTCAGCTCAGGGGGAGCACTAGTACCACTACTCCACTGCCCTACTCAGGGCCCCGGAACTGACTGTGAAGTTTCCGAAAGAGTCATCTGAGAGGGTTTCTACCTTTCCCTCTCTCTCTTTGCCTGTGCTAGCTGGACTGTCTGCCATCAGGGGCTGAGCAAATGGCTCAGCACAATCTCATTAATCCCTTCATGACCACCAGGTCTGTATTCGAGCAGCACAGGGAAGATGGTGGTAGAAGGTTGTGTCAAATGGTCTCAGACCTCAGAACATCAGTGTTGCTTTTTCTTTTTTTTTTTTTTTTTTGGTACTGGGGTTCTTGGAAGCCCTTCTACCTGCGGGCTATACCGCCAGACCTATTTTATACTTTTTATTTGGAAACAGGATCTCTTAAACCAGCGCAGCTGGCTTTGAACCTGCGCAATCCTCCTGTCTCCGTCTCCCAAGCACGGGGATTACAAGCGTGTGCCACCATGCCCAGCTCAGTGTTGCTTTTGAATAGCTAGAGTTTTATAATTACGTGGGTATTGCACATTTCCTAAGTTTTTACCTTTTCCTCTTTAAATTGATTATTAGGAAGTGCAAAAGTCAAAAATTGCCCAGCAAGGTAGTATACACTTGTAATTCCAGTACTTTGGAAGCTGAGACAGGAGGATCACAGGTTGAACATAGTGAGACCTTGTTTAAAAAAAAAAAAAAGCCAGGTGTGGTGGTACACGCTTGTAATCCCAATATTTGAAGGCTGAGCCAGGAGGATTGCAGGTTCATGGACAGCCTCAGCTACTTAGTGAGGGCTCTGCAACTTAATGAGACCCTGTTTCAAAATATAGAATAAAAAATAGGGCTGGGGGTGTAGCTCAGAGGTAGAAGGCCTCTGGTTTCAATCCCCAATACTGGGGGGAAAAAATAGGGCTGGTGGGTGATAGCTTTGAGGAGGAATGTCCCTGGCTTCAATCCTAAATACAAAATAAATAAATAAATAAATAAATAAATAAATAGTAAATTCTAACAAAATACATAGAACTCATTGCAAGTACTGTTGATGCTGTCCTTGATTGCACTGAATTTTTATAGTTTGTGATATGCATTTGTAACTCTACTCCAAAACCTATAAAATGCAGGCAGTATAAATATGACTAAATACATTCTTGGCTGTGTATAGACTGTTGTTAATGATTATTGGTAGTACAGGCTTTCCTAGAACAGAAACTTGAATGTTTTGAAGAGTTTTACATTGATGATTTTTTTTTTTTAATGCTAGGGATTGAATCCAGGGAAATTCTGCCTACAAACTACACCCCCAGACCCTTTTAAATTTATTTTCAAGCAGGGTTTTGCTAAATTGCGGAGGAGTTTGTTAAACTGCTGAGGCTGGCCTTCAACCTGCAATCCTTCTGTCTCAACCTCCCAAATGCTGGGATTAGAAGCATGTGCCATCAACCTGGCTTCAGAATGTCATTGAATCCTCACAAAACCTCATGAAGTAAGCAGGCTGATAGGATGCTGTTTGCCTCTGACATGGAGGAAGCCAGAGGGGAATTCCAGAGAACCTGACCTGCCCAAGGCCACCGAGGGTGGAGAACAGGGACCCAGCTGGGTGGCACATGCTGGGAGTGAGTACTTGGGAGGCTGAGACAAAAGGATCACAGGTTCAAGGCTAGCTGGGGCAACTTAGTGAAATCCTGTTTCTAAATTTAAAATGGATAAAATAGAGTTGGGCTGTAGCTCAGGGAAAAAAATGCCCCAGGGTTCAATCCAGTACTACTATAAACAAACAAACAAACAAACAAACAGGAACCAACATTATCCCACAACTCTCAACATCCAGTCCTGACTCTGAGTTACAGTTTTAGGCTGCTGCCCTTAGCCTCATTTGTTTCTTCTGAAAATTATCCTTTAACTGTCTAAACACATTTGGGTAAATCTTTACTAGCCTGGATTTTGTCTAGACAATTAACTGTTTGCTTTCTTCTGTCAGATTCATTAATAGCTATTTCTTCCCTCTCCAGAACCTCTTTTTTATTTTGATAGCATAGTTATTCACTCCTTTTTCAATCCTGCAAAATATCCTTTACATGACATAATGAAACTGGCCCTGGATGGGGGATTAATTCTTTACCCACTTCACAGCAGGCCATGAACTAGCTCCTTATCTCTGCCGGGTTTATCATCTATAAAATGTGGTGGCTGGAGACTTCTGAGTTCCCTTCCAGCTCTTTCATAGACTATCCTACTTTGGTACCTTACAATAGGCAAGATCTCCTCTCTGGTCACCCTCAGAGTTCAGTTATATGACAGTACTTTTAGTCTTCAGCAGTTTATTGTAGTTTCTAAGATAAGAAGAATGGTCCATATGTTTACCTTGGATTATGACAATAGCCAACTAACCATCAAAATTGTACTTTTAAAAATTGAAGGCTCAGCCGGGCATGGTGGCGCACGTTTGTAATCCCCGTGCTTGGGAGGCGGAGACAGGAGGATCGTGTAGGTTCAAAGCCAGCCTTGCTGGCTTAAGAGACCCTGTTTCCAAATAAAAAAAAAAAAAATATATATATATATATATATATATATATATATATATATATATATATATATGTCTGGGAGTATAGCCTGGAGGTAGAAGGGTTCTAGTACCACCAAAAAATAAAAAATAAAATAAAAAGAAAGCTCAGCTGGTCATGGTGGTGCACATTTGTAATCCTGGCATTTGAAAGGCTGAGACAGGAGAATCACAGTTTGCAGACAGACTCAGCTACTTAGTGAGGCCCTTTGCAACTCAGTGAGACTCTGTTTCAAAAATAAAAAATTAAAAATAGTGCTGGGGGTGTAGCTTGGAGGTAGAATGTCCCTGGGTTCTATCCCCAGTACCGAAAAAAAATTTTTTTGAAGGCTCAATTCTTTTCTAAACCAGACACAATCAACTAGAGCTTTGAAGAGGAATTCCAAAATAAATAGAATATTCTATTTTAGCATTTACTTAATAACCTTGAGTAACTCCCTATAGTTTTCTGAGCTTTCGTTTTCTTTCCTTTTTCTTTTTTCCCCCCTTCATAGTAGTGGGGACTGGATCCACAGACATTCTATTCCCCACCCTTTTTAATTTATTTATTTTTGTTTTTGAAACAGGGTCTTGCTAGGTTGCTGAGAGTCTCACTAAGTTGCCAAGGCTGGTCTTGAAACTGTGATCCTCCGGTCTCAGCCTCCCAAGTACTGGGATTACAGGCATGCACCACCATGCCCAATGTGATACTTAGTTTTCTTATTTATGCAGTGGGAATGACAATGTCTGACCCAACTATTCAGCATAAGGTTAAAGGTGACAACATGGATGGATATATCCTATGAAGAGCAAATTAATGTCCTGCTATATATACTCAGATTTGTCCCTTATAATGCCCTGTCTTGAATTAGCCATCCTTCAGACCCTCTTTTCTATCAGAGCTCAAGGATAGAAAAGGTAACCATTTATTCATGTTCTCATTCATACATGAGTCCACTCACCACTTACTAAGGATCTACTGTGGCACTTTGCTTGTAGGCATACAAGGATGAATAAAAGAATTGTACTCTGAAGGAGCTCATAATCTAGCAGACAGACATGGAAATAGGTAACTGATGCACAGTGTGAATCACTGCAGATGAGGGAAAGCTATTAGAGAGCACAGAGGAGGAGCTGGCCAATTCTATCTGGAGACACTAGGAAGTAGCATTTGGCTCTTGAAAGAATGAATGGAGCAGGGAGAAAACTCCAGGTACATCTGGGCAGATGGAAAGGCAAGAACAAGGAAAATGGAGGAAGGATATGTATCGTGTGTTAGGTAGTGATGAAGAGAGCGAGTTATTTATTGGAGCTGAGATGAGGATATTGTCAGGAGAGACTGAGCAGGAGAAGAAACTGGAAAGAAAAGGCTGATAATAAAATCAAAGTGCGTTGTTTGCCAAACTGGGGAAAGGCCAGACAATTTCAGAGAGAAAATATCCCAAAGGTACCAGAAAATTGTTTGTTAATCTTGATTGTGAGTTATAGTAAACATTAGGCTATTATATCAGAAACCCCAGTGCACAGTGAATTGAATATGATCTAGGCTGGAGAAGCAGCTCTGCCTCATGAAGTCATTTGGGGACCCAGGTTCCTTCCATCTTATTGCTCTCTTATTTCCCAGGATATGGTTGAATGTAGGGTTCTAGCATGGCCTCATTTCAAAAGGCTACAGCCTTTTGAAAGGGCCACAAGCTCAGGGAAAATTTCTTTTAAGCAAGTGATATGGAAGTTGTACTTAATGGTTCCCCTCACTTCCCACTGAGAACTTCGTTGCATGTCATAACTAGCAGCAAAGAAGGCTGGGAAATGTAGACTCTAAACTTTTCATCTATACATCCAAGACCAGCCAGAAAACAGACAGGGATGGGAGGGTTGGGGGAGAGGATAATAGTCTGCCACAACTTGCTTATTTGAGGGCCTCATTAATTCCTAGGTTTAATTTTTCTTATAGTGTTTATCATTTATATTGCAGTGTTTGTCCTTCAAATGCCTGCCTGCATTGCCGACTTTGTTTAAAAAGTGCTTTGGATGATCTAGGACTTTTACAGGCAAATTAAGAAAACATGAAACATATCTGTGTGTCAACATTCAGTTTAGTTCACAAATAAAAACAAAATGATTATTTAAAATATTGCAGCATACAGGGGATGGTGGCATACATCTGTAATTCCAGTACTTGGGAGGCTGAGACAGGAAGTTTGAGGCTAGTCTCAATATCAGTGAGAACTTGTTTCAAAATTTTAAAAAATTTCAAAGAGAAGGAGTAGAATGCCCTGCATTCAATCTCCAGTACTCCCCTTAAAATAATAATAAATGAATAAACTAAAATAAAATATTGCAATTTTGAATTATATCTCTTAATTCTGTAAGACTTGGGACGTTCTAGTTTCCATATCAATGTTTTGCAAGAGGATAATGTTTTTATATGGGTCAACAAAGCAGAATTCCTGGAAGAGCGTACTATTTTCAAGGCATAAAGCCAACCTACATGGAAACCTGAGGCTCTCAATGGGGATTTGCAATCCAAAATCACCCTATTCAATGTGCACCTGATTTCCAAGGGCATGATGGAGCTGAGGCTGCTAGAGTGCAAAGAGAGAGGGTAGGAAGAATCAAAATAGTGTAAAGAGTCCATTGGAGCTATTGCTACTAACTTCGTAGTAGTGTAGTAGTAGTAGTAGTAGTAGTAGTAGTAGTAGTAGTAGTAGTGGTGGTGGTGTTAATTTTGTGGTACTAGAGATTAAATCTAGGTATATTCTACCTAGATTTACATTCTGGCCAAGCTACATTCTGGCCCTTCTTTTTGTTCTTGAAACAGGGTCCTGCTAGGTTGCTAAGGCTGTTCTGGAGCCTGCAATCCTCCTGTCTCAGCCTCTAAGTACTAGGATTTCAGATGTGTACCACCATACCTGGGCTAATTTATTATTAGTAGGCTTAAGGATATCGAAGCGGCAGAGAAAGCCTCTTGCACCAACAGACCGTACTGTACATGTGGGTATTTGAACTTCGGGGAGAGTCTGGAAACTTTTTACTCCTCCTACATTTCTTTGTTGACCAAAGTCCCTCAACACAAGCATCAGTGCTGGGCCTCCCATGCCTTCGTGCCCCTCTCCCATTTGTTTGAACAAATGGAAAAGAAAGAGGAAGCATATCTTAGCCCAAGACTTCATCTTTCTTCTTTCTGACTGTTCTTTTTTACCTCCATTATTAGAAAGATCTTTCTAGTTTGTAAATCTTACCTAATGTATCTCTTGGCTAAATACTTCTGATCCAATTTCTTCCCAGTTCCTCAAGTGAAAGTTCAAATGGCTTGTAAGATGGTGTCATCTCGCCTTCGTCTACCTTCCTAACTTCACTTTTAGTTACTCTAAGGCAAACTAACTCAAGTTAGGTAACTAGCTACCATCAGACCCATCCCTATTCTTTGGCACATTGTATACATTGACACCACTGTGTTCTCCCAGAGAGGAATGTCTTTCTCCTTCCTCCCTTTTCTACCTGATAAATGTATTCTTCTGGTCCAGCCCAAATGTCATTTCTTCTCTTTTAGTCTTCATGACTCTATTGGCATGCCCAGGCAAAATTTTATCACTAGTGTGTGTGTGTGTGTGTGTGTGTGTGTGTGTGTGTAAAAATTGGACATAAAATTTATCATACCACATTATTGTTGAGCTGTGTGTCTTGTCTTAACCCATGGAGCTGAACACTTTTTGAAGGCAGAGATAATATCTCACTCTTCTGTAGCTTGGCTCTTGGAACATTCAGTGTGCTTAGAACATGATATTAGTATAACTATCCTATGTTGAGTACACTTAATATCCTAGATAATTTACATATATTATTTGAATATGTCCCATCATCCAGAAAGAGGAAGCTTCTCGAGAGATTAACTTTTTGTATAAGTTAAAAAAAAAAAACTTGCTAAAAGTTACATGGAATGACCAACATTAAAAACCTAAGCTGGACTCTAAATCCTGTACTATGTTGTTGTTGACTGGATGGACAGATAAAAGGTCACTTTGGAAATGGTGCCAACCTACCACAGTGAATCAAGTTAATGAACTATAGACAATACACAGAAAACTCACTGTTACCAACTACTGATGAGGCTTGGCTGGTTTAGCACTGCGGATTGTTCAGACTATGGCAGTGCAATGCATACTGTTGACTCTGTGTATTTCAGTTTAACTTTTTTTATTTTTATTTTATTTTATTTTATTTTCACAGTACTGGGGATAGAACCCAGGGGCATTCTACCTCCGAGCTTCACCCCCCGGTCCTATTTTTTAGTCTTTTTTTTTTTTTTTTTTTTTTTTTGCAGGTCTGGAGATGGAACCCAGGGGCATTTTACCTCTGAGCTACACCCCCTGCGCTACTTTTTATTCTTTATTTTGAAACCGAGTCTCACTGAGTTGCAGAGGGCCTCACTAAGTAGCTGAGGCTGTCCGCGAACGGTCTCAGCCACCCGAATGCTGGGATTACAAGCGTGCGCCACCATGCCCGGCTTAGTCTTCTTATTTTTTGAAACAGGGTCTCACTGAGGAGTTGCAAAGGGCCTCGCTAAGCAGCTGAGGCTGTCCTTGAACCGCAATCCTCTGTCTCAGCCCACCCCCCCCCAAACGCTGGGATTACAAGAGTGGACCACCATGTCTGACAGTTTCTTAACTCTTGAAGAAACAGCCCTCCTCTCTCACAACAGGCTGGTGTCAGATTTGACAGGTGTTACATAACCATCTCAAGGTCACCAGGCCTGGTTTCCAGCTGAAGTAGGCCTAAATCTTTGATTACTTAAAATACACTTTTACTTTTTACTTATGCCACTATATCCTTTCAAGTGTGTACCTGGTGAAAGTAGTATGCCAAGTAGAAATGGATGCTCAGTGGTGGAGGCCTGGACTCTATGGCTCAGGTTTTGCGCAGTAAGAGCATAGGAGTCTACCAAAGGCAGACCAGAAAAGCAGAGCCTGTCTAATGCCCAGGACAGCCAGAGTAGAATACCTCCCAGTAATGCTGCACCAGTGGACTAGTTTCAGAGAGCTAGACTAAAGCCCAAAATGTGATTCAAAATACAATATGAGATTTCTTTAACCCGTCATTCAGTGGTGCAAGGTCTTGTTATTAATTAATTAGGTCCCTTCACCAAGGATGATTAAGAAAATCCCACGACTGCCAGGTTGCTTTCTATTCCTCTTGACTTACTGGATAATTTTTATCAAGTGAGCTATGCATACATTTTCCTGTAACTCAGTTGGTTATTCAGCAAAATGTCTTAAGCTATTTAACTGAAGCAAAGCAAACACATTTTTTTTTAAACAACAAAAAGAGCAATAGTCTTGCTGTACTGCTTTCTATTTAAAGAGACACTCTCTCTTTAGAGCTGTCTGTGGCTGCTCTGCACCACTGGCTATCTTGATGGCTAAAACAAACACATAAAACGTTGACATTGAAATATCCAGATGACATGGTCTTAAAGAGAGAGTCTGGGCTAATGAAATCAGATGAGTCAGCAAGATGAAGGACATCATTCGCCAATAATTATCTTTACCCTCCCCCCTTATGGCTCTTATGGGAGGAGGGGTCTTGCCTTTAGACTTTATGGAACCCAGAATTTGCAAGGATATTGACAAATTAGATGCTTGGCAATGAAATTAGAATCTCTCTGTATCCTCTGCATTAAAGGAACGGCTTCATTCAGGAGGAAGCCCACCTAGCAAAGCTATGCTCAGCAGTCTGCAGAGACTAGAGCTACTGTCTTTTCCTTTCTGAACCCAGGGTAAAAGCTTTATCTCACTGCAAGTTCTCTGTAACATTTTGCACTCTCTTGATTTAATGCACCAAAGAGGATCTTTAACTCTTGGTCTCCACCAGTGCAAATAAAGGTTAAATCTCTCACTAACCATGATGAACTAGCCTAATAACTCACGGGGAGTCTCTGGGAAAAGAAACCCAGAAAGCAGGTGTGCAGGCTTGATTAAAACCTGCATAGCCCGCACAACCGCAGGCAAAGGTACTGTATCCTCACTTCTCCCCGGTACCGGATGAAAGGTCCGCAAGCCGGGGAACTTCCACTGCGCCAAATACAGGATCCCGCGAGCAAGCCGGGCCTAGAAACACAGGGGCTTTTCTTCAGTCTGGTGTCCCGACCGGAGCTTGCGCTGAATGCAGGGGCTCCTATTGGCCATGCGCCTGGGGGAGGAGGAGACTGGCGGGAGAGAGGGGGAGGAGGCGAGAAGGGGGCAAGGCCTTTTCCCAGCCCCCTCCAGTCCCCCTCCGCAGGCGGCCGCCGCCGCCTGGAGCGTGGTTACTATGCAAATTGCAGCGATTGCGGAAATAAACAAGGGGGCTGGGATCAGAGAGAGGGACTGCGGAACGATTGCAACTTCTGCAAAGTCTGGTACAATCCAAAACACCCAAGGCAAAACCAGAGAGAATCTGAGACCCAGCCAGCCCAGGTTGGACCACTTTCAAAAGAGGAAAGAGAGAGAGAGAGGAGAGAGCGAGCGAGCGAGCGTTGCAATAGCAAAAGCCTTCCGATTTGGAGTTTAAAAAAATCTCCAAGAAGCCTGCAATTGGCCAACAGCTTTATAAAAAAAATCTCTTCCGGGTTTTCAACGGTTCCAAGTTTATTTAGACAATTTTTAAATGCAAAAAAAGGGGGACAACAAATGAAGCGATTCGTCTGAGCATTTTAAAGTTTCTCACGTACACTTTTTACATTGC
This sequence comes from Muscardinus avellanarius, assembly GCF_963383645.1. Taxonomy (NCBI): domain Eukaryota; kingdom Metazoa; phylum Chordata; class Mammalia; order Rodentia; family Gliridae; genus Muscardinus; species Muscardinus avellanarius. Next base: position 52,635,849 of record NC_137788.1, read on the forward strand.
AATGGTACGTGATACATCTTAAACTTTCTATTTTACATTTATACTGTGTGCGTTTTATAAACAATAATGGTAGAATGATTTTGCTTAATGGCTAAGACTTTAAGATTTCTCTAGCTCGCATATGCACTTAAGTGATTGCTGGGTAAATGTCTATTGTGATGTTTTTGTTCTAAAGATGTAGCTTGTAGCTTTGTAGATGGTGTTTTGCTATGTGCCTCAGAGACCGGGTTTCCTTTTTTTTTTTTTTCCCCTCTCGGGATTTGAAAAAATTGCTGAGCTTAACAGATTTTTTTCCTTCTAGCGCTTGCTCGGTTCCAGAAAGGGGTGGGGGGAAATCCTGTACGTGCTCTGTTCTGTAAAAGACGTCTGGCCGCGGCAGTCAACCTAACCCGTAAAGAAATGTCTGGACCCGGAGAATAATTGACGATTCGATCCTCTAATCAATGGGACAACATGGGAGATTGACAAAAGCTCTGTCCAATCATGAGAAACCTTGGGTGTACAATGGGTTGCAATAGCCAGAGGGGGCGGGGCAGAGACGATCTGAAGTTCTCTGCGGCTCTGCAGGGGCTGGTGTGGTTCAAGCTGTCAAAACTACAGGCTCTTCCGGATTTAGCAAGCACAAAAGGACAGAGTTTGCGAGTTTAACGGGGGGGGGGGGGGAAGCTGATTTGGGATTTTTGCATGAATCGTATGCTTTCTCTTTAGCCTTGTAGAAACATTCTGCTGCAGAAATATTTAATTGCATTAATTATTATTTTCATACTCAGGGAACTTGGTAACTGTTGTGGAAGAAGAGGTTTAACTTTTTAAAGAAAAGGGTGCCTAAACCTTGCCTGAATTCTAGGAGGGTAATGGATTTTGAAAAGTAATGCATTGCAAACTCAGCATTTCGCAAGTTCTTCCTCAGATTCCCTTAGAAGCTTTCGCATTTTAAGTACTTTGACGAAATAGCCAAGCTTCTCTTGAACTCTAAACAACGGTTTTAAGAGAGGGTGAGAAATGTGTCACAGGTGGACTGACAGCTGTTTTATAGATTTGAAAGAAAGAGGGGGAAGGGAATTGATTTTCTTGGCTTCTCTTGATTTCTGCTGTTTAAGTCTATGGCCAGTAGCAAAAAGGACATTAAGACTGGCCAAGTTCACATTTCTTCTTGTTACCACAACCCCCATGGAGGGTAGGCGTGTGGGAGGCTGCTGGTTTTCTACCTGTTAGCTGGAGTCTGGCCTCTTGTTCAAGCTCTTGACACCAGTCCAGTGGAAACCAATTGCAGTAGCTTGTCTTGGAGACAGTCACTGGCAGCCTCTGCCTAAAATATATCCATCTCCTTCTGTCTAAGCAGTGTAGACATCTAATTCTATCGGGAAGTGAATGGAAAATAATATGGGTCCCCCCCCCTTGGATTAAAGTGTCACCCAAATGTTTCCCAAGGCTTTAGGCCTTCCAATCAAATCTGGTTTGGAAACTTGATGTTAGAATTCACTTGGATGCTCAGTTCAGCAACATGCTTCTATTTAGGAAGAGATGCCTGGAAGAAAACTCTGCACACAAGTGACTAGCAGGTCAAAAGCTAGAGGAGAAAAGGCTGGATCATGCTAGCTAATAAAGTTAACCTTAGTAAGAGCCACAGAGCGGACAGTGCCATTCCTTACACACCCCAGCCTTCTCGCCAGTGTTTTGGGCATTAAAATTTAAATCATCCTAATAAGATCTCCCTAGTAAGTAACCTCTAAAACGAGAGGTATTTGAGATGTACATACAAGTGAAACCTTATTGACGTAATTTATATATCTAAGAGGATTTCACTAAAGCTGGCAAGGTAACATTTCTGCAAATAAAACACAGTAAATGCAAGGCTGGGCTCCGTGCCAGGGAGAATATGGATAGCAGGGAGCACGTCAGGAGCCTCCTTTGCACAGAGACAATCCCATTTCAAGACAGCGTCCTACCACTCGCAAAATAAATGATTGGAGCAGTTATTTCCAATAAGGGGTTTATCCTTCCTAACAATGGGTCATTTATATGATTGCAGTAAACTAGTTTTCATACTTCACCTGTGTTTCCTACACTACTCTCTCTCTCCCTTACCAGTCCCAATCCCTACCCCCCCATCCCTGCTCTCTCTCAAGTGTCTTAGTATCTAGTATCTTTGTGAACTCTGGACAAGAATTTACTTTTGCAACATGGGAAGAGGGGAGAGGGTTGGAAATGTTTTTTACCCCTAGTCTGCCCTTTGAGGAACATCTGTTTCTTCTCTCTCTCTCTCTCTCTCTCTCTCTCTCTCTCTCTCTCTCTGTGTGTGTGTGTGTGTGTGTGTGTGTGTGTGTGTGTGTGTTTAAATTTATGCTCGTTGGAGAGAAAGTTACCAGAAGCCTTTTCTGTAACTGTAACTCTTCTACTGTATTTTTCTCAGTCTTGTTTCCAAAGGCTGTAGTTGGAACTGTGCTTTGTAGTGTATCCCCCGCCCTCCACCTCCCTCCGGCGCGGGGGAGGGAGCGGGAGCTGCCTGGAAGCAGGAGCGGATGTGAAGGGCTTTGGTGCTGAACTTGGATCCAGCCCTTGCCTAGAGGGCGCAAACAATCGTCCCATATCCAAAAGTCTTACGAAGGGCGCCAAAAGTTACTTAAGATAATATTGCTAACCACAGAAAGCTGGAAATCGCGGGCACGTCCACTGCGGTAACAAAAGGAGGTTTAAAAGTGGAAATACCAGCATTAAATTACTTTCCCCATTAAAGGGGGGGGGGGCGGCGTGCCAGTCCTTTAAAAAAAAACCAAAACTTTTTTTCCCTTGAGACTCAAATCAAAAGTAAGAATCTTCGCTGTTCTGAAAAGGGGAAGATGTAAAGTATATCTTTTAATACACTAAAAGAAAGATTTTAATCTGCTCTGGAAGAGAGCTTCCCAAGAGTACACACTCAGAACAATAACTTCTCACTGTGCCTCAGTTACGTGTTGGGACGGTCAGCCAGAAACTTCTATCGAGGAAACTTGGAGCGCGTTGAAGTTATAGATCCCAGCAAAGATTTTTGTGGCCAGGGATGTTGTCTCTGTAACTCGGCTTAGCTTTTTGGACGTTTCTCCCTTACTGTAATCCGCGAGGAACCAAGGAAAAACAGTTGTTTGGGAAAGTGGGCTCTTCAGTTAAAGATTATTATTTCCCTCCACCTCCTTAATCTGAGAGATTCCCAAGCATATTCCAGAGGAGGGGTTGAGGGACAAAACTTTTCCGAATATTGGGAAATTATTTTAGCAGTAAGACAAATAGAGAGGAAGTGTAGGACAACTGTAGATAGATGCACTATTGCTGGTAATTTTATTTTGCTTTATCTCCAATAGCATATTTCTTGCCTCTTAATTAAAATAAAAAAGAGGTCTGGATGAAAGTGGTCTCACCCTCAATTGCTTAGTGGGTATTCCTGGAGGAATCTCCTCTTCTCTGAGTGTCTCTAGCTATGTCCCCTCCACCAAGAGCTGGTTTCCTTGTCTGTGTGCCCGTCGGTTCCGTGTGATACCTTCCTCTTTCCTTTTGGAATTTTGAGAAGCGCTGGCCAGTGCAGTGCAAACCTCAAGGGGAAGAAGGAGGGGATGAAATGGGATGGAGATTTGGAGGAGGCAGGTATACTCTTTCCTTCTTTCTTTCTTTCTTTCCCAGAAGAGAGAAGAGCTTAGGGAGGAAATATGAAGTTAAAAAAATAAGAGAGAGAAGAAAGAAAGAAACTGGAAAAGCAGGCTTATTGGCCACTTGCCAAACCCTAAAAACCACCCCCCCTTTTCTGCCAAAACAATACTTTAGCAAACCTAAAATAATTGCAGGAAGCTCTTTTCCATTTTAAGAACTATTACCTGGGGGAGGAAAAACGAGGGGGTTCCTAAAGGGCACCCTTCCAGAGATGTCCCAGGGACAGGGATGGTAATGATAGACTATGTCCAGTTCTGGGCACGGGTTTGTGAATAAGAATATATATATATATATATATATATATATATATATATATATATCCCTTCCCCAAAGGAACATCCTATCGCATTTTTCCCCTTAAAAAAAAAAAAAAGATGCCCCAGCAAAATCATTGTTGTATCTGAACGTGACAGAACTTTTTGGATGGCGTTTGTGTTCAAATCCTCTAGTTCCAGGGGAGAACGCTCATTAATCTCCGCCTTCCTTTCTGCATACACCCCCCCTCCCCAATCCGATGAATCTTCGGTGTGAAATTATTCCCCATCACCCCGCTTCTGAATGCCACAGGACCGAAAGCTGCACAAAGTTTGCAGGATCTTGTGCATAATTACCTCTGCCGACGAATCTATTCCCACCGAAAGCTTCGCTGGAGAGATTACAATGCTCTGAGCCCGTACCGCATTTCAGGGGGGGGGGGGAGGGAAAAAAAAGTTACCTAGGAGGTCTGATTTTTCAAAGAAATTTGCATACATGCAAATGCACCTCGGGGCCTCCGCCCGGGCGCTCGCGGCGCCCACACACTGGCCCCGGGGGTGCCGGGCGCCCTGGCAAAGTTGCCCCAACCCACCCGCGAGGTCCGCGAAGGTCTGCGGCGGGGGTGGGGGGATGGGGCCGAGGAAAAGTAGTTTTGTTTGCTTAAGCACATCCTGTGTCAGCCTATAGCTGCCCGGGAGCCCCGAGCGCCGCGGCTCCTCTCCGCGCTCCCCCGGAACGCGCGGCGCGGGGCGGGGGCGCGGGGGGCGGGCGAGGCCGGGCCGGGTGGCCGCGCCGCAGCTCCCCTCCCCCAGCGGCCGAGCGGGCGGGCGCGGCCGGCGTGCGGTGCGGCGGCGCGGCGCGGGAGGGTGCGCTATGCCTTTAACGCCCGCGCGCCCGAGCCCGGCGTAGCGGCCGGCGGCAACTCTAGGCGGGGTTAAAGTTCAGCCCGGAGCGGCGGCGCTGGCTGCAGTTGAGCCGAGTTGGAAATGTGAACGCAAGAAGCAGGCTTGATTTTTTTTTCTCCCCCTTCTCTCTCCTCTCTCTCTCTCCTCTCTCTCTCTCTTTCTCCCTCTCTTTCCCTCTCTCCCCCTCTCTCCTCTCTCTCCCACACTCACGCACACCTCCAAACCGCACACCCAGACGCACACGCACACCCGCCGCCCGGCAGTTATGTATTCTCCGCTCTGTCTCACGCAGGTAAGCGGGGTGCAGGGTGCGGGGCTCGGGGTGCAGGGTGCGGGGCTCGGGGTGCGGGGCTGGGGTGCAGGGTGCGGAGCTCGGGGTGCAGGGCTGGGGTGCAGGGTGCGGGGCTCGGGGTGTAGGGTGCGGGCGGCCCCGCCGGGCGTGCGAGCCGGCCCTGCGCGTGTGCCCCCGTGTGCGCGCGTGTGCCTGTCGGGGGGGGGGTCACGGCTCGGAGAAAGTAACTTTGTTTCCCTGCGGGAGCTCTGCGCCGCTCGGCCATTTGTGTGGGCACATGGCTAATGGCGCCCTCTTATTAATGCCTTAATTAATATCGGGGCGACCGCGGGTGCTCGGACGCCCCGCACGTGGGGCTGCGGGGCGGCGGGGAGGGCGCGGGGAGGGCGCGGGGACCCTCGCCCGGTCCTCCGCCCGCGCCCGCAGCCCGCGCCCGGCTCCCGGCTCCCGGCTCCGGGACCCCGGGCCAGCCGAGGGTGCGGTGCGCCGCAGCCCGTCCCGCGCCCGCCCTCCCCGAGGGAAAGTTTGGGCCCCGCGCGGCCCCGGGAGGGGATCGGGAGGGGATCGGGAGGGGATCGGGAGGGGATCGGGCCGCGCGGCCCCCGGCCGAGGCCCCGGAGCTCGCGGGCGCCGCAACTTTTCCCTGCGGCGGCGCCGGAGCCCGGCCCGCGCCCTCCCGCCCCGCCGCCCGCACCACCCCCAGCCAAGTCCGGCCACTCCGCCACCCCGAAGCGGGTTTCTTCTGCGTGTATTATTTATTTTCTTTGACTAAAAGGCATGAAGTCAGAGGGATTTTGCGCTAGCATTTTTTTTTTTTTTTCTGGAGCGAAGTATGAGCCTTTCTGCTGCTTGGGTACATTGCAATCTGACCATTAATCACCTCTGTGAAGTTGTACGCTTCAAATAAAACGTGTATGCACCACTCCCTTAAAAAAAAAAAAAAAAACTGCTACCATCTCTCTTGCCTTCATTTAGCTGGAGATAACGGTTTAAGCAGGATACTTCAGAAGGCTTAAAAGTATCTAAAAAGTATCAGTAGTTTTCTCTAGATTCTGGATTTATTTCCCACAAGACATTCCTTCTTATTGCAGTATCTAACAATAATAATACCAGCTATTTGATCTCAGAAGACTCTTAAATGCATCTTTTAAGTTGAAATGGTCTGTTTGGGATTTAGGCCTAGCATTAATAATGGATAGCAGTTGCTTTTAGTTATTGTAAAAGTTTTTTTTTTCTAACAAACTTCCCAAGTTCCTATTTTAGTAACTTGTGGAAGTATGGAATGAAACTTTTCCAACCACTTCTGGCAAAGTTCAAAATTGCATATGGATAAGATGCAAAGTGTAAGATAATTTGAATGAATTATAAAGACTGCAGTGAAAACGCTGAGATTCGAAGACTGAGCAGACAAAAGTTTGCAACACATATAGACCTTGTAGATAATACCAGTGTGGTGCAACAGAAAGCCAGGACTCTAATAGATACATTAGTATCTTTCTAGTGAGCACTGGAATCGTAAATTTATGTTTTGAGATTACGCCTACATCCGGATACCTGTGTATCCATTGCAGGCCCTGGGCATAGTCACGTATTTAACAAAGTTGCCTTCTCTTGGTTTATGAGCTATTATCACATTAAGAAAGTTTCTTCTTTTCCTTCTGCAGATTTGGCAGGCTTGAATGATGCATTCTAGGCCTTCTTCTGAAACCCACTAAAAAAAATTCTTGTTTGATGTAACAGTTTGTGCTAAAAATGAACAATAAATAGTGAATGAAAGCTCGTTTATTTTATGGGGGGTTCTTTTAAAAAATAATTTAAAATTTATTTAATTTTCTGGAATATTTATAATACTCTAAAGCTAGCTTTAGAAAGAAAAACTTAGGTATTTTATTGCTCATTAAAATAAAATGATCCAGTAAGCACAGTGATAAAAGTACTCTAAATGAAAGAATAAATTTCATTTACTTGTATGCAATTTTAAAAAACTTTACCAGGAAAATGCCAGACATCTTATTTAGTCCAGGATGGGCATGTCATAACTAATCATGTACCTGGCTGTATAATGATAACTCAGCATAAATTTATAGGTGAACTATTTTATTATTATTAAAAGAAGGTAGTTTCCAGAAATATCCCTATTCTGTGGTTCTTAAACTTGGCTTGCTTTCAAACAGATCAACATTTAAGATGCTGATTCAAAGTAATACCGCTTTTGAAACAGGTTTTCACGTTTGTTTTTATTGGTGGCCTGCAACATTCTCACCGGCTATGTATGTAATATATTTTTTTGTTTTCTTTTGAATATTTTGAAATATTACATAGCTTATGGTGTTTTGTTCAGCTATATGATTTATAAAGATATTTTAAAATTAATCATTTATGCTATTCCTGGACACTTCATGCAAGCTAATGATATTCTTTAGATATGATGTTCCGGAATATTTCTAACCTGAGTTGAGACATATTTTTTTTAAAAAAAAATAGCTAGCACTGTAATTGTGCATATGAGTAAAGTTGTAGAAAATATTGTAGACTTTTATTGGCACATTTTGGGAACCTTTGGGGAATAATAAATTATAAATACTTTTAATGCAAAATTGGGGACTTAGATTATTCTTAGTGACTAGTTGACATAGTTGGCCTCATTTATGGATTTTATAATGAGATATATGGGCATTTGGTTGGCAGGTAAACAAAACGCTTCTGAGCATGTATGAACGGAGTTTGAGATTCACAGTTTTTTGAGAAGCATTTTTGAGAATATGTTCAAACACCTAAAATGCCACACTATCATTTTTATTTAAAATGCTTATTACCATTAATAAAGCTTTTAAGTAAGAATGTTGTAACATAGATGTGAGTTGTTTGGAACTAAGTTATTCTGTGCACTATAAATTGGGACTAAGGTTTTAAAATGAAATCCTCCCTTTGGTGAAAGTTCACTGTGGTGTTCAAGGGAGACTCCAGAAGTTCTGAGCCTAATGTCATAGACTTTTGATTCCCTGTATATGTATAAGGCCTGCATATATAAGAAAATCAGTCCATGTGAAGGACTTTTCCAAACTTAAAATTTATGTATTTTAGAACATTTCAAGGATGAGCTCAGAATTTAGTAATGTTTAAATGCTTTGTGGCTTGGCATATACCTTAGCAGATAATCCCCCCACACACACACTTATTCTTCTAAAATATGAGAATAAGAAAGATTCACAAACATCAGAAAATTTTAAAATGTTAATGGTTTGTGGTAAAGAATAATATAATTCTTATATATTCTCTTGTCCCCTTTTACTTGAAGAATGCACATATGTTATGAAAGCTGACTAGTTCTCTTTTCAATTCTTTTATTGAAAAAGAGCAGTCTTCAAACTTAAACTTGAAACATAGAATGAGAGGAAAAAATAAATGTCAATTATTGTAGTGATTTATTATGTATCATATTAATATATACTTGCAGTTTAAGAACCAGTCATATGTAGTGTTTAGATGATTGATTAAAATTTTTAAAATTTTAACAGACTTGACTGCTAAAATATTTTTACCAGTTTACCTTCTCAGTTTGCATTTCAACACAAAACAACATAATAATTGCTTTAATGTTAGAAATATTTTAGATATTTTAGTTACTTGTGCTTCAGAAGTATATATTAAGTAAGATCATTAAAAAGAAACAAAACAACATGTATTTTATAATATTTGCCTGTCCTACGCCCTTTACAAATTTTATCAAATCTTTTTGATTTTTTAATTCTCACTTATTTGAAGGTAAATAATTTATCTTTAGGGAGGCATTTATGTCGTAGAAAGAAGATTAGTGTGTATTAGTTAAACGAAAGTTAGATGTACTCTGAACGCCTTGTAGAGGTAACTGTTGAATTTTTTCATTACTTTTATATTTATATTTCCTAACCAAATGTCAGTATAAGGATCAAACATTTTGAGTAAAATTGGAGAAAAAAATTTTAATGCTTTAAATTCAATTTTACTTTCAAAATTATCGGGATTTGAAGAGGAGGCTCATCTAGGGTTTTTCTGGAGTATCATAAACATTGATTATACCAGACCTTATGTTTCCATGAGAAAAGAAATAACTGAAATAGTATCATCAAAATTTAAATGATTTCTTTTTAAAGAATGATTATTACTGAAGGCATTCCCAATCATATCAGAAAATTAAATGTATTTCTACGCTGTTGTCACAGTTACACATGCTATTTACTATCTGGCCTGTATGCTTTGCTTTGAGTTTTGTTGTTGTTGTTTCATTCCAGTAGTATCAGCACTTATGTCTTGGGCTTAGATTTTTAATTTTAACCCAGTGAATATACAATCCATTGCTTTTTTTTTTTTTTTACAAAGACCATCAACTTTTTGCCTTCAAAACAGTCTATGCAACCATAATGTTTAAAAGTTTAAAAGGCATTACCAACCTGAATGAGAAACAGATAAGTCTACATGTGGTATTTTTAGAGGGAAAGCCTTTGTTTTCGGTGATGGTGGAGATGATTTTTGCTCCTAGACTTTCGTAAACATTGACTGGCATCTAAATGTTTAGGATTTGCCAATCTGGCGGCCGGGACCTGGCCGTTCTACAAGTGGTGAGGTCAAGACTGGGACAAAACTAGATATGCCTTCCTTGAAACAGGGTAAAGATTTTATATTGTCATGAGCATTTACATGCACTGCACTTACTGTTTAAAGGTTTTGGGAAGTAGGCCCAACAATAGAAGTTGGTGCACTTTGGTGAACATACTGAAATATTAAAAAAATTATATAGCCATTATTTTTCTTTCAGACTGTGAGAAATGATACTGAGGGCTCGGCCCACTTGCTTGACTTCTCTTAGGGATTTTATGTTATGATTCTGGTACCGTCGCGCTTGAGTCCAATTTCAAGGGAAATGAGGACTTTGTTTCTGAGGGTGACGAGGAACGCCGTCTGCTTTTGTCTCCATCCTGTTCATGTTTTCCTTCTTATTCCTTTCCCTAGGATGAATTTCATCCTTTCATTGAAGCACTTCTGCCCCATGTCCGCGCCTTCGCCTACACATGGTTCAACCTGCAGGCCCGAAAACGAAAATACTTCAAAAAGCATGAAAAGCGCATGTCAAAAGAAGAAGAGAGAGCCGTGAAGGATGAATTGCTAAGTGAAAAACCAGAGGTCAAGCAGAAATGGGCATCGCGACTTCTGGCAAAGTTGCGGAAAGATATCCGACCTGAGTATCGAGAGGATTTTGTTCTTACAGTTACAGGGAAAAAACCTCCATGTTGTGTTCTTTCCAATCCAGACCAGAAAGGCAAGATGCGAAGAATTGACTGCCTCCGCCAGGCAGATAAAGTCTGGAGGTTGGACCTTGTTATGGTGATCTTGTTTAAAGGTATTCCGCTGGAAAGTACCGATGGCGAGCGCCTTGTAAAGTCCCCACAGTGCTCGAATCCAGGGCTCTGTGTCCAGCCCCATCACATAGGGGTTTCTGTTAAGGAACTCGATTTATATTTGGCATACTTTGTGCATGCAGCAGGTAAGTGCGATGGTGAGAATTCCTTCCACTTTCTCATGTGTGTTTCTTTCCTGGTTGCCTCTGAATGCCGCACCATTTCTTGAATTGCCTGAGTTGCTGGCCAAGTACAGAAAGCCAGTGTGGTTTTCAATATAGGCCAAAGTCAGAACTGCCTGACGTCCTGTGTCTGGGTGCCACCTTCATTGGGGTGGAAAAGCACAATTCTGAGAGAATTCTCACTAAGTTCAGTTCTTTTGGTAAGTAGTGCTATCAAACGTGTTGGGAATCAGATAGGTGAGAAGTGCAAATCATATATATATATATTTTTTAAGGAGGAGTGAGAGACGCCTCATGAAAATTCTTGTTGTAAAATGCTATGTTTTAACTGGCAGGTGGTCTAGTTAGAAAGCATTTAGTTTGGTGGTGAGGCACTCTTTTGAGTTGCTTTTTGGCTGGGAGTGTTTTGAACCCACGGGGCCTCCTGAACCCCCTGCCAATTAAGAAGTTGGAAGTAAGATCACTAGCGAATTGCTGATCATTTATGAAGGAAAGAGCATCACATTAATATACAACGCAGTAGTTTGTATTTATGAATTCTTAGTGTCATCTTGAATGGCTAAAGGAAACCAACCACCCAAACTCTAGGTAATTGATGGAGGGGTTAATCTCAAAATTAACCAACCTGTACAGTGCATGAACACATTGAGAAATCACGATTGATAATGGATGCAGTGAGTTGTTTCTGTTTTTTTTTTAAATAAAATTTGTTACTGTTTTTAGGACACATTTTACCTGTGCTTCTTTCAGCGTTTAGAATGGCATTCAGGATTAAACTGTTGGGGACTGGATAAAATATGCATTTTTACTTTGTTCCTTTCATCTTGTTTTAGACAAAAGGCTCATTGTGTTTTGTGAAAGCTCAGGTCTTGTGTAACTTGTTGACTTTTTCTATGTACATTTCAGTCTTGGTAGATTGCCTTCATGGCAGTTACTTGAGCCAGATGGAAGAAAGTTGTGGACTACCAGTAGATTGCTTTGGGGTTCATATGCTTATTTTTTTTTTTTATACAGGGGAAAGAAGATATGACCTTTAAAGTCAACACTACACTATTTGCAAGTCTTTAAATTCTAAAAATGTTAGCTACTTTTTAAAAAAAGAAGTCAGCTGATACTCCATTATTTTTCTCAATATATGATTTAGAAAAAGAACTTTTGTTATCCATCTGTCCTTACTTAAGAAACTGGAGAAATTAATTTTGCAAGCATGTCACATCGACATTTGCATTCTGTTGGCAGGGGACAGATGAGTATTTTAGAAGATGTGCTCTGTAAGCATTTCAAATATTTGGGTTTTGGGGAATATATACTTAATTATAAGAAGTGCCTGTTGCTTTAGCCAGTTCCACATAGCAAAAAAATGAAAAAGTAGCACCTCTTTAATCTCTAAACAGGAACAAGTGGCCCTTTTTTAACCCTCTTTTACCCTATTGTTAATTTGTTCTGTCTACGACAAAAGTGAAGTTAATTTTCTTCATTTATTTGTATATGAGAATGTAAAAAAAAAAAGTACATGTGTTACAAGTGCTTTCATGGAGCACTCTTTAAAATATCTTTTAGATAGATATTTAGAAAAATTATTTATAAGTGAGAGTGGATGTTTTAATTGCCCAGCATAAAAAAAAAAAGTCTGGGTGCTATCAGGTGATGTTGGTCATGTCCCTTACAAGATCATACCAAAATGAAACATCTGTGAAGTTTTCATTGGCATGAGTGTAACTCATTCTAAGTTCTTGATGTTAGACATTTTTCTTAGATTTAGAGAATTACAACCTTTCTAGCTATGCCCATTACGTATTGCCTTTCACTGTTGATGGTTTATTACTATGCTGTTGCTTCGGATCCTAGATCTAACATGCTTGTTGTTGTGATACCTGAAGGAGTGAGGTTGGTGAAATGGCGTTTAGAAGGTTCCTTCAGAGGGTCAGCATCCTTATTGCTTATGAAAGATTTATTGACAGCAGCGTGGATCAGACTATCTTTTGGATTGGTTTTCCTGACACATCCCAGAATCCCTCGGGGTGCCTGAACACCAGCCAGTTATCTGGCCATTGGTTTCCACAGGATCACAGCCATGCCTGCTTCTCTGCGAGTGCAACAGAAAGGTTGCAAAAGAAAATAGCAAGGGCCTTTTGTCCGAAAATATTTCACATTTAAGAGATTTAGAGACCTGCTATTCGTGAAAGAGAAGCTGCCAATACAAATATGAGGTAGATCGGTCAACCTTCGTACAACTGACTTGACAAGCATCTGTTATAAAGCTGAAGATTTGTAAATACTAAACAATGTTTTTACCTCCTTAAAAGTTTTGAGAACTTGCCAGTATTGGCAGGAGGCAGAGAATCTGAAACGTGCTTCAAGACACATGCCAAAACCATTGTGGTCTTTTCACCTATAAAGTGTGTTTTTCTTTCTTTCTTTGAAAATGCTGGGTTTTTTTCTTTTTTTATTCCATCTAAAATGCTCCCCCCCCCCCATAGATGGCCACAGAAGTGAGGTCTTCTTTTTCTTTCTAAAAGTGCATACAATAGTAATTGCGTTGTGTGTCGACGTCTTCTTTAGTAAAAAGTTGAAATCTAACAGAATACTGGAAGCAAATGCAGTGTCTCCCACTTTTTAAAAGTAGAGATTATTTATTCTAAGGCTTATTGAGATGCTAAAATATAATACATGAACTACATTCCAAGTTTTCCCCCTATCTAGTGGAATTAGAATGGTGTGAATTTTATGGCTGATAAATAGTAACATGTGTAGTGAAATCAGAGTGATTCTTTAAGCCCGAGAATTTCATCTCATTAAAAGTATAAAAGAAAAAAAAACCACTTTATGCCCTTAGTTTGGCCTCTATTTGAGTTGTCCTCCCCATGTATCGTATGACGACCTGGAGATATTATGGTATTGTGGCAAATGGCTTTCTTTGTGGGTGTGTAACAGTAAAGCTAATTTATGACCAGTCTTTACCGGATGATCTGTATCAGAATCTACAATATACCCGGCACGTGGCAAGGTCACAATTTAAGTTGTTAAGGTCATAACCTTAGCCACCAGGCATTTGACCTTTTAGATAAAGTTAACCTTTGTTCATTAGTAGGCACTCAACCGAGAACTTTCTGGAGAGTTTTTTTTTCTTTTTAAAACTGCTTCTGTATAACTTCTGGCAATGTAGTCAGATTCTAGAAAGATTCTAAGTTGAGTTAGTAAGATTTTGTAAGAGGTTAGACTTTTTAAAGAATTTTTTCTTGCACAGAGCAACATTGCTGTATTTATGTCACAAAATGACAGTGTCACCATTTATATTTGGTAGTTATTACCTGATGTGGAATAGAATGAAAGCTATGAGGCAGCTTTGTGATGACATTTAAAAACACAAACATTCAAACAAATGGAATTAACTCGCCTAAGGCCTGTGCTAATTTTCAAGTGGCATTAGGCCCCAAAGCGAAGTCACAGTGAACCATCTTTACTTGTGGCAGGTGAGGAATTTTCTAGGCTGGAAATATTATTAATGGCCTTAGATTTTACTATGCAAGACTAGTAAGTGACCAGACTTTGTCAGATAATTGCTGTAACTGTTAGTTAACTAACAAAGTAAATCGATACTGTCCCAGTATTAGGCGATGAGAGTTCCTGCAAGTTTCAAGTTAGAAAGTGAATGCTTTTGCACGGTAACGCTTTGGTTTAGGGGCTCGCCCATTGCCCTTCTCATATTTGATTTTGCTCAGATCGAGGAATAGCTGAGGTCCTGTCACTCACTGGAGGAGGTGTTTTAATACCTCAGAAGTTTGATACTGGTTCTGGAAGCCTGTGCAGCGACATTACTGATCACCCCATTACCTGAACCATATTGTTCACTTAATAAGGCTGTCAGGAATGCTCACCTAAATTAGTTAGATCACTGCTAGATTTGCGCCGATATGTCATGTATTTCTCCATTTCAAGTGAGTGAGTGAAGGAGAGAGAGAGAGAGAGAGAAGAGAGAAGAGAGAAGAGAGGGAGTGTCAGTCTCCCCATTCAGGTGCATTTTAGAGTTGGTTTGGCTTCGTGATTGCCATTCCTTCATATAGTAATAGAGGAAGCCGTGATATGCAGATAGACCAGATGGTCATGTTGACAGATTGAGAATACACTTCCCACTGCTTCAGAGCAGGTGTAAGATTAGGAGTGTCTGTGAGTGTGTGTGTGCTTCGTGTGCATGTGTGTGCACATCCAGGCTGCACCCAGAGCACTGTTGAAGCAGTTGAGATGCACTCCCTTTTAAAAAAGCTAATATTTTAAATACAGAATAAGTATATGGATAAGATTACAAGTGCATATAGGAAAATCAAAAATTTTAAGTGAATTATATTAGATTGTTACGGTTTTTCCATTTTATGCCAAATTAATTTGGTAATGTCTTATGTTTTAGGTAACTTACCACATTAGTTTAAGAAAGTATTGCATATCTAAAATATATTCAGTATGTTCTGTTAGTAGGTGTGTATGTGTGTGTGTCTGTGTTTGTGTGTGTTTATGCTCAATCTAGAACTATATATTATATATATTTAAACTTCTTCAGTACCTTAATAAACTCCCTAGCAGAAAGTTGTGCACTTAGTTCCTGTGATTTGTAATGATAAAGTATGTTGGGAAGAAGGGGTAAGACTAAATATACAGTAATATTTAAAGTTAAAACAGTAAATATTACACTGTATCTCACATTCTAACCCTAGCCTTAAGCTAAGTTCAAGGTAGATTTTGTGGCCGATTGCTCTACTATAAATTATTGGTACATGCACACAGTTTTAGAAATTTTTATTTCACTTCTAACTTGTCAAAGATAGCTCTCACAACCAATAAACTTGGGACAAATATGGCTTTTAAATCCTTGAGTGTTTTCTGCCTGTCTTCAGGGTAATAATAATATCCTTTGTCTGAAATGCAGTACTAAAATCCTTTACCTAGAATACGTTGGGATGGTGGAAGTCCAAAGGCAGAGAATGCATAAGAACAGTGTGAAGTCTTTCTGGAGTAATCCTCTGCAGGGAGGTCAGTTTGTCTATGTTTAAGAGATTTGAGTGCGTTGGTTAGAACATTTCCCAGTGCTTCTGGCATGGGTTTGCCTGGCCTCCCTCTCCACCCAGTGATGAATAGCGTTAATTTAAACCTATTTAAGGCCAGTGTGGGAGAAACCACAGTCTTTGTTGTGGTCAGTGCTGAACACAGTAGGACTGGGTGTTTCACTTGGTGAGGGCCTCAAGCTGCTTCCAGAGGATGCAGAAACAGCCCGGCGGCTTTTAAGCCGTGCACAGAAGCAGAGACAATTCTAATTGCTCACAAATGTCAATATAGATTATTGAAAACAATTCTGAGGACTAGAATAGAAGAAAAAAGAAAAACATAATGTACAGATTGAGTTTGGTGAATGTACTCAACACAGGTTTGTTATCATTCCAGCAGTAATTTCCCCATGGTTATTTCGAAGTTAAAGTTTGCTTTTAAATATATGATCAATTGTAAATGCTTGAAGGGTGGGGAGGAAAGGGAAGAAGTCAGGTGGAGAAGGAAGAGAGCGAATGGACTGGCATGCTTTGTTAAGAGAAGCACAAAGCTGTGAACTTAGTCACAAATGGAAATGCTCTCAAAGTGTTTGCTTTAGGTAATGACTGTAAAGCGATCTCAGGCAGTAAGAGACCAGGTAGAAATGTTATAATTCATTTTATCACAATTTTTTTTGCATCATCTGTTTCAGACTGTGATACTATTGGGGGTTCAGAGTTTACATTCAAATTTTTAGAAAGAAAAATCTTGCAAAAATTATTTTAGAGTTTGGGAGTTTAGTTAGTAACATTGGGGGTACACTTAAGCTTGGCTTAGGGGGATCTGTGTGGAGACATTTGTTATTTTTACTATTTTTCATTTTAAGTGGGCAGGTCATGGAATTGTTTACTTTTAAGTAACTATAATATGTATCACTAATACAAACTTTGACGTCGCTGAACCTAACAAAATTTTTTTCACATTTTCTTCACATTTCCCTCATAATATTAGAAAACAATTATTTATGTTTTGTTATGGAAATGCCACAGTGTAAAAGCATATTTTATCTACTGGAATTAGCCCTCCCACTAATGTTCTAGTTAAATAAACATGGCTTGTGTAGGGAACAAATGATAACTCCAACACATGACAGATTATAGCAACTCTGTCGTGGAGGACATTTTTGCTATTCTCTTTGCAAAATAAGATAAAATTGAGAGAAAAAAACTTATTTGTGTTGTGTACTTTGTCAAATATTGGTATTCTTTAAAATGTAACATGTTGCTAACCCAGGAGCGATTAAGATGACCACAGTAACGGTAGACTGAAATGGAATCGCTTTCATGTTCTTTGAGAACCTTCAAACTTATTTCTCTTCATGTCTTTCAAACACTTTCCTAGTGGTAGATGTTTTGGACCTAGATCAATTGAGAATAGAGAAAAGGAGAAGGAAGGAAGAAAGGGAAAACTTTTATTGAGTGTTGATTCCGCCGCTGGCACTGTATGAAGCTTTGCCATATTCATAGTTCACTCTTTTTTTCTTTTCCCTTCCCTCCCTTCCTTTCTTCCTTTCTTTTTCTTTCTTCATACAGTATTGAGTATGAGAAATGCCGTCTGCATTTGAATAGATGAGAAGAGAGTCTTAGAGTAGCCACGTTACACGTGCAGGGCAAAACTCAAACCCAACTCTTTGGGTTCCAAGTTCCATGCTCTTAAAAGACTCAAAACTCGTTTTATAGTCTTTTTTACAGCCCCTTGTCTTAGGGGTGAATGCCATTTAAGAGACATCACATATCTACCTTGAGTCAAGGGGAAATGAAAAGTCAATACCCAGATCCTTCCCATGGAGATGTTTTAGGTGGAGTTAAAATCTTAGCCACAAAACGATGCCATACTTGGTTTGAAGAGAGAGAGATAAATGTCTGTGTTGGAGTAAAAAATTCTGCAGTGAATTCTTCTTTCCTGTTTTTAGACTGTTGAAGTTTAGTGAATATAAGCATTATGATACTGGTTTGAGATTTTTGTTTTTGTAATGTAAAGTTAGATGAATGTGTTTTAGATGCATTGGAAAACCACCAAGTAGTAAAGCAAGCATTATTTTAAAACTCTGTATTGCATTTAATATTTAACCATGCAGATTTATACATAATACACATATATTTATATGTACAAGAAATAAATATTTTCTAGCTTTCCTTAGGGATTTGGTTTTAAATTTTAAAATTTACTGTGGTCTGAAAAGACTCTTTAGTCATAGCCTTGTATATAGTTATTTAGAAGGAGGCAAAAATCATGTTCATAAAATGAATATAATTTTATTAGTTTAAAAAATTTTAAAATTTAAAATTAAA
The DNA here is from genome assembly GCF_963383645.1 of Muscardinus avellanarius. NCBI lineage: Eukaryota > Metazoa > Chordata > Mammalia > Rodentia > Gliridae > Muscardinus > Muscardinus avellanarius. Next base: position 52,653,906 of record NC_137788.1, read on the forward strand.
ATTTAAATTTAAAAAGGGAAAATGTTGAAAATGGGGTCTTGTTCATTAATGCCCTTAAATAATTGAGCCTGTTTTATTTTTTTAAAGCTCAGCTAAGATTGGTTCTTAATGACTGCAGTGCAAAAACTAAAAGCCTTGTTCAATGTGAAATTTATGATTGGAAACAGATAAAAATGACCAATAAACACAATTTATATTGCATTAATTCTTGTACATATTAATTCTTATGAGGTATATTTAAAAATAAGCTGCTGAACTGAACTCATTGAATAAATAGAAATATGACTTTCTTTTTAAGAATTGTTAGGGCTTACAGTTAAGGTTGTAGTGTATTATTTATGCTATAAATATAAAGGGAAAATAGAGGCTTGTGAATAAAAGTGATGAAACTAGAATCAGAGAAGTCCAAAATAAATAAACAGGACTCAGGCCTATTGTCCGTGGCCTCTAGGTCCACACTGCCCAACTTTTTATGTCTTTGGTAAGTGTTTATGGTAGTCCCAAATAATCTGTTATTTTCCAGATCTAGATGGTTTTCAGATATATATATATATATATATTCACTTAGACATTTTAATGGCTGTTTTTAAATGCTTTAGGGGTTAAAAATGAAGTGAAATTAAAACATGTTTTAAAAATGAATACTATTTAAAATTTTGTATGAATGTCTGTGTAGCATCTGCCATTGTTAGGCAGATTGTCTTTGTTACCATGGTTAGGGTGATTTTATTTTCTTTTGTGATTTTGCCAGTCCACAATTGGGTAGTGCATTGCGTTCGTGCTATCGGAGTACACATCAGTAGTGAGTCTCATTGCTTGAACTGAGTGGGAATTTTGGGTCGGGAAAGGTTATTTGTTGGTGGTTAACTGGAACTGTGGAATTACCATGCCAATCTTAATTTTATTTTCAAAATCAGAAATAATATTTAATATCATAGCTGTGGGGCCATCTCTTCTGTGTGGATATGTACTTAACTCTTTCCCCTTCTCCTGTTGGAAGCATTTAGATGTCTGTATATTTTAGTCTTAAAAAGGATTATTTATTTAATTTTAATCTCCTACATAAAATGAATAGTATACATTCAGGATCCCTTCATTGTCACTTTCAAATATTCCATTGCCTTTCAAAGGAGCTGACATTACAAATCCTGAGGTTGACAAATTCTCATCAACTTTTGTGTAAATGTTGGCTTGTGGAAGGGGTAAAGTCAAAGGAGGGCTATAGACAGATGGATTTCAGTACTGAGATGACATCAAGCCCTTCCTCATGGCATTTTTTAACATTCTAAATGGGTGAGGGATGGAGATGCTTAAAGAGCTTACTATAGAATGAGTAATTAAGATATTGTGTATTTGTGTGTAAACCTCTGTAGCATACTATTAAACAGTTGTACAGGCGCTGATGTAATAGCACATTAGCAATGAAAATTATAGACATCTTTTATGCTAAATGCAATTCATAAATAATATTACATATTAAAATGTTGATGGAAAACTGTGTACCTGAGCGTGTATTTTCAGCATGAAGTAATTAGAAGTTAAAGATTGAATGGGTTACAAATGTTTAAGCAAGGATTCCAGATAAAAATTTGGCCAAAAGCTTGTTTGCATGAGAAATGCTTGCATCTTTACATGACTGTGACAAGATTTTTGCATGGATGCTTATTATATAAAAATGCTAGCTGGGTGTGGTGGCACACAACTGTAATCCTAGTACTAGGCTGAAACAGGGGATCACAGGTTCTCGGCCAGCCTCAGCAACTTAGCAAGGCCCTCCAAAACTTAGTGAGACCCTGTTTCCAAATAAAAAATATAATAGGGCCGTGGGTGTAACTCAGAGATAGAATACCCCTGGTTCAATCCCCCCGCACCACACACACACACACACACACAGAAAGCTAAGTTACTAAAGTTTCTGATGGATACATTTACTTGGCTTTTCCTCCCTTCTTCTAAATGGTAGAGGCTCCTCTTCTGGAGTGTAGTTTCAAGTAACTTCTGAGAATGAAGTCTTTGTAAGATGCTGTTCAACAGCCTAACTATTGTTGTGCACTCCTGTCAAGGGAAGATAGTCATTGCAATACTTTTATTGTATGGGCTCTTACTATGTGACAAGGACTTTTATTAACAATCCTTTTTCTTTCAGTGTACTTTGGGAAGTCTCTCCTCTCCCCATGCTCAATCCAGAATTAGTATGGTTTAAAAGAAAAATTTAAATGAACTTTTAATATCTTCTTAGCCACTCACTGTATAAACAAAAATTATATTTCTAAAAATATTGTGGAATTTATATAATTTAAAGTTGCAGTAAAATATAGTAAGAATAAAAATCAACAGAAAAGTGCCATTTTATTGGGTCAAGGATGGATATATCTATATCTATACATTATCTATCTATCTATAGATGAATGTAGCTATTGCAGGCTGAAATATTAAGGTTTGAGAAGTAATTGTTCTAAAGAAATTTGTCCCTCTTCTGAGAAAAGACAACGAACATGCAGAATGGATAAATGTAATCCTTTGTACATTTGCCACCTACATTTTTAAGCTACAGTGACTCTGATTTCTCTAGAAAGGTCAGAGGTTTTAGACAGAAAGCTTTGTAATTCTTCAAAGAGAGACATTTTCAATTCTGCTGTATAAAGACTGATTATGCATAGCTTTTTACTGGGAGGTGCTGGGGTAGGGGGAAATACTGAATAAGTGCAGCCATGTCATGCCTGAGGCAGTAGAATTGGAGGGTAGATTGGAGATAGATTGGAGAGGAACATGGAGTCACTTTTTTTCTTTCTTTTTACTACCAAGTTCCTTAGTTTAAAAGGGAGGGCAAAGCAGTCTTAACAGTTCATTTTGCTTTGTGATAGACCATTCTATCTATGACAAACTGGTTAAACACTTTGGGCAATACAGCAGTTTGCATATCTGGGCGCCATTACTTTGAACTGGTTTTGTGGGGTTTTGGATATGGGTCTCTGCTTTTATATGGCTTTGCTCTTACCTTGTTTTTTTCTTTTCGACTTCTCCATATTTGGGAGAATATTTCATGTTCAGTAGTGGGGGAGAGTGGAGAAGGTAGAGCCTTTTGTTGTGGGTTACTCCCCTTATTCCGGAAATGGAGGACCAAAGAGCATTAGTAGCTCACCCATGTTTCTTGTAAGCGATAAATCCCTCAGATCTTGGACTTTTGCACTTAAAATACAATACTTAAATTATTTTTCTTATACACTATTTTTTTTTTTTTTTTTGGTGATACTGCGGATAGAACCCAGGAGCATCCTCCCACCAAGCTACACCCACAACACTAGTTTTTATACTTTATTTTGTAACAAGGTCTCACTAAGTGGTGGAGGGCCTAAGTAGCCAAGGCTGTTCCTGAACTGGGATCCTTCTGTCTCAGCCTCTCAAGTACGGGGATTACAAGCATGCGCCACCACATCTGGCAAACCTTAATTTTTTGATATAGAAGTTTTGATTGCCTTCATGCAGGTGGGGAAACACATGGAAGGATTTGTCCCGGGTGACGTGGTTAACGAGTGCTTTGATCGTCTGTGGCCTGGTTTTATCTCCAGAGTGTTCCCCACTATACCAGACTCTAAGCCTTGTTCTGAATTTATGGATGAAGTAGAAAGAGTTGTCCTGCACTCCATACTAATGTTGAAAGTCATTGTTTTCTCTTAAAAAGTAGTGAGAAACTAGAGCTTTTATGTTTTTGCATTAGATCTAGAGTCCTTTTCCTACCTTGAAGAAAACTGAGAGGTCCTAACCTTCATATTTGATGTGAAGAAACAGTTCATGCATCCCAGGAACTTTGGAGATGAAAGTGTCTGGTGTGTATAACTGCGGAGCAGGCCTAGCTTGTTATCATTTGCATCAGGGTGAATGCTCTTTGCTTGGTGTTGGTCTAGAAGTTCTATTTTGACTACCTTTATTGACCAATTCTATCATATCCTTGGCAGTTCAGTTTATCAAACATGTTTTGAGTTCTTAATACCTTTGAGGCACTGTGCTAAGTTCCAGAGAAGCAAAGGTGAAGAAAATTCTATGAGTTGATAGTATCTTAGATATAATTTTTCTTATAAATTTAAGACTTAAAAATTTTTGATGTTAGGGTCCTTCCAATTAGTAACCCATATGAAAATTTAAATATTCAGAGGGCTAGTTATTTACATGGCTTTTTTTGTGTGGTACTGGGTATAGAACCCAGGGGCATTCTACTTCTAAGCTATATCCCTAGACCTATTTTATATTTTATTTGGAAACAGGGTCTCACTAAGTTGCTGAGACTGGCTTTGAACCTGTGATCCTCCTGTCTCAGTCTCCCAAGTACTGGGATTACAAGTGTGCACCACCACACACTGATTTCTATTGCTTTTTTAATAGTAGAATTGAGCTGGGAGAGGTTGTCCATGCTGTTAATCCCAGTACTGGGGAGACAGAGACTTGTTGATCACAAGTTGGAGACTAGCCTCAGCAATTTAGCCAGACTCTCAGTAACCTAGCAAGATCCTGTTTCAAAATAAATAAATAAATAAAAAGGGCTGGGATATAGTTCATAGGTAGAATGCCCCTGGGTTCAAGCCCCAGTTTAAAGGAAAAAAAAAAATGCTGGACATGGTGGCACATGCTTGTAATCCCAGCATATAATTTTGGGAGGCTGAGACAGGAGGATCATGATTTGCAGACAGCTTCAGCTACTTAGTGAGGCCTTTTGCAACTCAGTGAGACCCTGCTTCAAAATAAAGAATAAAAAATAGGACTGGGGATGTAGCTCCAAGATAGAATATCCCTGGGCTTCATCTCCAATGCCACATACACACACAAAAAATTTAAAAAGTATGATTCGTGTATGGTGAGGCATTCTATTATTTGAAAATTTGTCTACCAAGTGCTCAAGTTTGCTTCTTCGTGTAGAAATATCTCTATGTGAGTGTTGAGAAAATCCAGGCAGACATGGACAAGGGCACAGGTGCTTTCTCTTAGTTAACAGCTCACCACTGTGGTATGTTTTCTCTAAAGAAAGCTGGTGAGACACAGAAAAGCTCCATTTTTCTTTCTTTCTTTTTTTTTTTTTTTAAGGACATCCTTCTACCAATGCTGAAGTATAAAACAAATAGAGTTATAGGAAAACTAAACAGCAGGAGCATGAGAGAATGAAAACCAGAAAGGAAGGGAGGGCCTGGGAGAGCAGGCTGCGGTGAATTCATCTGGCAGTGGGTAGTAGTCCTGAAGGCAGCCAAAGCCCAGGAGCAGAGCCACCTAAATCCTCCACGTTGCTCCCTTGCTGAAGAAAGTTTGCATTCTTGAGACTTTTACACTGAAGTGGATTTTAAGATGTCAGGGACCTTGAGCTGTCCCCCTTCTATTTTTTTAACCTCTTGTTAGAAGAAGATAAAGTGTTATATTCAGACAGGAATCTTGTGAGGGGTCCTGCGTGAGTGAGTGTGTTAATGGGATGGCTGTGAGGGCCTTTGAGAAAGTGCGTATGGATGGTAATAAGAAAGAGAAGAAGAGTTGTAGCTGTGATAAATAAAATAACTACAAAGAAAAATTTGGTGATCTGAAGAAGTATATATTGTTTTTTTGTGGTTGTTCTCTTTTATATCTGTTTGTTATTTAATCTGAAAGTGGGATCTGTTTCTCCAGTCATTAATATGTGTGTGCTTTTCTTTGTATAGAGCATAGAACAAATGACTTGTTCTATAATTATTTTCAAAAAGCAGAAAACGCGTGTGTAACATTTAAAAAATGGCATGGGATTGTCATAGAAACTCATTTCTGAGCGCTGTAAATAAAAATGGCTAGGGATTAGTCACAGTGACATGTGGGACATCTTGAAACTCAAGACACATTTCTTTGTTTAACAGTCAGTAAGAGAAGTGAAGCAAACTTGATATAGTCCATGGGATGTGAGCAGTTTAGTTCCTCCAAGAAAGGAGAAAGCCACGCCATCTTTAGATTAAATAAGCCATCTCTCTACACATATCAGAATACACCTGAGCATTTTAACATCATTTGTTAAAATGATGAAAAGCAATTCCTTTCTTTTAAGGATGCCTTGTTTCCAAATAATGGAAGTATATAAAAAGTTGAAAATCTGTATTTGTTACTAGTCCTTTCTCCCTGCCCACCCCCTTTTGTTTTCTAAAAATTCTGAATAGCAGTGTTACAGTTTTGTTCTTATTCTGTTTTCTTCCATCCCTCATTTCTTCATGTAACATGAATAAAATGGAGTGTGCTAATGGTAAATAGCCCTCATTAATGCTTATGTATTTTATTTTATTTGTGGTACTGGGGATGGAACGCGGGGCCTGTCTACCTTTGGGCTACAGCCCCAAACTATTTTATGTTTTATTTGGAAACAAGGTCTCAGTAAGTTACTGAGAGCCTCACTAAGTGGCTTAGGCTGGCTTTGAATCTGTGCGATCCTCCTGTCTCAGCCTCCCAAGTACTGGGATTATAAGCATGCACCACCACGCCCGGCTAATGCTCATGTATTTTAAATATGTATTTTCACATTAAGATTGAGTATGTAACGTACCATTAGCACCCTTTTCTGGTTTTTGATCCTTTATTTCAAAAGGAATTATTTCCAAGTTATTCTCATTCTGTAACTCTGTCCAACATCTGGAAAGAGGATGGCTTGCCTGTAAATTCGGAATTAATCCCCATCTGCATCTTCCCACCAGGATGATGTTTCAGTAAACTCACGGATCTTTGATGCTTTGCACTTTCAGAGGTAGCAGTTGAAGTGGAGAGAGAACTTAAGGAACCTGGTGCTGTGGAATGACTTGGGTAACTGACAAGGTACCTTTAGCAATGCTACCTGTCACTCTGTTCTTATTTGTCACCACGATAACAGAGGTGATATTTATATGTGGGTAAGTGGAAAATGCGACCGTTCTGGACTTGGTTAGCCAGTGAACTCAAGCCTAGCCTTGACACTTGTTCGTGACCACCCTGCCTGCCTGCCTCCTGCAAGTCTCCACCCACGTACTTTCCATCGTAACATGTGTGTATATTTTTCTTCCTTTCTTGTATTAGTTCTTCTACTTGGAATGTCCTCATCCACCCTTACTTGGCAACTGTCCCTTGCACTTTAAGGCTCAGTGATATGGTTTCCTCAGGAAAGCTTTCTTTTCATCCCAGCTTGAGCTGAGGACCCATCTTTCAGTTTCTTTCTGGGCAGAGATTGGGTTGTATTGTTTAGGGCACCCTATATAAGCAGGGGACTGGACCTTAGTATGTATTCTTTCAGTATCTTTGTTGATCCAGTGACTAGGAAAAGCTGGGTTGAGCAAACAAGAACGTGAGAAGCTTATAATAGAAATTTAGAAACTGCATAGTACATAAAATAGTTTTGGGATAGTCACCTCAGGACTGAGGTTGAGCCTTTTTTCTTTTGGCAGAGTGATTTCTTCTCACTATATTGTATTAACTGATTTCTGTTTCTTTACCTCAGTCCAGTTGCATAGTAACTGAAAGGAATTATCAACATATGAAATTGTAATTTGGAAAATAAAGGTTTGATGATGCTAGACTTACTTATGGAAAAAAAAATTTTTTTTTCTTTCTACTGGGGATTGAACTCAGGGGTACTCTACCATTGAGCTATATCCCAGCCTTTTTTTTTTTTTTTTTTAGGGAAGGTCTTAAAGCTGCCCAGGCCAGCCTCAAACTTGCCTCAGCCTTCTTAGTTGCTGGGATTACAGGTGTGTACCACTGTGCCCTACTTGATCTTTGTGACTTATTTTTGTTGTTTGTTTTGGTGCTGGGATTGAACCCAGGGTCATTCTACCTCTGTGCTACACCCCCCAGCCCTATTTTATTTTATTTTAAAATTTTGAAATATAGCTGGGCATGGTGGCGCACGCCTGTAATCCCCGTGCTTGGGAAGCTGAGACAGGAGGATCCCACAGGTTCGAAGCCAGCCTCAGATACCTAGTGAGGCTCTCAGCAACTTAGTGACCCTGTTTCCAAATAAAATGTAAAATAGGTCTGAAAGTATAGCCCAGAGGTAGAAAGCCCCTGGGTTCCACCCCTAGTACCACATGCACATACACAAAATTGTAATATAGTCTAAGTTGCTGAGGCTGGCCTTGACCTGTGAGCCTCCTATCTCAGCCTCCTTAGTATTGGGATTATAGGCATGCACTACCACAACTATCAGTCTTCATGACTTTTATCTGAACTTCTTACCTAGAAAAGATGATTTGGAGATTATGGAATAATATAGTTATTGCTCTCACTGTGAGGAAATCATCTTTATACCAACTGTCATTTACCAAGTACCTACTATGTGCTAGGTATACTGCTGGTGGCAGGGTGGGGTGGGGTAGAGAGAATTAAGGATTCATGCTGTTGAATTTTCAGAGCACAGCTTTGTTTAAAAATGAAGCCCTTTCCCTCAGGGTTGGACTTTCACATTTTTTGGTTGGTTTTGAATTGCATTTTGTCTTGTGCTTTGGGGAAAGGGTATGTCAATCATGTCCTTATCTCTAGTGAGCATTTGTAGGTCTGTACGTCTAGCTCAGACAACAGGGTATATTTTGATGTGGCTGGGAGAGGCTATAGGCAGTAGTAGCTGAAGGGTTAAAAATTAGAATTAAGGTGATGGGCCCAATTGTATATAGTTGAGCTCCTACGTTTTCCTTTCTATCCAATGCTCTCCTCATATTAATAACTATTAGACCGATTTCATTAGCTCTAGAATGCACCGGCATATGTAAATCTTCTGTGTTTAATTGCAGACCCATTGATCGCAGGTAACACAAGCCTCTCTAAGGGAAACAGAACCAACAAAAGATAAGAGTTTCTTCCCTAACACATACAGCACTCATGATTTTCTATCTCTAGGAATGTTCATTATCAAAACCATTCCTTTTCAGACTTTCCCATAAAGTGTTTCTGTCCGGCCCTGTTTTCATATCTGAGAAAGCTCCTACTGGCTTCAGCAAAAGCTAATGGAAGCATTTTGGCTAAATGTATATTTCTTTCTTTTTAAACTAGAGCCTTAACTATAATAGGAAACAGAAACTTATAAAAAAATCATGTGAACACTAATTTGCTTTAAAGAGACTGAAAATAAGTTTTCTTTCGTCCTTTCATAGGATGTTAAAAGAGAACAGATTCTGACCACCTTCTTTGGTGATCAATCACCAAAAATACTGCAGTGAGGGAAGAAAAACAGAATGGAAAATTTTCCTTCCATTCTCATTGGCTCTCAAAGCTCTGAAGAAGCTTTGAAGGTGTACCAGCCTGCACATCCTGCAAAGTGCTACAGTGCATGGGATTTTCCCAGAGAGCTTCCTAAGATCAGTCATTGTTAGTCTGACTACTTAAAGTAAGGCATCCTTAGCATATTTGCATTTTTTCATACATTTTGCAATTTCATGTTTCTTTCTAAAGTGTAAGATTCAGGTCAAGGTCGATGTATGGTTACTTGTTCATTAGGTAATAAGAATTTTGAGAAGGAGAAATATCTGTTTATATGTTGTAGATTTTCTTACATTGAAAAATTATCTTTTTTTTTGGTGTTACTGGGGTTCCTGGAAACCCTTCTACCTTTGGGCTACATTCCCAGACCTATTTATATATATATATATATATATATATATATATATATATATATATATATATTTTTTTTTTTTTTTTTTTTTTTTTTTTTAAAACAGGGTCTCTTAAGCCAGAGAGGCTGGCTTCGAACCAGCTCAATCCTTCTGTCTCTGCCTCCCAAGTGCAGGGATTACAAGCGTGCGCCACCACGCCTGGCATGAAAATGATCTTGAAATGACAAAAAAACCTAGCCATCTATTAAAGAGAAAATATCTATATTTTTCATTTTCTTAAAGTTATTCCAAAATTTTATCTAACATTTAGAATTTGAATTAGGAAGCACTTTATTTTTGGTGTTAGGGATGGAGCCCAGAGCATTGTACCTCTGAACTATACCCCTAGCCCTTTTTATTTTCATTTGTATTATTATTTTTTGAAACAATATCTCACTAAGTTGCTGAGGTTTTCACTAATTTTCTGCGGCTGGCCTCAAACTTTCAATCCTCCTGTCTTAGCCTCCCAAGTTCTGGGATTAAAGGCATGTGTTACCATGCCTGGCTAAAGTACATTGATTATTTTTATCGGTGCATTGTATTAATATATCATAATGGGATAAAAAATCTTGTGTAGACATACATGCACACATCACCCAGTCAACCCCTACCCAATCCCCACCCCACTCCTTCCCCATCCCTCCCTCCATGCTTGGCTTAGAGGTTGACTTCCACATGTTTAAGTACATCTTGTGCTTTAGAGAGTTTCCTTCCTCCCCCTCCCATCCCCTCAGGTTGTCTTGTTTGCTCCTCTATAGGATTTCCTTTTTCATCTAGAGTTCCTCCTACAACCCATTTCTCCTTAGCTTTTGCATATTAAGGAAAGCATCTGATTTCTTATTTCTTGTGACTGACTAATCTCACTTAGCTTTATTTAAAGAATTAAAAAAAATAAATGAAACTGGGCACTGTGACTCATGCCAGTAATCCCACTATGTGGAGCCTGAGACAGAAAGATTGAAAGTTCAAGGCCAGCATTAGCAACGTATCAAGACCCTGTCTTAAACTAAAAAATACAAAAAAAGAGGAAGGACTGGTGGTATAGCTTCATGGTAGAATCCTCCTGTGTTTAATCCTCAGTACTTCAAAAATAAATAAATAAATAAATAAATATTAAACTCTAAATATTTAGTGAAATTATGTCATCTTCATGAAAATAGGTTACTTTTTACTTGATGTAGCTGATACTTTAGCAATAACTTCATGACCCTTCATGATCTTGTGTTTTTTTTTTTTCCCCCTCAGTACTGGGGACTGGACCTGAGGGTATTCTACCTCAGAGCAACACCCTTAGCCCTTTTTTATTTTTTATTTCGAAACAGGGTCTCACTAAGTTGCTGATATAGGCTTTGAACCTGTAATCCTCCTGTCTCAGCCTCCTAAGTATTGGGATTATGAGTGTGTGTGTGTGTGTGCACCACACCCAGAACATTTTTTGTTTGTTACTGGTCCAGCCGCCTTCGGTTGCAGGGAGTGCATGTTCAGATGGGTGTTTATTGCATGAGTGATTGTGCCTCAGTGAAATGTTAACATTTAATTATTACTTGTTTCTCTGATTATATTTTTATGTCTGAGCAAAGATATCACTTTTTATTCTGGCAAAGTCTGGGCAGACAGACAGTGCTGTTTCCATTTCGTGGTTTAGTTCACCTGAGAGCGCATTTTAAAGCAGAAGACCTTTTGAAGGCATTATGTATCTACGCACCGATAAAGAAGTGGGTGTGCTGCCGTTCTGGGGCTTGTGATGACACGGGGAACTTCCGATTCACTTAAATTTATCTCCAGTCATTATATCACACTCCCATCAGTTAAAAAATTCTTTCTTAGAGGTTATGTGTAGAATCTCAGTTCTATAACCAGAATTTTTTTTTTCAATTGAGCCAGGATATTTCTCTGTTCCCTAGGCGGGCCTCAAACACACAGACTCAAATGACCCTCCTGCTTCAGCCTCCCACAAGTAGCTAGGCATATAGGTACATGCCACTGTGCCTGGCTTATAACCGGATACCGAATATTGTCGCTGGAGGGACAAAATATATATGTAACACATATATATTTTATGTATGTATGTATGTATGTATGTATGTATGTATGTTACGTATATGTGAATTTTACATATAATAGTATATATATCCCAACTTTTTGCAACATCCCTGCTCATCCCTGCTCATCCTTTCTTATCCCCTTCCCAAAATGAAAGTTTTAAGCCAAACATAATCAAGACATGAAATGAAATGTTTGAGGACTTGATGATAAATTTTAAGTTAAATAGCAGTTTGGGATTATCTTCTGTTAGGTTCATCCGGGCTGGAGTTCCCCCTGTATCCTTGTCCCCTCCTTTTATGCATGGAGGGCTGTGATTGGATTTAAAATACAAATCATTCATGTGAAGCAAGTGTAAAAGAATGAAGATTTGTTTTTTCTAATGTGAATACTATTTTTTTTTGCATTTTAAAAACCAGAATTATTATTTTTTTTAAATTCAGCACAGAAATTCTGATCCTAGAATATTTCTTTTAGACTTTCTTTTGTGTGTGTATGTGGTACAGGGAATGGAACCCAGGGGCATTTTACCTCTGAGCTATACCCCCAGTCCTATTTTTTATTCTTTATTTGAAACAGGGTCTCACTGAGTTGCAGAGCCTAAGTAGCTGAGGCTGTTGGCGAACCATGATCCTCAGGCTCAGCCTCCCTAATGGTGGGATTACAAGCGTGCGCCACTATCCCTGGCTTTGTTTTCAAGCCTGTTTTTGGAAAGTTCTAGAATATTATGGAAAAAAAATCTCACCTTAATAGATATTTCTGATTTTATTTCTCATTTATCTTCTCTTTGTTTGTTTGTATTTTTGTTGTTTTTTTTCCGCAGGGTCCTGTTAGTTTGCTGAGAATCTATAACATTCCTGAGGCTGTCCCTGAATTTGTGATCCTCTAGTTTCAGTCTCCTAAATCCTGAGATTCTAGGCATCTGCCACCACACCCAACTTATCTTCACTTTTTAAATATAAAATATATGTAAGTTATAACACATAATATGAACTGAAGACCTGTGGGTCAACTCTCCCCTTCCCCTGCCAAAAAAAGAATGTAACCAGGACTTGTTTCCACTTACCTCTGTGTTCCCCTTCTCTGTCATCACCCTGAAATCCCACCACTGTCCTGAACTTTGGGTTTATAACTATCATCCTATAAAATAAATGTTTCATCACATATTTGTGTACAGAGTATATTATTTAGATTTGTTTGTTATTTTTATTTTTTGGTACTGGGATCGAACCCAGGGACATTCTACTCCTAGCTTTTTTATTTTATTTTATTATTATTTTTTTGAAGCGAGGTCTCAATAAGTTGTTGAGGGTCTAGCTAAGTTCCTAAGGCTGGCCTTGAACCTATGATCCTCCTGTCTCAGTCTTCCTAGTACTGGGATTACAGGCATATACCAGTACCCCTTGGTTTAGTTTTGCTTGTTTTTGAGTTTTATAAAGTTTCATGCACATGGCATCTTCTGAGAACTGCTTTCTTTCACTCCGCATTATGTTTCTAATGTTCCTGCATAGCCTGTGATTTATTGATGGTTCTTGTTATATAGTACTCCATTGTGTGATAGATTTATAAAATGTTTTCAATTTCTTGCAATTAGCAAGTGGTGTAAACTGTGACATTTCTTTTGGGGTATGGATGTAAGAGTTTCTTTAGGAAATATGCCTAGGAGTGAAATTGCTGAATCATAAGGCATATAAGTATTCATGTTTTTAAGTAGACAGTGCCATTTCATCTTACTAAGCAGTTGTACCTGTTTATGCTTGCACTAGCAATAGCGATATACCAAAAATTCTGTTGCTCTCTAAATCCTCTTCAGCTTTTGCTATTGCCAGATTTTGCTTTTTGCCAATCAATTATATTTGTATTCTAATTTGTATTTTAACTTGATTAGCAGTGAGATTAAACAACTTTACATATGTGTATATGTAATATATAATACATATATGAGAAAATTTCTTCTTTTGTGAAATAAATGTTCTTATACCCATTTTTTCTACCTTACTGCTTATCTTTTCTGTATTGATTGTTAGAAATTCTTAAAAGACCCTGGAGTCTAATCCTTTGTCAGTTATATATTTGCAAATATCTTTTCATAACCTGTGGCTTGTCTTTTATTTTATTCAGGTTATCTTTGATAAAAAATGTGTATTTTAAGAACATATCAGTTTTTTATTCCATGGTTAGTGTTTTTGTGTTTAAGATATCTTTTTTTTTTTTTCCTTGCAGTACTGGGGATTGAACTCAGGCATTCTACCTCTGAGCTACAATCTCAGCCCTATTTTTTATTCTTAATTTGGAAATAGGGTCTCACTAAGTTGTGGAGCCTCACTAAATTGCTGAGGCTGACCATAAACATGTGATCCTCCTGTCTCAGCCTCTCAAGTCACTGGGATTATAAGCATGTGCTACCACGTCCATCCTATGATATCCTTCTTTACTCCAAGTTTAGAAATATGTGGTATTTAAGCCAGGCGTGGTGGTGCACGCTTGTAATCCCCGCGCTTGGGAGGCAAAGACAGGAGGATCACGCAGGTTCGAAGCCAGCCGCGCGCACTGGCTTAGGAGACCCTGTTTCAAAATAAAAATGTAAAAATAGGTCTGGGAGTGTAGCCCGGAGGTAGAAGGGCTTCCAGGAACCCCAGTACCACCAAAATAAATAAAGAAAGAAAAGAAAGAAAGAAAGAAAGAAAGAAAGAAAGAGGTATTTAAAACTACCTACTCTAAATGTTCATCTCACTTTCAAGTTTGTGTTGCATCTGGAACTTACTTTTGAGCATAGTTTGTGGCAGATTCATTTTCCTTTTTTTTTCTATCTGAATAAACAGTGTTCATTGTTTTTCCAATTATCTTAAGTGCCCCCCTATCATTTATAGTGTTCATACTTGTGTGGATATGTTTCTGAATTCTCTGTTCAGTTCCATTGTTCAGTGTGTCTGCCTTGGAATACCATCACAGTGCTTCAGTTACTAACTTATAGCAAGTCTTGTTATCTGATAAAACAAATTCTTCACACCTTTTCTTCAAAAATATTTTCAGTGAAGCATGACCCTTAATCATTTTATGTATTTTGTAGTACCATTGTTTTGTGAAAACACTACTGGAACTCTGTTTAGTTTATGGAATCTACAGATGAGGAATATTAACTTTTTTTTTTTACTATCAAATCTTATTATCTATGAACATGGTATGTTTCTCCATTTATTTTGATCTTGTATGATGACATTTTTTTTTCTTTCCTTTTTTCTTTCTTTACTTATTTATTGTGGTATTGGGATTTAACTCAGGGACATTCTACCTTGGAACTGTACCCTCAGATTTTTATTTTTTTTTAATTTGGAAACAGAGTCTTACTAAGGCTGGCCTCAAATCTGTGATCTGTCTGTTCCAGCCTCCTAAGTACTGGCATTACAGGCATATAACACTGTGCCTGGCTCATTGATTTCTTTTTTGTCCAGGTCTTGAACATTTTTTTTGGAAGCTGCTTTTATGAACTATGTTTTTCAAGTTATATTTTGTCTGGTGTTTTTAGTAAAGAAATACAGCTAGTTTTTGTATAGTGATCTTATATCCAGCTGTATTTACATGTGTTATAGCCAATAATTTGCTTTACATTCTTTCATGCTTTCTGTGTAGATAATTTTGTCAAATACAGAGGATGACATTTTTATTTGATTCCAGTTTCTATGTTTCATTCTTCTCACTGCACTATAGAAGATACTCAATTCAGTGTTGGAATGTCTACCTGTGATAGTGGGCATCCTTGGCTCCTTTTCCTGATTACCTATTTATTGTTCATCCACTAAGGAGTCTACTTTTTTTTTTTTTTGAGCACAGCTCTCCAGGTTTGTCCTCTCTACTTGTCCATAGGAAGTGCAGCTCAGCTGAGGTGTCATCATATGCTCATGCCTTACTACTTAAATATTTTTTCTGATCACATTTTAGTCAAAGGAAAAGACTTTATCTACTTTTGTTCATTTTCCCTTTATATTTTTAACTATGTTGTAGTTTGTTATAGCTTTTGTTACAAGTAATAGAAATCTCAAATTCTCCTCCCTAATTACTTTATGCCCATTGATGTAGTATGTATTAATTAATGGGTAAATGGTGTTTTTAAGAATACCGTCATTGGCAGGTATAATGGTATACACCTATAATCCCATTATTTGAGAAGCTGAGAAGGATCACAGGTTCAAGGCCATCCTAGGCAACTTAGCGAGACTTTCAGTAACTTAGTAAGATTCTAAATTAAAAAAAAATAAAAGTAAAGGATTGGGAGTGTAGCTTGGAGGCAAAATGTCCTTGGATTCAATTACCAGTACTAAAAAAATAAAAATATAAATTAAGTTAAATTTAAAAGAGAATTTATTCATCTAAAATTTCAAAACAAGGGCCTCATTTGTATGTAATAATAATTTAGGTATTCAGTGAAGAGAAGCACTCAATATTTTATATTGAGTTTTTAGCTACCCCCTTGTATGGATCAGTCTCTTAAGTTTTTATTTGAACTACAGAATCCTTAAGCATCATTTTTCACAATTTAAAATGTCTGGTTTGGATGGGTTTACTTTTTCTCATGCAATTTTTGTTAAGACTTGAATAGATTACTCCTAATCTTGTGAGCAGACTGCAGGAAGACAACTATTAAAAGTAGAAAGCTATTAAGCAGTCAGGGGTTTATTATGCTTTAGTGTTTTGTTTAAGTCTGTTCTTAATTGGTTGATTAATGTACGAGAAGTCCTTTCCCCCCTCCATCTCTACAGATGGCAAATGGTAGGTCCCAACTGTCATTGTTCGCAAAAAAGGTTATGGTTCAAAGTCAAAGATTCAGAGATACCACAATAATCAATCACAGGGACTTGTCCTGGAGTGCCCAGCCAGGCAAAAGTTAGGCAGAGTAGTAATATTTACTCTCCCATAGGAGCATTTTTTTTTTCTTTTTTGGTATGTTCTTGATTTAACTTAGAAGAGATTATTTAATTAATTAAAGGGTCTCTGATTTTAGTGTTAGGCATGTAAATAAATATGAAAAATAATGCTAAGTTTTGTTTGCCGGCATATCAAATTTTGTCAGCATATAATTTTAAGATGGGAGTAATACAAAAATATCATTCTTAATACATTGGGATGAACACAACACTTTCAAAAGAATATCTTTTTATCATTTTCATGTGAGGATAATTTATAATGGTGAACTTCCTTTTTAGGAGGAAGACTAAAATTATGTTCTAGTATTGATCCACAAAAAGGATTTGCATTTTATTCATGCTATAAAAGTGCCTTTAATGGAGACATTGTGGTAATTGAATCTATACTGTGTATCACTATCAAAGTATCTTTTTAATTATTTTATGTTATATAATTTAGTAACTAAATTTAAGTCATGGGGAAGGCAATGACTGTATTATATCTTTTAGGTATAATGTATAGCCTTTAATATTCCTGAAGTGGATGGCAGTTAAGGACTTTTTAGTGTGAGAGGAGAGGAAGAAAGAGAGAGAGAGAGAGATGAAAGAAAGAAAAAGAAAAAGAAAGGAAGAAAGAAAGGGGGTGGAGAGGATTCCATTACATTCAGCACAGTATGAAACTAAGTCAAAGGAGTTTTGTTAATTAAATTCAATTGCCATCCATTAGACTAGTGGAATGAGATGGCTCTGCCTGGCGCTGACACAGCACAGGTATGCAATTTGGCTAAATGGCCATTTCTAAACCATAGCACACATTTCTTTCCTTGATCTTTTTTTTTTTTTTTAAAGTGAGAGTTTTTATCTTAAAAAGTCAAAGAGTAACCAGTCCTACTAAAGGGTTAGAGGTTTCATTTTTAAGCAGTGGAATGAAATGCCATTAGTTTGTTGGCTTGAAAATTGTATAGTTCACAAGGAGATTTTTGGAGGGATAAAATGATTTTTTTAAAAAATATGCAGCGTCTGCAGGCAAATGTGTATGATGTGTATGTGTTTATATATATATATATATATATATATATATATATATGGAACCATATTTCTTTGAATTTTTTAAAGTATCTTAGAAGTTGTAACTACAATGTGTGTATATAAATTGGGGGAAGTTATAGTAATTGTGGGAGTTAAAAAATGAAATTTAGGTAATGGGTAAGTTGTCTACATTTTGGCATAAATGACTACTTTTAGAGGCTGTATATGTCAGACTGATACGTTTCTTACCACAGTGAAATGACAAGAATACCACTCAGGCATTGGCTGAGACATGATTTTGACAGCCAGCAAGCTCACAGTGCTGCTGAGTGCACAGATTTCTACTTCCTGCCAAGATTAAAACTGGCAAAAACCAAAAAGGATATTAGGGATTGTCACTTTAAGAAGAAATAACATGTTTATGTTCTGCCTTTTCTTCAGAAATGTAAGGTTGATCTCTTGAACTATAGTCTGCTCAAATCTGTAAGTTTGTAATCAGAAGAGTTTGGTTAGTATGAATATCGAAAATAAGTAGAGGTTCTATGACATTCATTAGAGTAAGGGTAGTTTCAGTTAATAGGCCATACCTATTTTTCTTCGATACAAGGGGAATTCTTTGCAAAAGCTGTAAAACAGTTTTCCCCACAGTTTCTGAAGAACAAAGGCCTACTTTAAGTTTGTAGATTCGAAGACTGAACACTTGCTTTACTTCCTGAATTTTCTTATTTTTTTCCTGTGTGAGCAGATGGTTGTTCTTTTTATAAGTTGCCAGGTCTTTCCCATAACAATAAACGACATTATTGAAAACCTACTGTGCGCTGGGTCTGGACCCAGCACTCAAATGTTAATTTTTTTTCTCTTACAAGTTTTTATTTAAGCTTAGGTGTAAAAATGAAGAAAAAATATTACGTGCCATGTTGTACAAGAGTCAGACCCTGAAATGTGCTTATACTTTGGTATTTACAGTAAGTACTTTTGAAACAGCTGTGGATGTTCAAATGGAAGTAGCAGTGTGGAGTGGGGAATGTGGGAACATTCATTTGTGAAGACTTAGCATTCTCCAGCTTTAGAGCCAGCAGAAAAGGAGATTGTTGTGCATTCTATTAAATACTGCCAGTATGATTAATTTAAAGGGTTACATTTTATTGAACCCTGGTGTAGATGTTCTTTGTCAACCCACATTCACAGCTAGTTAGAGTGTGTGTAGCATTTATCAAAACTTTCTGGAGCCCCTCTCACCTCATTAGCATCTGAATCTCTATTCAGCAGTTAATGTCCGTTACTGCTAGAGTGCTCAATTCTTGTTTTCAATAAGCCAGTTGTAAAATGTCAGACTGTCACTTACAATATAAAAAACCAAAAATGATGGTATTTGTAAAAATGTTATCACCTCATAAAAACAAATTGTAAAGACATGAAAGTGATCTTGCTATGCTGGGCTTTCAGAAGTGAGTTAGTACAGCTACTTTAAATACCAGTTGTGTAGATTCCCACACTTTTCTACCAATGGAGAGGTTTACACAAGCATAATTTAAGTTACAATTACACTAATTAACATCTCATTTGCATAAATTGTTGAAGTCAAAACAACAAAGAATTGTCTAAGAAGCTTAATCCTATTTGTCCAAAATAGAAAGATTTTTCTTTTCTTTTCTTTTTTAAACCGTGCTCTAAAAATTGGCAGCTTGAATATGTCTTTGGTATGTTGGGCTATACCATTTTAAAAATAAAAGCTTTTCAATTTGGTTAAGGATGTATTTTTTCTATTCTTTTTAGAATTATCCACTTTTGGTATGCTCTTAAAATAAAAAATACATTACATCTTGATTCCTAAATCAGTGCTAAGGAGAGATGATAACCAAGGTGTGGTGTCATTGATACACACTATTGCAGACTAACCATGACTCTTTAGCACTTAGGATGGAGGGCTGTGTGTGAGTGCATGTGTGTCTGTGCAAGAATGGGGATGTGTAGACGTAGGAACTTGCACGGTGCACCTATAGTTATCAGTGGTCAAGGAGCATTTTTGACTATTTGCTGGTCTCTTTTAGATTCTCCGGGTGTTTTCAGTGTTGAAGATTAGGGGGATGTCAAAGGTAGTTTTTGTAATATGGTAAAGTACATATATCATAATTTCACATTTTTATCAAAAGATAGAAGTTAGAAAACTTACTATTTTTTCCCCCATGTGATGCTGGGGATTGAACCCAGGGACTTGTGCATGCTAAGCACCGTTTCTGCCACTGAGCTACATCACAGCCCCAAAATACTTCTTTTCAGTGGCCACCCAAGTGCAGTTAATTTCTTAGGGGATGATTAAAAAAAAAACTGTCTTCTTTGAGACACATTGAAAAGTTCAGACATGTTTGCATACTGTGGATTAAAGATGTTTTCATGCTAACTCACAAAACTGCTGTGCTCACTTTTATAGGTCTAACATTCATGCACTTCATGGGCAGCAGTTGTTATTACTGAGTTCACATTAATTACATTTGTGCATATGGAAATAAGGTGTCACCTGCAGAATGTAAGCTTTTTAAAATTAATTTTAATAGTAATCGTGGATTGAAGAATTAAAATTAATTTTTTGATTTATTGTAGTATTTCCAATATTCTTTTTTTTTTTTTTTTGCGGGTCTGGGGATGGAATCCAGGTGAATTCGACCTCCAAGCTACACCCTTGCCCTATTTTTTATTCTTTAATTTGAAACAGGGTCTCACTAAGTTGCAGAGGGCCTAAATAAGTAGCTAAAGCTGTCTGCGAACCGCAATCCTCTGATCTCAGCCTCCCAAATGCTGGGATTACAAGCGTGCGCCACCACACCCGGCTGTACTTCCAATATTCAATTGTACCTAAAAGTGTACAAGATCTATAAGACTGGAATGAATTTTATTTTAAATTATGTATCATTTAAGAGTTTATGATATATAATTTATTCTACTTTGCAATTGCTTTACATTAAATGTGTTTTTAATTTGATCTCATAAGAAAAAAATATTGTCTTTGAAATAGTTAAAATTTATAACTTATATTGAGTACCACTTGTATGCAAACCATTGTTCTAGGTTTGATAGTGTCTAGTATGTCATCTTAGATATACAGTATAGTCCTTACTTTATGGATATGCATTCTTGGCAGGGCACCATGGTGCTTGCCTATAATCCCAGTTTACCTTGGAGGCTGAGGCAGGAAGATCTTGTGTTCCAGTCATTCTAGTCCAGTCAGGGCCACATAGCTAGACCCTGTTCAAAAATAAAAAAGTAGAAATATACATTCTTTTTGGGAATAGATAAGTACCAAGTGAGAACATGTTTTATAAAATTTTGAAGAGAATTTATGATGAATTAGGACCATGTAGAAGACTTCTTGGATAAAACTGTAGTTCAGTTGTCAACTGAAGGATTGTTAAGAAGGAGCAGTGGTTGGAGATAGGACAGAGAAAGCGAGAGAGAAGGGGAGAGGTCACATGATGTGCAGAAGTAGGAATCTGGAAGGTTTGTGCCAGATCAGGTAAGCTGCAAGTTAGAATAGAGATTCTTGTTGGGTGTGGTGGCGCACACTTGTAATCCCTGTGCTTGGGACGCCGAGACAGGAGGATCGCACAGGTTCGAAGCCAGTCTCAGCTACTTAGTGAGGCTTTCAGCAACTTAGTGAGACCCTGTTTCCAAATAAAATATAAAAAAAGATCTGGGAGTATAGCCTGGAGGTAGAAAACCTCTGGCTTCTACCCCCAGTACCACCAAAAAAAAAAAAAAAAAAAAAAAATAGAGATTCACATAGAGAGGGTTTGAATGCTGGTTTAAAGAATCCGGATGTAGGGAATTATGTAGGGTTTTGGAATAGGGATATAGCAGAATTCAAGAAATGTTTTGGCAGGATGAATTATGAGGCTCAGACACAGGAAGCCTTAGCAAAGAGACCAGAGTGGAGATAGGTGTAGCAGAACAGCAGTCATCAGAGTTGTCTCAGCACAATATGATAGATCATGTTTTTTTATTTCCTAAGCCCTGAGTGATATGGTAAACAAAATACAGTGTATGAAGTGGCGAGAGCACTTTTGAGAAAATATGGTTTCTGATTCTGAGAGGTACTCATAAAAAAGGAATATATATTATTTCTATTAATTTAATATATATTTAGAAACATTTGTATAAAAATTAATATTTCCTCTTTCAAAGAAAAGTGATTTACAGATTATTTTTCCTTTTGATTTTAAAACAGTTGAGTGTCAAAGAGTATGTTTCCGCCAGGCGTGGTGGCGCATGCTTGTAATCCCCGTGCTTGGGAGGCAGAGACAGGAGGATCACACAGGTTTGAAACCAGCTGCGCTGGCTTAAGAGACCCTGTTTCCAAATAAAAATATAAAAATAGGTCTGGGAGTGTAGCCCGGAGGTAGAAGGGCTTCTGGGAACCCCAGTACCACCAAAAACAAACAAACAAACAAAAAACAACAACAAAAAACAAAAGAGTATGTTTCCAGGACTGGAGTATCAGGATGCATTATTTACATGTGCCAGGCCCTGGTTTGATCCCCATTGAGAGGAAGGGAGGGAGGAAGAGAGGGACAGAAGGAGAGAGAGAGAGGGGAAAGAGGGAGAGGGAGAGGGGAGAGAGAAGGGGGGAAACAATCCAGGGAAAGAGAGCGCAGGAATATTTTTGTTTGTAGCTCAACTCTTACATTGTCAATATTTGACCTTTATTGGAAGCTGAAGTCATGTCAGTTACTCAGGAGAAAGTCCTGGGCTTTCCTTCTTATCTTTTAATGGCTTATCTTTGATAAGACATGGTGTGCATGGTGACTGTTATCACTCTCCAGGTCACTTTTGTATATTTACCTTGTTCTGTAGTATGTAATCTGAGAGTACCTTCAAGAGACTGGAAGAGATTTGGTCTCAGACATCACATTTTGGGTATTTTAATATAATCAGAAGGAAGTCAGGGGTTGTATTCAGTCTCGAAGTAAGACTGCATTGGCATAAAAAAAATACTCCCTTCAAACATTGAGCAAATACATATTAATCACTCGCCAGAAATAAGGTGACACGGTACACATCACTAGATGAATGGAGACAAATGAGGGGCTGTCCTGGCCTTCCAGAGGCTCACAGGTTCAGTGGGGAAGGGGCCCAGTATGTGAAGGGCTATGCTACACATGGACAGCAAAGGACCCCTGGTGGTCCGAGGGAGAGACAGTCCTGAGGTTGAGTTGAGGAGAAGGAAGAATGCCTTTGTGGAGGAGACAAGATTAAAGCAGAACCTTGAGGGGGGTGTGAGACAGAGCAACAGGATGGAATGCACAGTGCGTGTTCTGGAAAGAGCGTGTTACTGAGGTGGCACACGGGGTGCATAGTACTTGTCTGGGTCACTCAGCAAACACCCATCATTTGCCTGTGCCAACCACTGAGCAAGGCCCCTCATCAACCTCTTCATGGGCGAAGTTGAACAGGCTCGTCCAGTTACTCATTTTCCCAAAGAGGGAGAAGGTCCATCTATGGTACTTTTGACAAATTCTCACTCTGCTGAGTGAGAATTTGACTCAAGTGTACATTTAACATTTCACATTCCCTTGGTGAGTTTGAAGTATGAGGCTGTTGAACCTGAATAGGATGGGGTACCCTGCTCTTCCCCTGCCTTCATTTTGTAGCCAGAGTCTGCCTTCCCTGCAAGGGGGATCTCGAGGAATACCTGCCATATCATCTGTTTTGTCTTTATATTGGGAACACCCCTTCTTCTCCCCAGAGAGAGTCTGATTAATTTCTTCTCATCCTCAGCTTTCTCAGCTATAACAAAGCTTACTGGCTTTCTCAGCTATAACAAAGCTTACTGGAATAAAAGCAAAGCCCGTATTAGAGATCACCGGATAATCTTTAGTTATCAGTAGAATTGTCTTTTGAATTTTAGGGAGTCCTTAGATACAGTGAAAGTGAGACCCTTAGTCAATTTAAAGAATTAAAATAACTTCACAAGACATCTCTGCCACTTCCAGTGATACTAGAAATAGTTGCAAAGGTAAGGATTTTTAGTAATTGCAAATATACAGACAGTATGGATATTAGAACATTTAGATGGCCTTAATGGTGAGATGGTGTTGGCTCTGGAACTTTGTCGAGTGGGAATAAGGTTTTGTGAATTTGATATACACTGTCAGTTGCTATGACATCTTCTGATAGGTGAAAAGTGCTTTTTTGATGCAGCAGTGCCTAACATGCATCTTCTCTATGGTCTATTATCTTGTGGAAATGACATTCGTTAAGTTGGTATCTGTGTGCATCCCACCCAAATAAAGAATGTTTCATCAGCAGAGTGAATTGCCATACAGTCATCAGACTCTAGAAATAAACGATCAAGGATGACTGCAGCGGGTGAGGCTGTTTGTTTATCAGATCACTTGAGAACAGAGTAAAGTGAGCTTCATATTTTCTGAGTCTTGAATTCTCATTTTAGACATCTGTTCAAAAGCTTTCTAAGCCACGGAGTATTCTAAATGATCATTTTGTTAAATGGATGAAGGAAGACTTCGTTTTCCATTGTTAGGTGAAACCTAATTAAAAATTAAATAATGACTTTGTGTCGGCTTGTAAATTTCTTATTTCCTGCTTATGTGGATATATTTTATTAGTACATTTCACTATAAAGCATGATTTTTCTAATGACAAAATACTTTTGAAATCATTATAGGGCATCTTGGGCCCTCCTCTTGTTGAATGGAAGGTATTAGGTGTGTAGCTTTACGAACTGTATTTCCTGTGACTATGGTAGATTTAGTTTGATTGTTCTTCACCTTCTCCAGCATGATTATGCCCATCAGGGCATTTAACAGATGCCATTATTTGTGTTATACTAGGATTCTTTTTTATAAACTTAATAAATGAAAGCTTTTTCTCTTACAGGCCTGATTCTCTAGTGGACTTCTGGTGAAATTATGTGGCTACCTTCCATTAATGTTAATGGAGGTTATGGATATAAATCCCTCTATAGTGATGGAAGAATGAGCCCCAGAGAGAAGAGTATTTGTAATGAATCACTGGGTTGTGATACAAGATTCACTTGGTCTCCCTAATACCATTTTTTTTCTTCCTGAAAGTTTAAGGTCTTATGATTAGGAGTTTATTTCTCTCCCACACTAATCCTTTGTTATCAAGTAGTAATAATATTAAAAATAAAACATGGATTCATGGGTAGGCATAGTTTTTATAGTTAATGCAAGAATATAGCTCATATAAAATTTTGTGTTTTCACCTTTTACTTAATATTTTTGGTAGACATAACTTGAATATTTTAAGAGGCCATCGTTTACTAATAATGGCGACTTAATAATTTATTGTCCTGACAGACTGCAGTTTATCATTTTCAGGGCTCTCAATATATTTATTAAGTACCTACTGGCCATAAGGCTCAGGGACTTAGATATGGACACATCTGGCATAGTCCCTATCCTCAACATTTCTATAGCCTTGTGATAAAAGAAGACAGCAGTTCATAGGTACCTTCCATGGGACACAAACTGTGAAACTTCTGGTTAAAGAAAGGCAAAGAAATTCAGAATCAGCATTATTGTATCCGGGAATCTGACTGGAGGAAACAATTCCATATGTAATGATATTTTCAATCAATATTATTTTAGGTAGTTTATATATTCAGCCAACTTATGCTGGCTGCCTACCTTGTTGAGGGCATCATGCTAGGTGGTGGTGGTGGAAGTTCAACAGTGAACAGGGCACATACGGCCCTCTTCTCCTGGAGTCTGCAGGTGGGGAGCAGGAAATAGTTGAGAGTGGGTAAGCAAAATAACTTGTACATGTGCTAAATCTCTAAAGCAAACAGAGTGATAAAGTAACTGGTGGGGCAGGCTGCTTTAGAACTGGATGAGTAACTTCCAAGTAAAGAGATGAACAGGTACAAAAAGTTTGGAGAGGGATGGGGGAAAAGGGAGGAAGGGAAATGAGAGAGAGAAAGAGAGAGAGACAGAGACAGAGAGAGAGACAGAGAGTGAGTGTGTGTGTGTGTGTGTGTGTGTGTGTGTGTGTGTGTGTGTGATGTGTCTGTCCATCCTAGGGATTGGAGAAAGCCAGGCCTTTACGGAAGGACAGTAAGGAAAGTGTGTCCTGAAGGAAAAGCAGACCACTACAAGGTCACACAGGTAATCAGATGTGGTGGATGGTGAAGGTAGGATTCAAATCCATATCTGTCCAACTCCAGACTATGCTGTTACACGACCACAGAATGTTAGCATGAGAGGTTACATGCAAAAGAGAATTAGAGGGAAACAGTTGCTATGCATCCAGCTGAGAGGAACATCATTTGGGTCTAGAAAAAAAAAGTCTCAGGATTCAGAGAATGTACATAATATGAAAAGATAGGTCTTTTTCTTTTACAACACAAGCAGGAAACTATTCAGGCTAATTTTTTAGATAAACTGTTATGGCCTCAAGTTGAAAGAAATAAGTTATGCAAACACTTTTTTGTTAGGTGATCTTTATTTACTCTTAAATATTTGTGTACATAGCTCACCATTTTAGATTTTATGGAGGTATTTTCCCCCTAGAGACACATAGACAATCTGACTTCCTTAATTCCCAAAGTCTACCCCACTGGTCGAGCCTCTCATCTCTGTTCCTGTGCCAAGTGGTCTCCCTTTGTTACCAGTGCCACGTAATTAATGACTTTATCATGTGAGGTAATTCAGTTACTCAGCAAAACAGATGATATTCACTTTTAGAAAGAGCTCTAGAAAGGAAACTTGAACCTAAAAGTGGCTAGTGAGAGGAAATTTCTGTTTGTGTTTAGTTAAGAGAAACTGTATGGAAATGTAAGCTAAGGACACATTAATCAGAGAGGTTGGCATGGAACTGTGTGCTTCATTTTCATTTGGCATAGATGCATGGGTGCTTATTAAATAATTGTATGACTTAAATAACTTGCTGAAGTTTTACATAGATTCAAATTAAAGAGACTGAAAAGGTCAAAATTTGACCAAAAAATTAATCTTTAGATGATTGTGGTATATATATATATATATATATATATATATATATATATATATATATACACACATATATGTATGTGTATATATATATATTTGTGATAATGTTTGCTTGCCTCACTGTTGAGGAAATGTATATTATTGAGAGTCTATAAATTTTCAGTGAAAACTCAGTCCTTGTGTAGCAGGTTCACTCCTGGTGAGTAGACATCTGTGTTTAATGCCCTTGAATTTAAACAGCCTTCCTTGCCTCTGCTCATCTTATCTGTGTCTTGTCAACTTGGATATTGTTTTAAAAATAAACATTTGAATGAAGAAGTTTGCAGACAGAGAGGGTTGGTCATTTTCTGGATGTAAGGGATGCTTGTATCTCAAAAGGAGCCTAATCTTTATGGATAAGGCATATTTGGATCTTAAAGGCAAAGGAAAAGGGATCTCCCCCTCTGCCTTCATTTTATGATTCATAGAGGTCAAATTAGATTTCTTTAGCTTAATCTTTGTAGTATACTTTTGGTGGCTTGATTTGTGCTCTATAATATTTATAACTATAGGACATGTCAAGATTGAATTCACTTAATTAAAGAGTTTTACGTAGTGTCTGTACCCATATCCTAATAAAATAATACGAAATTCAATAAGTCGCGCTGAGCGGGACAGAGCTCCCCTCACATGAGCTTACTAAACTTGATGTATTCTTATGGCACCGCTCCAGAATGCAGAAGAAACACATTTATCTAGGTGATTAGTATTCTTTCTGTCTGCCAGATTTAAGGATTGTTTGGAAATATTGTTAGAATCAAAACCAACGTCTGTTGCCACACAGAGCTGAGCATTCCAGGCAGGCTCTGGCCGCTGTGGGCTTCTTATGTCCACCGGTTTCATGTCTGCCATGGCAGTGACAGTTTTAGTAACACAGAGCTGCTATCCGAAGAGCGATAAGCTTGTAAGGAAGCCTTTGGGAAGGCAACGCGGGGATTTCTGGTCCTGTCTCAGAAGACAGTATTGAGACTGTCTTTAAAAGTGACCTAGGTCACATGCTGGGTCCTCTACAGTTCAGGATTTTCAAGTTATTAAGAACAGGCAGCTCAGTCCACTTCCAGTGGAAAGTGGCTCTTCTATAAACTACTTTTTAAGCACTTCAGCCAATTCTACATTTAAGGAAAATGACAACGGAGGAAATTCAGAGTTAGGGAATGTTGTGGGCCATAAGGTCTTTTTAATTTGGTCACTTCTCATATCAGAGGTAACACTTGACTTTGCATTTTAGGCTGTCTAATTAGTGTCTGGTAATATATATTGGTAATAATACCTATTAGCTATTGTATCAGGGACAGTTTAAGATATCTTGAATACATGTATGAGAACCATATCAGGCAATTGCAAGGTCTTAAATTGACCTCCAGGACATTAGGAAATCAAATTTAAAGCATTGCATTGTTTGTTACTCAATGGAGGGACAGAGGACAGCGTGTGACTTCTGTCCTGAAGTGATGCAATAGCTAAATATTCTAGTGTAAGTGAAGGTTGATTAGATGGTGGCCTTTAGCTCTGCTTTCCCCACAGCTTTATGGACTCTTGTTTTTCCCAGTCATATTCTATGCTGCCATTTTATTGCTTTAAGGGAAAAAAAAAGTTTTCTTTTGGATAAGAAAACATATACATTCTCCTTTGGATTCTGTGTAGTAATTAACAATCATATGCTCAGAATTTAAAAGTAGGCTGCATTATCAAAAACTGACCCTCCTCAAAAAAAAAAATCTGTGTAAGCAAGAGAACAGAAATTGTAATTAAGTTACAGATTTAAAGATTTTCTTTATATTTTTTGTGCTGGTCTGAATTCTTGGTGAGAATTAAGACACCCCCCCCCAACTCATCTGGAATCAGTTTTTACCTCAGCAAGAAATGGTGACTATACATTCATCACAAATAGAGTTTGCTTTGTGAGACATCTATCCTATGAGTAGATGTATAAGATAAAGGAATATTTCTGCTCTACTAATATAGGATTGTGGAGGAAATTAACTTTCAGTACTGTGATTGGGCACCCTCCCCTACCCTGAATAAATCCAAAGAAAGGAGAACTTTTCATCTAACCTGTTGGGAAACATTTTAGTGCTGCATCTAGTTTTTTTGTCAAAATGAAATGCTTACTACCTTGGCCTGTGGTGGTAGCCTGTGGGCCTGGGGCAGAGCCCTCTTTTTCCCCATTTTCCTTTGATCCTGAAGTCACATACGGTGTGCTCTTCTCAAATTGTGTGGCTAGAGTAGGGCTGTATGTAGGTGGGGAGAGATTCTAAAGGGTAGCTGGAGATGCCTTCCATTACAAAAAAAAAAAATCAAGTGAACAAGTGAACAAATAAATGAAAATAGAGTCAAGGAATTATCATGAACTGTTACAGCTATAATAGGACTTACATTTCATTTAACTCAAATTTTGGCTTCTAAGTCCTAGATAAAAAACATATTCTGTGATCACAGACTTTTCCATAATTCAAAGTTAAATTTATTGTTACCTTTTGTTTACCTATGATGTGTTTATGGCTGTTTTTTTTTCTTATAGTACTAATGGGAACATTCTGTATTACAGTTTCTTTTTATTTGTCTGGATGCTTGCATATGCCTGTTAGTCACCAATATGCTCCCATGTACAAACATACAAGAGAAAACGGCAATTCAGTGTTACAAATCCAGAAATAGTTACATCCTAATAAGACTTGATATATTGTGCTTTTGGCAGGACAGTTGCTATGAGGGTCAACTCTGAAAGTTTTTGATGAACTCACATGGGTCCCAGAGTTTGCACAGGGCTGAGGGTCTCGTCATACACGCAGTCTACCTGCTGTCCTGTCCCAACATATGAAATAGATGTTATTGAATTGGCATCTAAAAAGTGCTGGTGGCACTGTGGATTTTATCACTCATCCCAAACACAGGAATTGCAAAACACCTTTCTTTAAATATTTTCTCTTTGTGGTGCAACTGGGGAGGGACAAATTCCAGGCTTAAATAAAGTTTCCATGGGATCAGGTGGTACAAATGTTATAGTGATTGAACTTGAGGTAAAAAAATTAATGTTTTGGGCTCTGTAGGATTAGATGATGCATTCCCAACTATTCCAAGTGAGCTCCTCATTTCTACTCAGTAGTACATACCTATGCATCCAAGAGAAATGGAGAGTTTTACCTTTGGTTTCTTCTAGTAGAGCTTATTCCCTAATGAGACTCCAAACCCTAATTAGTATTCTTATGTTGATGATAATCTACTTATATGATATCTTATCATCAGAATCCTTTTATGGAATTATCTTTGCATTTTGCACAGTTATTTCATTCTGGCTTTCTTTTTTTCTTAAATCATTTTCCTAGTGGAGACAACGTCCAAATATGCAGGCCAAGACTCATAGTCATGGTAGGAACCTACACAGCGGGCCGGTTTTGACACATAGTCCACCCTACTGGCAACAGCTTGATAGGCAACTTTATATCATCATGCAGAGGGTACACAAAGAGACCTCCACCATGATTTTTTTTTTTTTTAGTTTATACAGTTTGCATTGAAATTGTAGATTTTGGGGGAATTTATTTGAGATGATTAAAGACATTTTGCAGAGTCTTAAAATATAGGTGAAAGAATTTCAAGTTTGCTCATTTTGGCATAATTTTAAAACAAAAGTGTTACTGTTGGATCTGGGCATGTGATGGATGAATGAGTGTTTCAGTGAAATGACATCAGTCTGTATAATTTGGAGGGTAATGATGCCTTAGAACAAGAATAAATCTGGAGCCATGGAAAGGCTCCATATTCTAGATAAATGCAGGCTTCCTTTTATGACTCTGAAAAATAAAATTAAATCTTTATTTATATGAATCCACCAGGGGCAAAAGCTACATGGACTTGGTTTACAATATATTTCAGGACAAGAATATTAGCCTTAACCTCTTTCCTCACATTGCATATGATATTTAATCCATCATCTTTGTTTTAAACAAACAATACACAAGCTGTTGCTGGCATTGGTATAAAGATGATGGTCCATCTGGAGAGCAGGAATATAGATCAGGAAAATAAGAGAATTGAAATTGGGTGTAAGGGCAGATTTGCATGTGTAAAACCTTGCTGTTTTACCACTTTTTTATCAAATAATTTAATACTAGACAAAATAGATTCCTTTTTCTTGAATCTGGGTGCCTTACTGGAGGAAGAGTTGCCCTAGAGTTTAAGGAAGAACAAGTGGGTTTTGAAAGACAATTAAATAATAAGCCATTAGGAGTATTTTTTTTTTTTTTTTGGTCTTTTTTTGTTTGGAGGGTGGGTGTAGAAGAGGAAGGCACTGAAGGACTGAGTTCTTGTTCTAGATGTGTGATCATTGGCCAGTCATTTAGCTTTTGGGCTGTCAGGATTCTTAGGTCCAAGTCAATTCATCAACCATCTATTGAGGCAGCTATGAGAGTTTTCAGTGGGCTGGACATTTAGCTAGCTTTTACATGGTCCCTAGATGAGTAGGCCTGGGCCTTGCGCATAAGGTGTTTCCAAAGCCTGGCAGGGAAGACACATTATCATTGACCAGTGTCCTGTGTGTTGTATACAAGATATGTGTTTGAAAAGGAAGCAAAAGTAATTATCTGGAGTAGACAGGAAGATGTGTGTTATGAGTTCTTCGTAAGGACTTTTTATTTTGATGGGCGGAGAAGTGGCCATTCCAAGTTTTTGAGTCCCGAGAGTTTCAGAACAAATGATCAACAAAGGTCTTTCCAGTTTCACATTTGCGGTGCTATCAATGTAAAGTTCTTTGAAAAACTTCCCACTGGTGATTTATTTTTTGAAAAGTGCTTGTTATGGTCAAAAGAAAATTATAATGAAAGAAGTAATAATTAACTTTAGCAATACTACTGGGGCTGGGTGGAAGAAGGTGTTCATCCTCTCCCTCCTTTTAATTGTTGCTCTGTTTGAAAAATCAACTTGCCTGTAAAGTGCCAAGCCCTGAGCGTAGAAGTCATCATGTTAGTGCTGGGGAGCCATGGTGTTGGAACTCCTATAACCTGGCCTTTGTCCATGAGAGGAGGAAACTCAAGGTGCCATGTTTGAGTGTGTCTGTGTGCAGCAAGGTTTTGAAATGATAGGAGGGCCAGCAGCTTCCAGAGCAGGTGGGATGCTAGGTCACACCCACTGCCTCTGTGTCTCCTCATTCACAGTGGGTCTGTGCTGCCATAGGAGTCCTGGAGCCTGGGACTTTCCCACATTTCACAGAAAAGTTTTTATCTTTAAAATTTATAAGTGACAGATAGTGATCCCTCCATTAAAGAGATACTCTTTTAAAAAAGTCCTAATTAAAGATCATATGTAGGTCCATGAGTTAGAAATAAAATGGGAATATCTCCTTTTTGTTGTTGTTTATGAACAGCCAATAATTTATTCGCATGTGACATTTGAGCTGGCATTTTTTTCCCTCCCAAGATGACAGTAGTGTCTGCTATGGTATATTCTCAAGCAAAGTCAGTTCAGCCCTTTGCTTTTGTCCCAATTGGTAGTTATGTTTTTGCCCTCTTGCCTTTTTCATTTAGACCCTATGGTATTTCCTAACCCTCAGCCTGTTTTGAAAGGCTTTGATTAAAATATGCTGATAAAAGAATTTGATAACCAAGTTAGGAACAACAAGGCTATCTGGAGAAGACAGAGTGCTCTGGCAGCCTAACAAATTCTATTCAGAGCACACAAAGAGATCCTGGAATGTTTCATAGAGACTCGTGTTTGGAGAAGGGTATGAACTCAGGTTACCTGCAGAATATGGTGTCATATGGAAACGTTTAAGAGTTTATGGAAAATTCTTTGAAATACAGTGGAATGAGCTAGCAAGCATATTATACTCAAGAAGAAAAATAAGAGCATTCGTTCTTTCAGGTGGCTGCTCCAGGGGAAGAGATGGAGAGAAATGAGTCACTTTCTGCTCCGTATACATAATTTAGAAGCGATAACACCTAATCACAGTTTTGATAACCAAACTCTAGGCCTAGAGTATGTTTGTGGTGTTTAGCTCCCTTCCTCTGTAGGATCCTCTGGAGGGCTACACCCACCTCAGCGTGAATGCTTCCAGTGGAAAAAGAAGGAGTGGGGGAGAGGATAAATGAAGGTTGGCAGGAACTAACGTTGAATACCTAGTATTTACAAGATACTGGTGTAGGCACTTTATTGCTACCTCATTTGGCTTAACAAGTATGCCTTTTATAACCTCAAGTTTACAGATGAGGAAACCAAGTTACATAAACAAAATGAAACTTGCTTCAGCTCATGTGTCTAGCTTGAGGTAAAACTGAAATTGAACTACAGGCCTTTCCTCCTCCTCCTCCTCCTCCTCCTCCTCCTCCTCCTCCTCCTCCTCCTCCTTCTTCTCTCTCTCTTTTTGGTGGTACTGGGGTTCCTGGAAACCCTTCTACTCCGGGCTACACTCCCAGACCTATTTTATATTTTTATTTGGAAAGAGGGTAAGATAAGCCAGAGAGGCTGCCTTTGAACCTGCACGATCCTCCTGTCTCTGCCTCCCAAGTGCAAGGATTACAAGCGTGCACCACCAGGCCCGGCCAGGCCTATCTTCTTGCACTATGTGAGGCTGTCCCCAAGGTTGAAGGAGTGCTTTCCTTCCTCAGGCAGTCTTTTCTGTTTCAGTAATGCAGATTGCTTAAAAAGGCGTTCTTCTATTTAGCTGAAATATGCCTCCCATTAATATCCCTTATCCGTCCCAGCTCTACTTTAGGAGGATCACAGTGTTGTTGATGGAATTCCCTTTTCTCATGCAGGTAGGTATGTGACTTCTACTGCCATCTTGTACTCAGGTGATTTGCTTTTTTTCCAGTACTAGGAATTGAACCCAAGGGCTTCTACCTTCAAGCTCCACCCCAAGCCCTATTTTTTTCTCCTTTTTATTTTGAAACAGGGTCTCACTAAGTTGTGAAGGGTCTCACTAAGTAGTAGCTGAGGCTGGCCATAAACCTGAGATCCTCCTCTCTCAGCCTTCCAAGTACTGGGATTACAAGCATGCACCACCAGGCCCAACTCAGTTGATGGTTTTGAAAATGAAAATACCTGTGTGCGCACTCGCGCGCGCGTTCTCTCTCTCTCTCTCTCTCTCTCTCTCTCTCTCTCTCTCTCTCTCTCTCTCTCTCTCTCTCTCGTTGACTGTATTTTACCTTTCAAATCCTAGGTGTCTGGACATAAAGAATGGAAGTGTTCAAATATACCTCTCTCAGGTCATTAATAAAAACAGTGAACAGGAAAAATAGGATACACTAACTTGTAGTTCATGTATTTCTGTGGTAACTTGGAGAATTTAGCTTACCTATGTATTTTTTCTGGAAAGAGGGTCACTGACTGTCATCAACTTATTAAAAAAACCCTCATTGTCTTAAAAAATTAAGAAGTACTCAGAGTAGAGAATTTCCTCCAGATTGAATTAAACTCTTTGAGGAAAGCTTCCCAAACAAGTATAAATTAATATAACTTGGCCATCTCTACACCATGTTATCTTTTCCAAAAGACATGGTAAATGGTCTTATATGTAGGACTAACACTAAAGTATGCAATATTTTCTGTATTCTCTTGATATTCCTAAACCTTGAGAAAGAATAATTTATACCCATAAAAGTAGAAAAGAGCAGCACTCTTCTTAAGTAGGTTATAACCGCTTGGCATTTACTGTTTCTTTGTTGAATTTTAGTCAAACTTTATTTTGGATGAATCTAAACTTTCACCCCAATTTGTCTTTATTTGGATCTACAAGTGTGATTGTATGAAGCGGCTAATAAACTTAAGTGATGAAGAAGAGGAACAATGGGTCATGGAGACATACAGTCCACAGGAAAACAAAAGGCCCAGGCAAGAGTGGCAAGCTTCTTTGTGTTTGAAATAAAAATATACCTAGCCTAAATAAAAGTGTCAATTAATTTAAACCCCTTTACATGTTGTTGAAAATGGGCATTGGCCTGCATAAAATGGGAATTAATTATTTTACATACTTAAGAGAATGTTTGACCTTGAAACCTTTGCAAGACTAGTTAAAACAAGTCCCCTGAATTCTACAGATAATAATATTTGGGTCCTGATGGCCAAGAGACTCCCTTAAGTTCACATGCCGAGCAGAAGTGCTCTTGTCAGCAAGTGGTGGTGTTTCTCTCAAGATTTTTTTTTTTTTTGTGTGTGTGTGTGTGTTGGGATTCAACCCAGTGTTTTATAGGATGTTTTCTGTGCAAATGAAGTACACATACAGAAAGATGAAAGGCATGCATTCTATGCTGAAGTGGATTTTTTTTTTTTGCCAGGTTTTGCTCTATTCTACATTAGGGACATATATTTTCCCAGGAGAGTATAGTGATAATGAATATGTTAATAATACCTAATGAAGCTGGGGATGTTGGGACATACTTCTAGTCCCTTAGAGGAAAGCCAGACTTCCCTAGCATTGTCTCTTGGGGTGCCCCATTAGAGTTAGAATCTTGGTCTGATAGACAAGAGGACTGACCCAGTGTGGTGGTTCTTGTATTAGCACAAAGATCTTTCCTTGTTCTTTTTTTTTTAATAACCAAAGTCAATGTCTTTGGTTCAAACATGATAATCCTTTCTTGCTAGCTTTAACTCTAAGCTTTTCTTATGCTCCCAGAATGAGTTATTCAGAAATTATTTCTACTTTGAATTAAAGGAATTCTAGTTGTAGAGGTGGGAAAGAAGCCCCATACCTCTTTCTCGTTTGCTTGGACTGACATTAATGTTCTATTTCAGACTGCTAGTAAAATTTGGAAAGACTAGTGTTCTTAGAGCATCAGAAGTACCCAATGTAAGCTGGGCATAGTGGGCATGCTTGTAATACCAGTACTTTGGAGGGTGAGAGAGGAGGATCACAGGTTCACAGCCAGCCTCAGCTATTTAGGCCCTCTGCAACTTAGTCAGGCTTTGTTTCCAAATAGGAAATTAAAAAAAGGGGGGGGGGCTGGGGTATAACTGAGAGGTAGAATGTCCTTGGGTTCAATCCCCTGTACTTAAAAAAAAAGTATCCAGTATGTAATGAAGATAGATGCTATCTTATGCTTCTCAAGCAATGGACAAAGGGACATATCCATTCCCTGTAAGTTTCACATCTTCTCTAACCTTTTAAAGCAAAATAGGAGAAATTGTTACTTGTACCCAGGGGAAGAGAAAGTTAATGAATAGAAAAGACAGAATTTACTTAGGAAAATGGTGGAATTAAGCTCTGGACAAAACATGCATCAGCGATGCATAACATTTTTGTTAATTGGGTCTTAACAGGTTTTTGACTCGTGTGGTAATCATTGTAGAAGTGGAGCAAACTAGAGCATGCCAGTGGCCTAGCCCGCAGCTGTAAGAACTCCTACCTACTTGTGCATGTACACCTGAGTTTCTGGGGCCAGATGCTTCTATAGCTCAATTTAGGTTCCACATATACTTCAGTGGTTAAAAGTGAGCTAGACTCAAAGAGTTTGTTTCCATTAAGAAAATGAATCTTTTATGTGGACCAAGGTCAGGTTAGTTAATTTGTTTGCTTTTATTGGAATAACTTTTCCCATTCCAATTCATCACTTAATTTTAAGTGGTTCTACTAAAATATCCATTAAAGTCCCTTACATTTCTCACAGACTAAGGCTTTGACAGGCTCATGTGACTCCCCCCCCCCACCCCCAGGCACGAAAGGATGAAAGGTAACTTTTCCAGTCATAGACCTATTCTTCCTTGTCCGTATTTCCCAACAGTGAGAGACATTTTGAATAATACCAGCAGGAACTCTTGTTGCAAAGAGACCAAATTAAGTTTTCACAAGAAGTAAGATTAAAATATAGAGATGCATATAAAACATGAAAAATAAAAAATATGGAAATGTGGTAAATTATTTCTTTCATATGGCTATTTGTTTTTTTTAAATCCTTTTCAGCTCACATCGTCCTCTTCCTCAGTACATTTTCTAGCAATACAGAGTTGACTCTTGCTAACAAAGTAACTAAATGTAACTAAATGTGGTACTATCACTCTAATTAGTGGTGACAAAAGATCAATTAATGTTATAATTAAAAACAGTGTCTAGATCTGTTGTTTGTGATGAACAAATGTGACAATTACTTTGTTCATTGACGTCGATGTGTTGAATTTCCTCCCGAGATTTTAAGGGGATGTATTTTAGTGCTGATGTGCACGTTTATCTGTGGGTAGTAGGAACAAGGCAAGCATATTAGGAGAAGAATGGAGCCCCTAATGTCTAAGCTAGAGCCATATTTTAACATACTTGACACCTTTCCTTGGTGTATGATGCTATATCAGCAGCTTGTACTCACTGAGTCTGGAGCCTCAAGCTTTTAATATTTTATCACTAAATGCTTAAGTGTTTGTGTTGCAAAAAGAAAAGGAAGAAAAGTCCACTTGGACTCTCAGACCATGTGACTAGGACGCTATGTGGTAAGGATGTCATTGATGGTTTGGGTTCCACTTAGAGCAGTAATTTTTAAGTTGAGGGCGCACAATAGTAAGTGTGTGATCTTTGTAGATCTGCTTGGATTTTTTCCTGATACAGAGCAAGCTGTTTTTTATACACTGAAGCCTGGGAAAGCTCTGTTACTAGTAAAAGAGTAACCGTATCTCTTTCCTGAGTTGTTGCCAAGCAGATGTAGACATTTGGAATATACCCAGAAAACTTCTATGGCTGATACTTTGGTGGATTGTTCCTACTTTTGGCTTTACTGGCACCTATTTAAGGAGCAGATGAGTGGAATTTTATGTTGGTAGGTTGCATTTTTATGCACTTTTAAAAAAGCAATTAAATTTAGGTAAACTGGTAGGGATGAAATAAACCCAATTTACCTTTTGAGAATAGCAGTGAAGATGTGCCACGCTTTGGTCATGTCATTTTGAACAAGGAAAAAAAAAATCAGAAGAGTCCCTTTGAGTTCTCTGAGAACACAGCACTGAATGCCAAACAAGGTAATCTATTACTGTTAGTAAAAGAAATCTCACTTTTTAACTTCATCCCACAAATGGATTATGATCTACAGATCTGCCTGAGCTGGGCTTGGTTTGATTTAAAATTCTTAGATAATTGGCTTCCACCATCATGTTTGGGTTCATTGCCCATGATATAAATACTATGAAAGGCAGTGAGAAATGAGAATATATCAACAATGTTAGGTTCACTAATTTATCAAGAAACTATCATTTTCTATAGCATCAGCTGAAAGCAACAGAGGCTCATACTATAGCCCCAAGTAACTTCGTAGCAATTAAAATCCTTTAAGCTGCAAAGGTAGTGTGCACTTGGCATGTCTGGTAAGGAAGGCTGCTAGTGAATCCATTGACTCACTCCGTGGCTGGCTAAAAAGACAGTGAGGTGGAGGGAAGAGATGAGCAGAGCGACTAAAATCTGTCTCTCTTTTAGGAGGAGTTGGAAGATGAAAAGTGACGCAGCACTTTTGGTATACGTGTTAGAAACTTACAACCAATCCTAACATATGGATTACTGAAGTTTAGAACATAGCTGAGGTATAGATGTCAGATTTTCTTACACAATAGTGGGTCTTTTGTTTCAGAGTTCAGTCCTGGCAAGCAGCTCCCTACCACTTCGTTAATTTCCTGTCGATCTTTCATTCAGCAATAGAACTAGAAATGGGGAGCACATACTGCCCCCACCCCAGCTTTTAAAACGGTACTTTTTATAGATTAAAAAGAAGAAAGAAAAGAACAAACTTTTTCCAAACAAGATGTCCATGCGCGCATGCCTCAAGATCCTATGTGTGTCTAAAATGATCCTTTAAAAAAAGAAAGCCTTCTCCATAATTTTGAGCCTCTTCTTTTTCTAAAGACTTTTATAGCTTTCTTTTTCTACCTCTCAGCATGTGAACCAGTGTGTAACTCAAATAGATGTTACTTGGCTATTTACTTAGATTGTTTTAAAGTGCTAGCTGTGTGACGGAATGAGGAAGGAAGGCAGAGGGGTGGCTGGGGTTTATTTGTTCTGGGTTGACCTAATGAGTACAGTTCTTAAAATATAATAAATATTTATATATGATCTTAATTTTTAATGAATCTCATAAACTGGCTGGTATAGAAAAGTGTATGAAAAGCCATATATATTAAATTGTAGTTGTAAATACACGCATACATACACTTAGAATGTTTTATGAGAAAGTAAAGTTACTGGTCGTGTTTCTTGTTGTTTTCCTAAGGTCTAGAACAGTGCCTGATATATAACTGTCTCTCAATAAATATTTGTTGAGCAATAGGAATGAACATTACCAGGCAGCATCATATAATGGAGGTAGCGTTAAACTAGAATTTAGGAGTCCTAGAGTCTAGTTTTGGCACTCACTAATTATGTGAAGTTGCTGAAGTCATTTAATTTCTTTGTCCTTCATTTAAAAAAGTTGGAAATAGCAGTACCCACTCTTCTTGGCTTTTGTGGGATTTTATAATGATCAGATGATATATGAGAGCTACAAAGGGATGCTTTGGAAACTACAGGGGGTGCTTTAAAGAAGGGGGGAGGGAGGCAGCCTGAGTCTGTGTACAGAAAATCCTTTATCTCGTTGCTTCTCAATTTCTTTTCTTAGGAAAATCAGATTATTTAAATCCCATTATGCGCAGCTCTCCTCTGTTCCTGCTAAGCCTCTGTATTCCATTACCTTCAGTAAATCAGCAGAAGGTGGCGAGTCAGGCGGTACGGAAGGTGGGGTCTACTGTTTGCTCAGGTTCCCTTTGCTCCGAGAAACTTTGAATCTTGAGTACAAATCTCTTGCAGTCTTACCTGTTTTAACAATGCAAAATGTAAATAAGACTTGCAGTCTCTTAGTTATGACCACTTGGAGATTCTTTGAAGAATAAGTTAAAATATTTATTAATTATTACTATGGTAGGTAATCATGCAGTTAGCAGGCTAGATAAAATCAGTGTGATGCAATTGGCTATGAGGATTTTATTTTAAAGATGCATGTGCTCACATGTGTGTATGTTTTAATATGTCCCAAAGCTGCACATCTGGAAGAGGAAAGGATAGTAAGAAGTAAGTAAAATGGTACTAAGAAAGGGAAAAAAGAATAGCATCCTGACAATTATTTTTCAATTTTGAAACTCCTCAAAACTTTACACCTGTTCTTTCTCACACAGTTATTTTTTAAATTGGAATTCATAAATTTAAGTGTTGAATAACAAAATATGGTGGTCCTTCAAGTTAATATTGTAAGAAAGAAGAATGGCAAGAAGGCTATGGTACACTTTAATAACATTGTTGAATTATTAGCTTTTAAGAGATCAACTACTTTTAGTCCAACTACTCTTTTTTGGTTCTTGAGAGGTGAGGCCCAGAGAGCCAAGGCCTAGCATCTCCTGAGCTCATGCTGCCAGTGACTTTAGAATCCAGACTATACCCAAGTCTTCAGGTTCCTGGGTAGCTTGTTCTTCCTGTTTAATTTTCTTAAAAGTAAAACAGTGTCATGAACTTCACTTGGGAGAGTTTTCCAAAATATTGTTTATGTTGACTGTGCAGCCATTACATTTACTAATGGCAGTTACCGAGGTGAGCTAGAAGCCTAACTTTCAGATTAGTAAGACAGTAATGCCCATATGCCTCATGTGACTGGATATAGCCATAGATCACTTATTGTAAATCTTAAAATATAAAATTTTTCCTAGCTGGACGTGGTGGTGCACAATTGTAATCCCAGCATTTGAGAGGCTGAGACCAGAAGATTGCAGTTCGTGGACAGCCTCAGCTACTTAGTGAAGCCCTCTGCAACTCAGTGAGATTCAATTTCAAAATAAAGAATATAAAACAGGGCAGGGGGTGTAGCTTGGAGGTCGAATGCCCCTGGGTTCCATTCCCAGATCCTCAAAAAAAAAAAAAAAAAAAATCTTCCTCCTCCTTTATATTAATGAAAAGGGCAATTTAAAAAAATCACAGTCCTCCACTGCCACTTGCATTCCTATGGCTTAACATATATTCTGCTTATTGAAAGAGTTGTTCAACTCAAACCCAAGAGATGTATTACCACATGTAATACACCTGCATTTGTCCATGCATTCTTTTTAGAAACCTAATCTCACTCATGTCTACTTCTAGCAGATAGGCTAAGTTATGTTAAACATGTTGTACTGAGGTTTGATTCACCATGCTGCAGCCTGGCTTTTTTTTTTTTTTTCTTGATTAGCTTTAATCAAACTCTCTGCATTCCATGACCTTAATAAAGCTATTTTTCCTGACAAGCGAAGACTGTCTTAACAAGCACAACTCATCTGCGTTGAAACTAAGGCTGAGTTAAGATGGGGTTTAGGTCCTCATTAAAGTCCACAGCATGGCGTATAAGAGGAAATGATGAAATGGTGCTCTCTGAAACATCTCCCCTTTAAATTTAATTAGACAAATTATACGCAAACTAGTAGATGCCCTGGGAAGGCAATCAACATTAGCGCTAATAAAAAGCTTGAATAGTATAAAAGGGCTGGGGGAGGTACCATAGAACCTTCCTAACACTTATGAGGGATGAATTAATACCAACCGCTAAACATAGAAACTGGATGCATTTCAATAGTGATTTAGAAGTTAATTTTATGATACTCTTCTATATATAAAAATGCAGGTTATATTTAAATCTTTCAGTTTGGTATGATAGCACATATGCACAAAGTACTTTATAAATGGTTACATGCTTGGAGACAATTATGGTCTCACTTTGGAGTTTGGGCAGGCTTGGGTTTAAATTCTAGCAAGTTTGTCTATTAATTTTTTTAAGTGCATGTTACTTCACCTCTGTGAATCCAGTTTCATTTCTGTAAAATGAGAGAACAAATTCTTTTCTTGAAGAGATTTTAAGTGTAGAATGCTTGACACAATGCCTGACACATAATAGGTGCTCCATATTTAAAAGAAATTTCTACCTAGTTAAGAGTGTTGTGTTTAACTTTTGAGGTGTTAGGAGATAAACAAAGGGTCCCATGCATGCTAGGCCATCACTCTACCACTGGTCTGTATCTCTGTGACCAAGAGTGGCTTTAAGTGACTTCTTTTGTAAATATGTGAGAGTTAGATTATGAATGTAAATTTTGTGTACAAAAAAATCTTATGGGTCAAGATAAGCTTAAGGAAAAATAAAAGTTTAAGGAAAAATTCTAGAGGGCAGAAGCTTATAGATTTTAGGAGGGAAAGTGACTCAACTATTATAAGTAAATTATTTGAATTTTAGAGCAGCCAAGTGGAGAGAGGTTTTAGTAGGTTGAAACAGTATTAAGTGCTATGTGTTAAGCATCTTGTATGCCTTATTATGTTATTTAATATCGATAACAAGTCTGCAAGGTAGGTACTAATGACCTAATTTTACGGACCAGGAGAAAGGGAATCGGAAAGTTAAGTGAAGCAGGGCATGGCGGCACACACTTATAATCCCAATACTTGCATGGCTGAGTCAGGAGGATGGCAGGTTTGATGTCAGCCTCAGCAATTTAGTGATACCCTTCTTAATTTAGTGAGATCCTGTTTCAAAATAAAGAATAATCTAAAAAAAAAAAAAAGGGCTGGAGGTATATCTTGGAGGTAGAATGCCCCTGGGTTCAATCCCCGGGGGGGATATATATATATATATATATGAATAAAAAGAAAGAGTTACATGAATTTGTTTAACATAGAGCAATCAAAATTGGAATTCAGGGGGCACTAGGGTAGAACACCAGTGCAGATATGTTTACAACTTTTAAAAATTGCACTTACCGTATAAATTACAAGGAAACTCAAACTTTCCCTCCTGGGTGTTTTCATCCTTGAATGATTCTTAGTAAACTTATTTTTGTGTTGCTCTCACCCCTCATTCTCTTGCTCGAAGATCCTGGTTCTCAGCCTTGCTGCCCACTGGAAGCCACCCAGGGTGGACCTGGACATGAGTGTCTCTTCCAGCTGTCCTAGGAGTGCAGGTGCGCTTTAGGGCTGCACACCTTTGTTTTAAGAGGTAGGTTTAGCTACCTGTCTTAGGCATAGGTATTTTGGTTGCCCACAGATGGAAGCCTAAATCTCAGCAGTGATCTTTCAGAGTTGGTTTTGACCCCTTACTTGTTTAGAGGAAGAAACATGGAAGCCATCTATCTGTTGTGATAGATGTTGTTTATGCATTAATTAGTATATAAACACTAAACACTTGATTCTTAATGTTAGCTCTTTTCTGCCTTTTTCTGTTTTCCTTTCCTGTTGAAGGAGAAGTTAAAAGAAGATGGTATGAAAAGTGATTATGGTAGACACTTTTTTTTTTAGCTCAGAAAGGTAAAGAGTAAGAGCTACTTTCATTCATTTTAATAAAACAAAAATTATTTTCAAAATACAGTGGTTTA
Organism: Muscardinus avellanarius; assembly: GCF_963383645.1. Lineage (NCBI taxonomy): Eukaryota > Metazoa > Chordata > Mammalia > Rodentia > Gliridae > Muscardinus > Muscardinus avellanarius. The sequence continues at coordinate 52,696,818 of NC_137788.1, forward strand.
CCCTTCCATCTTCAGAGGTGTAAAGTCTGTGATCTGACACATTTATGGTTTAATTACTGGCTGTCTTGCTCCCTAATAAAGAATTTGTCATTTTAAACTCTTTGAGCCTTAGTCTCCTGATCTGCAACAACAGAAATAATTCTTAACTCATCTGGTTGCTCAGAGGATAAAATGAAGGAAAAAACATACTATGAATGCAACCTAGACCTTCACTTGTGTAGCCCCTGTCCATAGGGAGCAGCTACACATATTCCAGAACCCCAGCCAGGATGGACTTCAGCTACCCAGTCTCTGCACAGCTCATCACTATTGCAGAGCAAGAGACCTAGGGTGTGCTCTTGTTCCAGGGCCGTGCTATGCAAAGAGGTCTTCTTTCACTTAAGAGATGTCTGGGTATGCATTTTATAGACTGGAAAGTAAGGAGAGAAGTAGGGTAGCAGCTCTGAAATCGAGTCTGAGGAGTTAGGGGCTGACGCCTTTCAGCATTTTTAACTGTGAGATTTCACATTCCCTTTTGTCTCAGTCTCAAGTCCTGGGTACCAGCTAATGAATGCTCACTGTTGCTGGGACATGATCTTGTCTTTCCTCATGCCTTCAGGCACAGCTACATCAAAATTACCCCCAAACAGATGTATTCCCATTCTTCTTTAACCACCAGTGTTATGAGCTTAACTATTAAGGAGTCATTCTCACTTTTAATGTTGATAAGCATCAGGTTAAACATATTTCTACTTCCCCTGTCTTCTATGGAGGTATAAAATTGCTCTCTATACTTAGGGGTCTTAACAGGGAAAAAATTGGTATCTGCTAATGGGTTGAATTAGCAGGATGTTTTGAAAACTCAGTAGAATAGCTTTCCCTGCAGATCCATGACCTGGTAGAAATCCAGACATTAGTCTCCATCAAGCTCAAATGATACCCACTAAATGATGATAGAAATATCCAAGGAGGTGAATGCCTCGAGACAACGCACTCTCTAAACTCTGAATCCTTATGAAACCCCAAGACAGCCAGGCAGAGGGGCTGCAAGGCTGAGATAAGTACTGAAAATTGGCCAGTGTACATTATTTAAAAAACATAACTCCCTCTTTTACACTGTTCTTAGCCCTGCCCTGAAGGCTGTACAGCTTGTTACACACTGATAGCTAAGTGAATGCAATCAACATCCCTTACTACTGCCTACAGAAAATACCTAAATTGCTTACTGGCCTCCAAAATATTGGTATATATCTGGCTGGGATTTTTTTTTTTTTGAGGGGGTGGGTAGGAGAGGGAAAATGCCCAGCATCTAAATTTATATTATAAAACAACAAATTTTATATTTCACAATATGAAATAAAACAATTTACAGTAGACCTGTATTGTTCTGAGACTAATGAGAAATTGTGTGTGTGTGTGTGTGTGTGTGTGTAGGTTTTTGCTCCCAGAGGCTTTACATATTTGCTTTAGGGAAGAAAATGCTATTTATAAAGTAGCCTGGGATGTGGAGAATCCAGTGACACAAAGGAATAGGCACATTTGCAGACTGTTTTGCTCTTTCGGAATGTAGCATGGGAAAAGGAAAAACTTTCCAAAATCCTTACCTCTGGGCATTCTAGCGCAGTTGGGGACAGAATTGGTACTATGAAAAGGGATGAAAATCCTCATTTTCTGCCAAACACACACAAGGCTGGGCATGGGGCAGCCATGCATTTAGGGTCGGAAACTTCATTATACAGAAGCAGGGTGGAGGAACTCTAATTTGACAGCAGTTCATGGGAAAACAACCCAACTTTATGTTCACCACAAGATTAATAGGGGCAGCAGTGTGACATTGCCATTTAAAAAGCTAATTCTCTGTTGGGCTGTGGTCTGACCACAGCTGGAATTTTTTTGCCCAGTTTTGGGTACAAAATGGAAAGAGGAATGCCAACAAAATGGAGTCCAGGATGCTGATGGATTAGGAAATCATACCATGTGAGCAGCAGTTGAAGAAAGTAGGCTGTAAGGCTGAAGAGATTCCTTAGATGACCTCAGGAGGAAGCTGGAATGGTTAAGTGTCAGGCAAAAGTGGGGTGAATATTCGCTGGTGTTCCAGAAAACAGGAGGAGCTGTCTTCCTCTGGAGCCTCAAACCCCCTCACTCAACATCAAGAAAACCGAACCCCAAATGTGAGTTAAGAGCAAATTGCCTGGCCTGACTTGTTTCCCCACACATCTGCTCATCTTGCCATGTTTGGAAATGAGTGACTATCACCATTCTTCACCCTGTCATCCCAACTGGAAATTGACATCCTCTTTGATCCCTTTCCCTCATGGGAAAAAGCAATTGCATTTATGGTCCTGGTCTTCAGTTTCTCTCCAGCAACTCAGTTGCTAATAATTCTTGATGGAGCAGTAATGCTGTTAAACCTGATAACTTCCAAAGAGTTTTGAACTATTTAGTACCAAGCAATACCAAAGAAAAATAACATTACTCACAGCAGAGAGAAATTTTTTCTATCCTTTCTGGAGGCCAAGGTTAAGTTCTGTGTGACTCAGCACATTGACATTCTGTGTGACCCTACATCCCTTCTATTTCCTGATCTACTTGCCTTTACCTGTTTCATTTCCACACCGAAATAGTTTCATTAACACCATGATCATGCACAGGAGATAGTAGCTAACTGATGTAATTAACTGGTATGTTAAAGGCTACTGGTTTATTGCACATGCAACTGTCATTCCTGATGGGAAGTTACATTTTCTGCTGACACAACAGGTATGCAAACATGTCTAATTGCCAAATAATCTGCTGGGTGATGGTAAGTTATTTTGGCCAGTCCACTTATATGGACAGAATTGGGGGGGGGATATCTGTTACTGAGTTGTGCTCCTAAGAGACAACTGACCAAAGATGCTAATTGTGAAACAGTTAAAACAGAAAGAAGAGAAGGCAGTTTAGTTTGGGGCCCTGGTAAAGTTTTTTTTCTTTTTAATTTTTCTCTTCTTTTCCTTCATTTAAAATTTTTTTTTTAATTTGTTCTTTTGGCATGCTAATGCATGCATTAGTCTCTGCAAGAAATTTCCGTTTAAGAAAGAATTTAAAAACATGAAGTGCTCAATCCATATCTCCTAAACAACTAAAAAGACTGCAATTTCAAATGAGAAATTATGTTGCAAAGAAGAAAAAATTGTTTATTATGGCTCAAAATTTTAATCACCCAAGGGCTGTAAAGTTAAAAATAGACAGTTCTGCCTTCTGTTTATGGTAAACTTGGCTGAGTCCCGGCAAATTTCAAAGCTGAACATACTGTATGTTATTTTTGCTTAATTTTAGATTCCACATTTTTAAATTATTTCTTACAAGAAGCATATTTCAGGATATAAACTTAGCCTGAAGAACAGTATTCTTGATTTCTGCCCATATTGAAACTCCTTTGAAAATAGTAAACTATGGTTTTGGGATTTTCCTATTCCCAAGAGTCCAAATGGGTACCTTTCTAAGTCTTGTACATTATGAATGAACAGAGGAATATGGAATTGTAAAGGTTGTTTTCCACTATCTGGTTCCTCTCCTTGGAATTTTTGTTTTCTTAACAGTACAACTTAATGCAAACATTCTCAGTACACACCAACTATTACTAAAGTATTTTCAGGAGGGAAGGGCATTCTGCAAAATGTGTGTCCTTAGTTCTTCAGGTAAAGAGACAGGAAGACACTGAGGGGCTGTGGCACATGGAAGGTGTCTGTGCCTATGTGCAGGACTGAGATGGAACCTCCTTGCTGCAGCTCATGGGCAGTGCAGCTTCTCTTCTGATGCATTCCTCCTGGCCAGCAGATCCCTTGTTGACTGTTTGGCCCAAGAGCAAGTAGGGTTGTTGACTCAACCCTCTTCATGCCTCCTCAAAGAGCAGGAACACCTGGCTTCACCTCTTTACATAATTCTTGTTGGTTCTTGTCCCTGAGCTCTTCCAGAGTGCTTTTTTGGGGCCCTTCCTCAGCAGGATTTTAAGGAGAATAAGTCTGTTGGGGTGGCAAGAAGTCTAGGAAGGGAATTTTTTAAGCCTATTACTCATTGTGACATCTGAGAACCCAACATGCCCCACAGAGTCAACGGCATTCTCAGCAAATATTTGCTAAATATATTGAGTGAAGGACTGTTTGCTAAAGAGTGGGATTTCGGTGATGACCTTGACAAACATATGTTTGTGATTAAGTTAATCATAGCTACCAGCACAGCTGAGCATAACTCCACGTGTTATTTATTTGTTTATTTTTGGCGGTACTGGGGTTCCTGGAAACCCTTCTACCTCCGGGCTACACTCCCAGATCTATTTTATATTTTTTTTATTTGGAAACAGGGTCTCTTAAGCCAGCAAGGCTGGCTTCAAACCAGTTCAATCCTGTCTCCGCCTCCCAAGTGCCCGGATTACAAACGTGCGCCACCATGCCCGGCGCACTCCATGTGTTATTTCTGATGTTTCCAAGAATCCATTTTAGGGAAGAAAAAACTAAACTTTACCAGGTTTGGCACTGGTACCAGGACTCTCAGCTATAGGGGTGGCTATGTAGACTCTGAACTCAGTGAGTTAGCACTGGTTCCATGTTCTTTCCGATACGCCTCATTACTGTGGTGAAGACAGGTTGTGGTAACAATACCCATATATCAATACCATGACAGAGAATACCTGAGTATATTCATAAGTGCTCGAGCCCTTAGTCATGGGATATTTTTTCCAGGCTACGGTGAGAACTTGTTTATGCCTAGTTTATATCCAGTTCTAATAAATTTAGTTATCTTTTTCAAAGGCAAAGCAGATTAATTCACTCAGTAAATGTTTTCTGAAGATCTGTTATTTGCCAAGTAGATTCTTCTAGACATAGCCAACAGAAAAAACAGAAATCATTGCCCTTAGCCTATATTGCAGATTTATAGATCAGCAGTTCTCAAAGTGTGGTACCTGGCATCTTTTGCAACATTCGTGTCTCATGGGGACTTAAGAAATGCAGGTCATTGTTCCCTGTTCTAGACCTACTAATAAGAAACTCTGGGGGAGATGACAAGAAGAGGGGCCCAATTTTAAACCAGGCCTCTAGGTGATTCTCATTGTGTTAAAGCACAAAAACTACTATTCTAGAAGGTTCTAAATGGCAATTTTATGTTTTTGTGGCAGGAAACTGTGGACAATTTTTTTTTAATCTTCGATTCATTCCCAGATGTGTGGGGGAGGGCCCATACAAGTGCATATGAGTTGAGGTATGATTTCATTGGGGATTTAGTGATGGGCAAAGACAGATGCTGGGACCTCATAGGGCAGAGGCACTTGGACACTTACATGTAGGATGTGGGCCCTAGAGTCACAGGTACCTGGATTCGATTCTTGCATTCTCAAGAGCTGGCACTGTGCACTTTTTACACAGCTTCCATCAGCCTTAAATTCTTATTGTGAAATGAGAATGGTAGTCCTGGGGCCTTTTCTGATGCTTACCTACTAATTCACATTGCTTGCCTTTCTCTTTCTAGACTCTGGCACCGCACAGATGCTGAGGGAACATTCTTTGAGAGAATGGGTGGGTGCTTCTATTGTGTTTGTCATTAGCCCAAGGCCTGCAGCTATTTAATTCCCACCCTGAGTCCAGCTTAAGTGGAAGGAACCAGAATAATGGGGCGCAGCATCAGGAAGTATGTGACTCACAGAGTCCTCTTGGAAACATGTGTTGGCCTGCCTCAGTTTATTCATTGCCACCACTTCCTCCTCACTTGTCTTGGTGTAATATTGGCTTCCCCTTAGCCCTTAACTAGAGAATCTTTTAAATGCTCATAAAATTTCATTCAACTATGAGGCTCCCAGGTCTGCCTGTAGATATTTTATTCCTGAATTGCTTGTGGCATTAATAGTAAATCAAGAGAGACCTCTGCCTGTTTCATGCCATTTCAGCAAAGCCAAGGAAAAGGACTCTGGAGGAAATTAATGCTTCTCTCAAGCATGGCAGGAACAGGGAGCTAACGTTTTGTAATATAACCCTGTTGCACTGACTTTTCTTTGGGAAGTTTTATTCTGCCATTTTTATTACACATTGCACCACATGCTAAAACCACAAGTGTGATTTGTGAGGAGGGTATTTTCTCAAAATTTGTAGAATCAGGTCACCCACCTAACCTTTTGGAAGAAATGTTATTTATTGGGTGACTAAGTGGTTATTCATGAATAGATTATCTAAGCTTTAACTTTGGATGTTTATTGACCTAGTAGGTATAGTATATTGGGCACCTCCTGTGTGCCAAGCATTTCTCTAAGGTGCTAAAGATGTAGTAGTGAATGGATGGGATCTAAAGCCCTGTTCTCCTGGCATGTAGTCACTTTCTTTTTACACAAGGACATGTGTTGAAGTATCTCTGGAATATGAGTTATGGAGAAACTGAGCCTGGGGTAGTTTTAGACATAACCATCCAATATTAATTTCCTGGACCATAGGTAGACAGCTCACTCTCAGTGTTGTAAGCAAGGTGACCCACTTGTGGTTTATGTATTTTAAATGTTATATGTGGACTTTAGCTCTTTGTTACTAAACACTGCCATGTTGTCACATCCTGGTCCTGTGGACTGGTGGGGTCAAGTCAGTGCTGACTTAGGTCTTTTTTGTATCACTGTGAATAGTGTGTTTCAGTCTAATGTTGCTGCTGTAACATATTAAAACTAACTTTTTGGCTTAAAATGATGCGAATTTATTCTCTTGTGGTTCTGGAGATGAGAAGTTTAAATACCATCTTACTAGGCTAAATTCAATGTGTTTGGGGGCTGGTTCTTAGTGGCAGGCCCTAGGAAGATCTGTTTCTTACTTCCTGTGGTGTCTGGAGGCTGGCATTCCTTGTCTCATAGCTGTACCACTCAGATCTTGGCTTCTTTCTACATCTGTGATCTTCTTGCCTCCCTTTTATAAGAATTTTGTGATTATATCACTGGGGCTACCTGGATAATCCAGGATAATTTCTCTAACTCCATGTTCTTAACCCATTCACATCTACAAATCCTTTTTGGCTACAATCACAGGTTTGAGTAATTAGGATGTTGACATCTTGGTGAGTTGTTATTTAGCCAATCATACCTGGTCAGAAATTCCATTGTCCCTGGGCTCAGCCACCAAGGAGCAGGTTTGGTTGAGAAGTTTCTCCAATTCTATGAAACTTGACCCAACAGAGATCACTCTAAAGTGCAAACATTGCTAAATTGGCAGAGCCTAATTACGTGTGCATAATTAAAAAGTGTCCTTACTAATTCCTGTTTGTTCCACAAGACATGGCTCCTCTGAGAAGCCTTTCTGGGCTCCTCTGGGCTTGTCTGTCACTCGTCATTGGTGATTGTGTGTAGGTGACTTTGTGGCTCCATCTTTCCTGTTATAATTGTGTGCACTTACTGGTTGTTCAGGGCTCCTCACATCCCCCTCCAAACAGTGCACATTTTAGAGAGGGAGATGGAGATGTAGCAGTGAACAACAAGAGAGACCAGGAAGGTACCTCATCAACATTTCTGTATCAACAAGTGGTTTCTCTCCAAGGATTTTTTTCTTAATAGTTTATGCACATTTTACTTAGCTTCATAGAGCCAGGTATATACTAGAAGCTGAATCTGGAGGGTGGCAGGGCTGGGTTTCAGAAGGGCTGGCATCCTGTGGCTTGCCCAAGTTTGATTTCACATTGTTCGGACACTGGCAGAGGAGTGAGATAGTGAATCCGGTGGGCAGTTCTTTTCAAGCAAATATAATCCTGAAACTGTGCACTATTCCCGGCCTCAGGGTCACCATTAATCTATGGGAAGCCAAGAAGCTTCTTTATATGTGGAATTAATAGAAATCAAAGTGAATGCCTAAATGAATCTTTAAGATTTCAGTCACCAAAGATAGTCTGTGTCCTAATAATGTTTAGGATTACTGGAGTGGCGTCAAGTCTCTGATACTGAGATATTTTATTTTAATTGGTGCATTGCAATTATACATCATAGTAAGGTTCAGAGTGACAAGTACACTCATGCATCCAGTATTCATTGTGAGTTTCCCTCTGGTCACCCTGCTTTCAACTTTCCCCCAAGATATTTTATTTTTAAAAAGTAGATTCTCACTATGTGGGGAAATCCAATATGGTTGTTGTTGGAAAATTATTTTGCCTTCTTTTACAGCATTCAGGCTGATCTCTCCTTCCCCCTCTGAAATTGACCTTGGATTTTCTGTGTTGTTGGAAAGCATACAGTTTTCATTTTTTTAACCTATGGTCTTAATGATACCATGTGAATTTTTATAGTCTCAGCTGCACTGAAGTGTGTGCCCTGAAACTTCAGTTGGATTAAGAAAGTACCTTGGTGTGAGAGCTGAAATTAGTGAAATGAGAAGACACAGGGTTGCATCTGTATATGTTGCAATTAATATTTATGAGTGGGCAGAAGCTCAGTATTATCCCAGGGAGTTGACTAACGTCCGTTGTATAGCAGTGTATAGTCCTTCCTCTCCAGGTGTGCATAGTTTAATTTAGTAGGCCGATTAGGAAGAGCAAGGGCTATTTTCTTGTATTCCAGTTTGCATTACACACTCAATACCACACAGTGTTAACCAGCTGCTTCAGGTACAGCTGTTATTGAGAGTGGTGGTAACAGGAATTCTGGGATGTCACCATTTCTGGGATGTCACCAACCCGCCTTGGCATCCCCAGGGCTTAGCATCATGCCTGGTATGCAGTGGGTGTTCATAGGAATTTGTGAAATGAATGAATGGTCACTGTTGCAAGACCCCTTCAAAATCCTGCCCCTGCTTGCTTCTGTAGCTTTCTTACCACCTCCTACCTTCTAGCCATCATTCTACGCTGTTTGGGTGTTTTGTTTTGAGGAGGTGTCTTTGGATTTCTGTCTATTCATTCTTTCTGCTCCTCAGACTGGCTAATTCCCCCTGGTGCTTTACAGGTTTTAGCATTCTAAAAGACTGTTCATTGTGGGTGCTTCCTTGAAGGTTGGCTTGGTTTTTCCTGTTTCTGTGAACCTTTGGGCAACGACAGAAAGCTACTGACTAGTGGGACTGTCAAGATCTGTGTCTCTGAACTTGCATTTCTGGAGGCTGGGAAGCATTTCAGATATTTCCATCATTTGGATATATATCTTACAACCCCTATTTTATTGGTACTTTCTATTTAGAAAAGGAAAAACTATGACTCTATATAACCAGAAAAGAAATAAATCACCTGAAGATTCTGATCCATTCAGGGCATCAGTATAGAATAAAATGAGAAGATGAAGGAGGACCTTTAGGATGGCTGATACTAAAGCATCTGAGCAGGCAAGAAGAAGTTGAGAAGTGGAACCATTACTACCATAATCCAGTGTAGGAAGGTATGGTGCATAGTAGGTTCTCAGCTAGTATTTGCTGTGGGTGAAAAATAAATGAATCAAACTTTTGTTTCCCTGTTTGGCATTTTAATAATATTTTGGAAAAAATCTTTAGTCTTCTCTTCTCCTTGTTCCCATAGTCCTAGCCTCAGTCTATACTTAGTGCTTTTGCTAAAACTGACTCATCTTGTTCTCGATTGCTTTAGTGATATAAGACTCTGGTATCCATGGGAATAGTGCAAAACTGTATTGCTTTTAGTCTTAGAAAAATGTAAACCAGAAGGGCCAGCTATTGATAGTGGTACCAACTAACTCCTGAGAACTTTAAAGCAATTTTTTTTTAAGTTATTAAGCCAGTGTGGAAAAAGCAAGCAACCCCCCCCCCCAAAGAAAAAAACCCAGCATAAACTAGTGGAAAACGAATCAACCTTTGTGTCAGATATGATTCAAATCTCATTTCTGCCATTGGTGGGCTGTATGGCTTCAGGTAAGTTGCTAAATCCCTCTCAAGATTCATCTCCAATTTTCATTTGTAAAATAATATTGGGGACACACTATTCATTTGCAGAGTGGTTTGGCAACTAGAAAGGATTTTTCAAGTGTCAGAGTCTCTGTCAGTTGCACAGTAAATGGTAGTTATTGTTATGGTTACTATTGCCACTATTCTGAATGCAAATGTCAGAGGACAGCTTACAGGTAACCACTGAGATGGGGCAGGACATCAGAGTCTCTATACAGCTAGTGGAGATTCTTTTTTTGCTCTGGGGAGAATTCAAAACAGTGTTAAGAAGGGAACTGAGACTCCTTCCCCTGTTCCAAGTGTTTCCAGAAATTGATACTTGTTACTAGGTAAGGCCTTTGTGCAGAGTGGTGTAGGGGAAAGGGGCTGACCCTGATCACCATCCAGCCAATCGAATACTCTGCTCCACTCAGCTCTCTGAGCCCCCCCTGCCAAGCCCCTCTTTGTCCCTCTGTTCTGCATCCCTTTCCTACAAGCTGAGCACCTTGGGCCAGAGGCCTGTCCTTGTCTTATAGCTGGTTTCCTTCCTAGGCAAGTGCTTTCTCCTGACTGGAGTCAGGATGGGTCCCCCAGCTGGGCTGCTGTCTTTTCAAGAAGTATTAGCAGAGGAGCCCGGGCGTGGTAGTGCACGTTTGTAATCCAGGCATTTTGGAAGCTCAGACAGGAGGATTACAGTTAGAAGACAAACTCAGCTACTTAGTGAGGCCCTCTGCAACTCAGTGAGACCCTGTTTCAAAATAAATAAAAAAATAGGTCTGGGGGTATAACTCAGAAGTATAGAATGCCCCTGGATTTCATCCCCATTACTGCCAAAAAAAAAAAAAGTATTAGCAAAAAGTGGCTGGATATTGGAATATCCCTTGTGTTTTGACATTTAGGAGCAACCTTTTCACTGTCCAAAACACCTGTCTCTCTCCCCACTCCCACCCCACAAAAGTCTTCCAGCTCAGAAATTCTATGAGTGGAAACTCTTTGAATAAATGTGAACAGAGGAGGGATTTAGGGGGCCAGTTTAAAAATTCTCATCTGACTTGGCTGTGGTAACTGCTTATAATGCTGGACTTCTTTGGGAGGTATTGTTAATGCTGGTTTTTGAATTGGGAATGCATTTCCAACTTCCTGGGAACACCACCACCAACAAAAAATTCCCCTAACAAATCCCAGAGTATTTGAAGTGCCTGCTTTCTTCTCCAAGAGCCAATCGAATACTCTTGTGCAGGCTCAAGAGCTATCAGCAGTATTCAACAATTAGACTAGAAGGAAGGACTGTGAACAGTTTTCTTTCAAGGCTTGGAAAGTAACAAAAGCCACATTAGGGACACTGGGAAGGTAGGGGGTGAAGAGCAAGCGTGGGGGCTGGGAGGAAGAGTTCAGAAGTGGGGAGCATGGCTGGAGGGGTTTGCTTTCCAGGTAGTTTTCAAAGAAAAGAGATTTGTAATTTGCTAGGGGACTGAGAATACAGGGTAAGACCGTCGATGTTCTTCTTCTTCTTTTTTTTTTAATCCAGCAGTCAGTCACTTTTTCTAGCACATTCCATTTAGACTAACAAAGTGTCTTCCTTTCCCTTTTCATGGTCATTGATAGCAAGAGCTTAAGGGCTTTTTGCTTCCTGGGCTCAGGCAGGGTTGGGTGGAGAGAAGGACACACATAAGGGGGAATTGACACTTTGCAGATTCTCTCGACTGTTGATCTACACAGGGAAAACCATCCAATGCACAGAGAGGGCTCAGGTTTTCATTTTAGTCTGGGAGTGGGGTGGGGTGGAATGATCGATTTCTTTCTTTCAAGGGACTGTTGGAGGAGGTCAAGGCCTTAGAAAGGGAAGAAGCCAGGGGAAAGAAGAAAAGAAAGAATGAGATTTATGACCTTCTGGATCCCAGCTTTTATGTCGCGGAACCATGCCCAATACTGGAAGTTCATGACACCCAGAGAAGCACCCTGGGCCTCAGAGCAGTGAGAGGCATGTAGAGGCAGCATTGGAGTGGCCAGCCATGCTCCAACAGAGAGACAGGCACAGCGCTGTCCTGCACCCTGCCTGCAGCTTCTGTCTAGTTTCTTTCTCCCCTAGGCAGGGATTCCAGGATCCTAGTGGTTCATGGTGACGAGCTGGACCACCCAGGGCCACTTATATTCTACTGAGGGTGGTGGATTGTGGTGTTAGGGAGGAATTATTTAGACAATGGGACTTTTCCATTACACTTCCTGCACCCATTTTGAGCAGCTCACTCAAAATGTAGAAATCTTGCTATCTCACACCAAAGAACACTAATAGGTGTAGCTCAAAGTGTCCCACCCTGTTCTCCTAACTCCCTGATAATAACTGAAGATCTTTAAAAATGTATATGTCTTCCATTTTTATTCCATATGGCCCCTTCGGTAACATGACCCTATGTGGCCATTAAATGACCCTGCTTACACTTGGATTACTCGGTACAAAGCAAATTTATGGTTGTTTATTCTCTCCTCCTATCAGCTATTAGTGCCTAATCATATGGTCTATCGATCATGAGATTAATCGCCTGCCCAAAGAGGCAGCAGGTCTTGTGGAATGCCGCACTGAGCCCGACTGAACTTCAACCTTTTATACAAACTGGAGGAGTCACAATCATCATTCACTGCCTAAAGCCCCTGGTCCTGGGCCTCCTGAACCCCAGGAGGTAAATCCCTGCTTTTTCAAACAGTGTACTCTGCACTTCCTTCTCTTGTGTAAAACTTCACCTCATTGATTCAGGCAGGCACTTGTAAATAAAATCCTTTCCAAGGCATCCTATAAATAATGATCTAAACTGAAAATATGTGGGCTTTATTATACAAAGCCCCATAGTGCTGGCATAATTAAAGGTCTGTCAACATTTCTATTATAAATCCTCATTTTGGAAGATTTATAACCCGGCTATTAAAGTTTTCTCAAGCTAAGACTTTCCAAAAGTGTCGTGATCTGAGGCCTTTTTCTTTCTTTCTTCTTTATATGGAATATGTTTCTTTGAAGACATTAAAAAAAAGTCCAGAAACATCGTGACATAGTAGTAGATGTACACAAAAGTTGGACACTTTAAAATTTGAGCACTGTGTCCCCTAAAGTGGCTTCTGTTTGCCTCCTGTGTTCTCCCTGCAGTTTATGAGAACAGAGAATCATTGTAATGTTGCTGCTGTATTGTAACATTTGTTTCCTGGTTTGTCTCTTACTCAGACTCTAAAGGGAGTGAGAGCAGGGATCTTAAATCATTTGTCTTTCTGGCCTTGCATTTACCAGAGGGTCTAGCCCAATGTGTGCCCTGGGTTTGTTCAGTAAATAAGCCCAGGCGGAGGCTGGGAACACTCTTCCCAGTCCTGGCACGGCCCTTCAAGTGTGTGCTTGTGTGTGGGGGTGACTCAGGGAATTTAGGCAAGGCACCCTTGTTCTCTGAGCACACTTTTCTGATCGCTGAAATCTGTTTGTACTGGAGTTCAGGGCTGGTAAATTGGTGTTCAGTGGGTTGAATGCTGCTGGCATGATGTTTGAATGTCTTTGCAGGGAATCTGCAGCTTTCTGGTTTGCCACAATCTCATTGTTTCCTATTAGGTACCTTCCATCATCAGCTTGCTTCTAACATTTGCCTACACGGTCTGTAAGTGTTTATGATGATTCCTTGTAGGTATGTCTTCACTGTGTTTTGTTTTTTTGTTTTTTTTTTTTTGTTGTTGCTCTGGCAAGGGTCTAAAGTCTGAGATTTAGGTTAGATGGTGATGCCTTTGGCTGTAAGGTTCATTCTCTGACTTCCCCATACTCTTGTCATTAAGAACCTCAACTGTTAATCTTTTGTTCCATGTAAGTTTATCTTTTCATGTTTGAATCAAACAGACATAAGTTTTAGCCACTTATGCAGTTATTTCATGGGTCAGTGTGTAGTTTCTCTCTGAGGTTTCGATTCACTGAAAATAGCTCCTACATCTCTCTGCCTTTTTCCACCTGTGGCGGTTCCAGGATGCCAGGTGAGGGCTTAGATGATTATCCTTTCACGAGCTTGAGCTGCTCTCTGTCTTGGTCACGATAGCTTTAGATTGTCTGTACATGCAATTCATGTTTTTTTAATTGTTCCCTTACTGGTCAACTTGAGGAAGTCTTTATTCAACCTCGCTTTTACATTGAATATGATGAAAAGACGTGAGTTTATGCAAAGACCCTGTTCACATTTCACCCTGTATCAAGAGTATTTGGGAAGATTTATTTAAAAGATTGGAAGTCAGTTTGTTGCTTATCTCCCAAGTTCAGGAGAATCTTTTCTTCAGTTCAACTCAGATATTGTAAATTGAGAACTTAAGTATACTTAAACAGGCCAGGTGAAAAGCATATATGTATGTATGTATGTATGTATGTATGTATGTATGTATTTTTTTGATATGGAATGCTTCATGAATTTGCATGTCATCCTTGCACAGGGGCCATGCTAATCTTCTCTATATTGTTCCAATTTTAGTATATGTGCTGCCGAAGCAAGCACAAAGCAAAAGGCTTTTAAATCACAACCTGATGCTGGGCGTGGTGTCACATGCCTAATATCCCAGTACTTGGGAGGCTTAAACAGGAGGGTCGCAGGCTTGAAGCCAGCCTCAGCAGCATAGCAAGGCTCTCAGCAACTTAGACCCTGTTTCCAAAACTAACTAACTAACTAACTAACTAAGCAAGCAAGCAAGCCCAGGGATGTACCTCAGAGGCAGATGCCCCTGGGTTCAATCCCCAGCACCACATAAATAAATAAATAAATAAATAAATAAATAAATAAATAAATAAAGCTGAGCGTAGTGGTGCATGCTTGTAATCCCAGCATTCGGAAGACTGAGACCAGAGGATCACGGTTTGCGGACAGCTTCAGCTACTTAGTAAGGTCCTCTGCAACTTAGTGAGACCCTGTTTCAAAATAAAGAATAAAAATAAGGCAGGGAGTGTAGATCGGAGGTCGAATCCCCCTGGGTTCCATCCCCAGACCTGCAATAAATAAATAAATAAATATGAATAAATGTAAATAAATAAAAATAGGGACCTGGTTTGGGCTAGTTATTATGTTGATACATTTTTTTTTTTTTTTGGTGGCACTGGGGTTCCTGGAAGCCCTTCTACCTCCGGGCTACACTCCCAGACCTATTTTATATTTTTGAAACAGGGTCTCTTACGCCAGTGCGGCTGGCTTTGAACCTGCGCGATCCTCCTGTCTCCGCCTCCCAAGCGCGGGGATTACAAGCGTGCGCCACCACGCCCGGCTATGTTGATACATTTTAACAAAAAAAGGTAATGTCTACACAGTGGCTAAACTTTAGGTGCTGCTGGGTTGTACTAATTTGAGTTTAACTCTCTTGCTTATATGTCAGTTCTGTCACCTTGGAGAGGTTACTTAAATCTCCATAAGCCTCACTTGTGAAAGGGGGATAATAATAATCTGTGCTGAGGAGTAAATGACAGTAATTCAGACAAAGAATTTATCATTCTATTGGTCATAGAATAAACAATAAAGACTCATTGTCAAAAGTAGATAGAATATAATCAAAATGTACTTCTGAACCTTGAGGTTTTTTTTTTAATGAAGAACACAAAGTTGTATTTTCTTAAGGCTTCCCAGTGTGCTGAGTCACCCACTTACATTTCCAGGAAGTTGTATGTCCTAGTACTTATATGTTTGCCATCATATGTTCCAAGTGTACTACTGATGTCAGTTGTTCAAGAAACAAATGATGTCTGACTTTAAAAACTGAGAGTTGAAATAATCTCTCTTACATTTTCCTCTCCCTCCAGATCAATCTAAATTAAAGTTTCATGGCAAAAGTTTCATGAACTCATATTGACATTAATTATTATTGGTGTGCTGGTGTAGGTCCTAAAGTGACTTCATTAAGAATTAAAACCCTTGAGAAAACTTTAAGCCCTCAAGGAATCAAGCTGGCAGGAAACAGTACAATCTCTTCTAAGCCCCATTTTACAGATAAGGAAAGTGTATTTAACCAGGTAAAATAAGGGTCTAGTCTACATAATGGCTTTTTAATTTGTACTCTCCCTGGAATCTGCACTAATTTTTTTTTTTTTGTTACGATTATGTTCTTTTTGGGGACTTGTTGTATTTATTAGAGACCATTGAGATGTAGCATTGGGCATTACTTTTGTGGCAAAGGCACCAGGGGCAGTAATCATTATTAATGGATTCCATTATTTGGGAAAGCATTTTACTGACTAGAGAGAATTCATTGCATTGATCTATTGTGTCACATTTGTATTATACCAGGTAGTTTAAAATGATATTCTCTAAACTGTTAGGCTGAAAAATTGTCCAATCTTGGCAGTTATCCCATCAGTAAGACCTTCCTTTTACTACAGAAAATACATAGTTCTGTTGAAAGAAACCTTTGACTGGTCCCCAGTGCCCTGAATGTGTTTAAATCCCTCACTACCAAAATAGGAGGATTACTACTGCTATCATTGTTCTAAAACAAACTTCCTTTTGGACGATAACAGCAGCGGTAAATCAGATGTTGAAGAAAGTACCAGCTTAACTCCAGTTTGCTTTAAAAGGGTTTCCTCTTTAATTGACAAGTGTCATGTATAATAGAGCACGGCAACCCACATAGAAAACTTTGTGCCGGACTGCCTGCTGGGGCTAGCGTTCTTAATGAACATACGAGTGAATACACTGAGGCAAAAAATTAAAGCTCTCCAACTGTGGAGTATTCACTCTGCTCACCCCGGCCAATGTGGTGATCAGCACCGGCCACACCGAGGGCCAGAGCCACGAGTGCTGGTCAGAAGGCTGCTCAGCAGCCGGGAGCTGTGGACCCTGGTCGCCATCTCTCCTGGTGGTATTTCAAATTGCAACATAGATTTTGGTGTCATATCCAAGGAATAAACAAACAGCTTTTATTTTTTTTAATGTGGGAGACATTTGTTTTGTTTTAAACATAGAGATAATAAGCTATTTGCAACACATACAGCCTCTTCACAAAGTAATGGTTTTCTTATGCTCTGGTCTACTTGTTAACCTTCCTAAGTTCCCTCACTCTGTAGCTCCCACTTTCCTTCCTTCTACTCCCCAAAAGAGAACAGAACTGGATTTTTAGAGGTGATGTTTACAACAGTTCAGCTCACTTCAATAAGCACTTAGAATAATGTCAATAGAGGAAGGGAAGAAGGGGCATATTATTATCAAATTAAGTAATGGATGGGCAGTGATATTTTATTTATTAAAGCACGTCTGAGTACCACTGGAAACAGAGTATGCTGGTTCTGAAGTGCACAGATTAGAAAGGAATGTGGAGTTGGAAACGTGGCAGCCTGCAGCACTGTGTATGGTTTAAATTAAACCTTTTTTTGGAAAGCAGAATAGCTCTAGGCCACATTTAAGGGAAAAGCTACAGCAGAGTGAGCTGGCTGTGGTTTTTCTTTTACTCTGTCACCGGCCCACTTTCCCTTGTTTTAACACAGAAAAAAGGCTTTGGACTCCTTCAGACCAACCGCATAGCTTCTCTACTGACCACAAAAAGGAAGCTTGGTGTAGAAGCCATAGGATTAATACCCACTGTCTCTTAACCCAACAGAGTGTGAAAACTTTTATAAGAGATTTCTCTGGGCAGGCTGACACTGTGGTTGGACTTTAAACATTTTAAATCAAGTACAACTTTGAATTGCATTATGCCACAGCGCTCTGTAAATTGTTATGTGTGATCCCACTGTTAAAAGTTATTTACATGAATCCCCAGGTTTCAGAAGTATAAACCACTAACAGCTTTGTGTATCTTATAAAGGAATACAAGGAGAATTAAAGGTATGGCTATGCCAAATCATCTCAGATAGAGTAGGTAGATTATAGTCAATCTGATTTTATTGTTCTTAAGCAAATGGAGACAATTGGTTCTTGGCATAAAAAGCTTTTTTATCTTTGAAATTAGTAAGATTAAAATTGTGGATCCTATTAATCACTTGATTAGCTTTATTAAGAACCACATTATTATTTATTATTATTATTATTATTATCATTATTATTGTGGTGCTGGGGATGAACTCAGGCCCTTGTACATCCTGTGTGCTCCATCCCTAGTTCCACCACATTATCTTTATTCTAGAAAAAGATCTTCCTTTCAATAGCTGTGCAGCATTTCTAAATAATAATATTTAATAATATTTTCATTGCAAAGGATTCTTTTTAATGTCCTGATCTACTTGGGTATTAGAAATGATGGTTTCTGTCACTTGAACATTAGTTGTTGTTTTTTTTAAGTGGTATGGGGACATTCTACTTCTAAGCTACCCCTTCCACCCTACTTTATTTCTTATTTGGAAATAAGTTACTAAAAGCGTCACTAAGTTGCTGAGGCAGGCCTTAAACCTGTGATCCTCCTGTCTCAGCCTCCCAAGTACTGGGATTGCAGGCGTGGGCCACCACGTCCACCTTCTAAGCATTAACTTCAGTGATTAGTTTTACCACCCTGATTAAGTAATCATGTGTTTTCACAAAACAACTCTGAAATTACCAAAAGCAACAACAAAAAATGCTTGTATGCTTCTTTTATATCTACTCATTTAAATGCCAAGGATTTACCTATTTTAAAAGAAATCATTTGAATTTACATTTTGCCTGCTGAACCCTTCAGCTCTTTACTATGTCAGCATTCTGGTGTCTGTTTAGCGAAGAATCTTGATGGAAGGAATTGATTTGAAAAAAAAATTGAAGGAAAAATTCCATGTATGTTTTGAAACTGTGGTCTTACAGTAACCATGGAATTAATTTTTGGCTGAATGTATGTGTAACTGTATGTTGTGAGTTTTTGTGGGGGCATCATTAGAGGACTAGGTCTTATATGACACTTGCTGTTATGTGAAGAGGTCCAGTTGTCCTCTTGCCTCGCATTGCAACAGCATTTAAATGCTTTCCATCATGAGGAGCCTTGCGTTTATGGTGGTTGTTTTCCCAGGTGCCTGCTGAGCATCTGTTTTCTGCTTTGCAGAACTTAGTTGAAGAATGTGGAAAAGCGGTAGTGTGCTTTCTCAAGGATTGCAGCCACCCTGGAGTAGATGCGTTGCATCTCGCTCTTTTTTCATCTTGGTAGAATTATACTGTAACTAATTGAATCCATTGATCACTGTCTTGTTTTTTTTCCCCCCATCTTCTCAGAGGATTGGTTTTATAGGGGTCTATACATCAGTCAAAAAAATGGCTACAGAGAAATTACCAAGACAGGTAATAAAGGTAATTTAACCTAGAATAATAATGTATTTAAGGACAAATAAGTGTTCATTACCTGGTGAAAGTTAACTTCTTCATTTGTCCAATTTGGAAAGCACATCAAAATAGGACACTGACCAGTGGTTTCAGAGTGAGAGGAGAGGGGGAAAAAGCGGGAAGAAAAGGCATTGAACTTGGATTTAGATGGTCTGGTTTCTAGGCCTGTTTGTAGCACTGCCTTTCAAACTTTCATGTGCATATGAATCAACTAGGGACCTTCTTAGCTGCAGGTTCTGGTTCTGCAGGTCTGTGATGGGGCCTGAGATGCTGTATGTCTCACCAGCTGCTGGGTCACCCATGCACTAGGGCCGCAGACCATACCCTCAAAAGCAAGTGTCTGCTATTCCTCTTAACCAAGTCTGGGACTTTGAATATTCTCCTGGAGAACTCTGCATCTCAGTTTTCTAACCTCTAAAATATAGACATTGAACTTTGCTCCCCTTGTCAGATAATTATGCTAATACAGTTAGATAATGTAGATGAAATTGTAAAATACTACAAAACTATAAAACAGCAAAGATTTTTGTGCACAAATAAAGACAGCCCCAGGATACCTTTCATCCAATCAGTGTGAGCTATCCTGTGATGAAAGCATCTGGAGCTAGGAGGCAGGACAGATGGCCTGGAGTTCCTGCTTCTTCATACCCAGTCTCTGTTTTGATTAAATCACTTCACCCCACTGGGCGTGGTGGTGCATACTTGTAATCCCAGTATTTGGGAGGCTAAGACAGGAAGATCTGGGTTCATGGCCAGCCTCAGCTACTTATTGAGGCTCTCTGCAACTCAGTGTGACCCTGTTTCAAAATAAAAATAAAAAATAGGGCTGGAGGTGTAGCTCAAAGGTAGAATGCCTCTGGGTTCCATCCCTAGTACTGAAAAAAAAGTAATAATTTCACCCTCTAGTCTCTTTATATCTGATTTTTAAAATAAGGATTTGACTTAGTATGGTCCTTCTCAAAGTGTGATGTCAATCTTAGCAGCATTTGAAAACTTTCTAGAAATCCCTGTATCCAGCCCCTTCCCACACTTGGTCAATCAGAAGCTCTGAAGGTGGAGCCCCAGCAGTCTGCTTTTTAAGGAGCCCTTCATATGATTCTGATGCATGCTACATTTTGTGAACAATGCTGGAGTGCTACTGAACTTTGAAATGGGATATATTTAAGCTTTCTCCTTCTGGGTTTAGTGTAGGGAACGCTTATTAATGTGACTAATAGAGAGTCTGTAGGTAGACAAGAATTGGGAATTGAGCGTTCTCCAGTTGTGTTGCATTGAGCAGGTGGGAAGCTGCACTGAACATGAAGCCACACTTCTCTGGCCTTCAGATCACACTGTACTGACCTGTGCATTTCATCTCATCCTAGCTTTGGGGCTGCCTCAGTGGCCCAAGGAAACTGGCCAGTGTGTCTAATTGTGCATCCTGGGGGCTCTCCTCCCCCTTCCTTCCTAGAGAGTGTCATTACGGTGTAGCCGCTGCTCACATTTCTCAGGTTCTCGAGTGCTTTCACCAAGACTATGGCAATCTACTGCACTGGTGTGGGACAAGAACTGAAAACAGCATGCATGCTTCTCTTACGGCTGTTTCCACTTAGCCTTCATATACCTGTAGATTTTTGTTTTGTTTTTACATTTGAAAATACATCTGAGCATGGGGGGAAAAAGGCACAGCCAAATGCCCAGTTGTCCAATTAGATATTATCAAGTTCAGGCACTAAAGTGCATGGTCTTTACCTACCAAAAAGACCCTCAGCAAGGTCTAATAAGTTCCATTCTAGATGCTAGTCTGATTTTTTTATTTCAGAGCAGCAAATAAAGCCATAGTGGGCAACTGCTTGAATCTGGAAAGTAGAAACACATAAGAGGTGAGCTGGCAGCTGAACCATGAGGAAAGACATAGAGACACTGTAAAAAGAGGTTGGATATAGCATCTTATACACTTAGGTTCCTAAATAGTTCTTTGAATGCTCACTGCATTGGAACACTTTATAGTAACTTGTAGTGACTATAATACTTTATTGTAACTAGTAAACATTTGATGGGTTAATGTCTTCATCTTTCTAATGTGAACAGAAAGACTTGGAGTTAAGACTCAGCATCTTCAGAATGTATTCTTAATGATATCTTCAAGAAAGGATTACTAGTAACAAATTATAGAATATTTTTCTCCCAAAGATATATAAAGTAAGTAATCCTTAAAGAGGCAAATGTAAATACTTTTTGTAGACATGGATAAATTCATAGACATAGACATCTTTAAATAGGAATGTTCATAATTTCCAAATTCATGGAAAAATCATATATATATTCTGTTTGTTTGTTCCAAGTATGGAGGTACTGGGTCCCTGTTAGCTTTGGCCCTTTTGTGATTTCTCCCAGAGATGGTCCCAATTGGACCCTGGGACAAGCAATTTCCTGGAAATGTGATACATACAGATTCTGATGCTGTGGATTTAGAGTGGGACATGAGACTGCATGTGGAATATACTCCCTTAGTATCAAATATGCACTGGTTACACTTTGAGGAGCAAGGCCCTGAGAGACCTGTGAAGATGGTTTGAAAACATTTGATAGACTGACTTCTTCATTTCCCCAATGTGAAAAGAAAGACTCCAATGTAAAAAGTTAAGACTCAGTCAGGATCTTCAGAATCCAGGCAAATTCAGTTCTTGTATCTCTACCTGGGTGGGGTGACTGTGTTTCTGGCCTTCGGGTTGATTGAGGTATCCCAACACCAGGGTCCCTTTAGCACTAGCAGAGTCCTACAAAAACATAGGTTACCTGGCCGGGCATGGTGGCACATGCTTGTAATCCTCGTGCTTAGGAGGCTGAGACAGGATTGCGCAGATTCGAAGCCAGCCGCCCTGGCTTAAGAGACCCTGTTTCCAAAAATAAAATAAAAAAGTATAAAATACGTCTGGGAGTGTAGTCCGGAGGTAGAAGGGCTTCCAGGAACCACAAACAAACAAACAAACAAACAAACAAACAAACAAACAAACAAACAAACACGTAGGTTACCACAAGAGATGACATTGGGAGCTCATGCCTTTCCCGTCTACCATCCACCCCATGGAAAGCAGTACTTCAAACTAGAGCCCACTTAGGGTGGAGCATTCTGATTAGCCAGCAAGGGCCGATTGTCAGGGAGCTGTGGTGTCTGCTGCCACAGCAGAATGGATAAGCAGTTCTCAGCACCCCCAACATAATCCATAAAACAATTTCAACTTGTTTTTTTTTTTTTTTTTTTGCATGATGTCTAGTGTTTGCAAATGGAAAATGGCTGAGGGAAAACAGAGTGAAAGTTTATATAAAATATTTATACCTTAAAGATCTTTTATCTTGTGTCATTCAAGAGATAGAGAAGTGAAAAATGTATTGAGAGTACATTATCAAGAGTACATTATAAATTTAAATCTCAGATTGAATAATACCAGCTGCTAATGTGTGGAGCTTTGGAAATGAGTCACTTTTGAATCTCAAGAATTTACTGTATCAGGTCAGTTACACTTAAGAAGGAAGTGCCTTTTGAAAAAAGAAAATCCTATACCGGAATCCAGACTTACACTAATGGGTATTAAAAATCAAATATTTGAAGTCACATTCATGTTAAACTGTAGTTACATAGGAATAAAATGTAGGATATAAGACATTTTAAGAAACATGTCTCAAAAAATCAAATATTTTGGTTTTATCTTGTGACACAGTATAATCTGAGATTAAGGTTGTATATCATGAAGTCAGACTTAGATTCAGATTTTGTCTGTTGCTTGTTAGTTGTGTGATTTTGGATTTATTCTTTCTTTTCTGAGACTTATTTTATTTTTGAAATAAAGCTATTAAACCTACCTAATTAGCTTGTTTTTAAAAGAACTCAGTGTCATAGCATTTGTAAGGCATTTAACACATTCCCTAGAATTTTGTAGTCCCAGTCAATAGTGCTATTATTATTATCACCTCATATTGTCTTTAGCACTAACCAGTATTGCTTTGTTCTTTGGTGACAGGGCACATTGCTTCTCTCTGGATAGGTATGCTACGTAAGCAAAATCAAAATTGGTGTGCTTGTTGAAAAAGTCAGTGGTCAGGCAAAGAGAACACAGCTTAATAAATGAGTCCATGCCTATCTGTGCTGGGTATCTGAATTCTAACCAGCAAATAATAAAATACTTTTTCTATTAAAATGATCGTGTGTGTGTGTGTGTGTGTGTACATGCACAGACATGTGTGTTACTGGGGACTGAACCCAGGGCTTCATGTATGCACACAAGTGCTATAATACAACTCAACTACTACATACCAAGCCTTTTAAACACTTTAAAAAAACAACAACAAAAAAAACCCAGAATCTTGCTAAGTTTCCCAGGATGGCTTTGGACTTGTCCTCCTGCCTCAGCCTCCTGAGTATTTGGGATTAGAGGCATGTGCCACCATGCCTGTTGGTGCCTTGTTTATATAGTGCATGGCATATATATTTTTGTAGTTAGAGTTTACATTCAGTGCCTAAAAGCAGCTAGAGAGATAACTAAAGTAGTGAATTAGGCTGTGGGCCTGGGCCGCTTAGCCCTAGATAGTTGGTGCTGTGTGAACATGTGGGCTCAATGTTCCCAGCTCGTTTTCTGTCCCCCCAAAGAATCTGGAAATCCAGATTTTTATGTGAATCATAGAATGTTTTAAATAATTGCAGCTGTATTTTGAGAATGCTGTTGGCTTCATGAAACAAAAATCTTGGTTTATCAGTGGTTTAAACAGAGATTTGTTTTTCTTATGTAAAAGTAAATCTAAAGGTAACAGCTAGTGTTGTTTTATTTGCTCACTAACACCAACAAGAATCCAGACGGTTTTCATTTTTCTGTCCTGATATGCTTTCTTTGTTGACTTTTTAAAAATGCCTGTCACTTTATAGTTGCCATGTGTATAGTCAAAGCAGGACGAGGGGGTGATGGGCTAGACTAGCCTTATTTGCTCACTTATCAGGAAAGTAAAACATTTCCAGAAACTATACAGAAGATATCTCCTTATGATTTGCTGGCAAAAAGTGGGTCCTGCTGGCTAAAAGGAAATTGGGGAAATGAACATTCAGCTTCTAGTCTGTAGTGGGACTCAGCGAGGGTGTGGTGAGTAGCTGTGGAATCTCCTGGTGACCAGTGCCTGTCCGTTACAGCAGCTGAGGCCATATGAAGCCCGGCTGCGGGGCCTGAAGACCCTCAACCCAAAGCATGCACCCCAGATTCCCAGATCTGACGACGCCAAAGTGAAGACAGCATTTGCACAGGAAGGGGGTGGGGGAAAGGCCAGCACTTTCCTGTTTTAACTAAATTTTTATGTCATATGGGATAGGTCGTTGCCAGCAATGAACAAGAGAGTGAGGGAACATTATATGTATTTCTCAGAAAAATTTATTTAGAGTTTTAGTAGAGAGGTTAGAAAAGAAAATAGTATAAATAACAAAGTTTTTTTCTATGCCACATTATAGTGTAATATCTAAATTATCCCATATATATTTTTTAAACTATGGATGAATTGTATTTTTTGTTTTTATTCTGGAATAAACATGTTTATAAATCATTGTCATCTAATTTTTATAACCTTTGTTGAAAAGAAATATTTTCTGTCTTTGTTTATTTGTATATGTAGCTCAAACACTGGGAAAATTTTCCAAGATGCTTTAGAAAAGCAGCCATTTTAAGCTGATTGAAAGCACGTTTTATGTGCATATATGTAGTTGAAAATGCCCCTAAACCATGTATATATTTAGCTAATTGAACTCAAGAATTATGGAAGTTTCAGGAACTCTTAATCACAGCTAAAAATGCACTAAAGGGAGATCATATCTGACTCCAGCGTGTCGACTGGGGTGCAGCATTCTTGCCTACACCTTTCTATAGATTGCTGCTGAGTTAGCTGTTCTTTAATGTCCTTGATAAATTCAGGAAGCCACCATGTGTATATAAATATGAGAGAAAATGCTTCTGCTAATTTGATCTTGTCATTTCTTCTCAAGGCCATAAAGTCATGTTTTCATGACATTGATGATGATGATGATGGTGGTGGTGGTGGTGGTGGTGGACTCAGGATGATCTGAAGAGTTTACTCCTCAATATAACAGAGGACTAAATTAGAGTCTGTGAATTGGCCACCTACTGAATACCTAGAAGCATGGAAACCTTAACAACTTCAATAGATATCACTGTGTCAGGCTCAGCAAGTTCACAAAGTCTCTAATAATACAAGGATAATAAATATTTGAACTAAGAGATGAAAGACAAAACTGTATTTATCAGGAAAACTAAGCTTAAATAGTCTTTTAGAATTATTTAAGGGGCAAGTAGATATGTAAACCATTCACTATTCCAAATAGTCTACTTAGGATAAAAATAAAACCATTATCCAGATACTGTATCAAAATTTGCATTGTAGTAGAATTATAATTACTGTTTTGTTTTGATAGGGGCCTGTTGTAGAAACAAGGAAAAAAGAATAGGGAAATGTATTTGTATGGAAAAATATAATGCATTTCCATTTAGTATATACCTAGTCTTTTTTTTCTTGTGAACTCAGGACCTTATGCAAGATTTTAAAAAAGTGCTCTACCACTGTGGTGTACCCCCAGCCCTAGTATATATCTATAATTATGATAGATGCATGAAAAATGTCTTTAATCTTTATGACAAATTTTTTTTTGTGTGTGTGCTACCGGGGATGGAACCCAGGGGCATTCTACCTCTGAGCTATGCCACTAGCCCTAATTTTTAGTCTTTTTATTTTTGAAACAGGGTCTCACTGAGTTGCTAAGGGCTTCACTAAGTAGCTGAGGCTGTCTGCGAACCTTGATTGTTTGGTCTTTGCCCCCCCCAAATGCTGGAAGCATGCACCACCATGCCCAGTTAAATTTTCATAACAGTTTTATAAAGTGTAGGTATTATTTATTACCCCTGACTCCTTGAGGCAGACACCAAGTCTTTGCACTGAGCAACCTGCCTGAAGTATGTAGCCAGGACATTTTGGAGTTGAGCTTTGAACTCTGCTTTCTGTGTTCCATATTCATTTCATTCCCCTGTATCAGAAGATCCACCCACACTGGGCGAGTGAGAAGAAAAATAGCAGATGGAATTAAATGTGGGTAAATGCATGATAATGTACTTAGTGAAGAAACAATCCAAACTACTTATAGGATATGA
This sequence comes from Muscardinus avellanarius, assembly GCF_963383645.1. Taxonomy (NCBI): domain Eukaryota; kingdom Metazoa; phylum Chordata; class Mammalia; order Rodentia; family Gliridae; genus Muscardinus; species Muscardinus avellanarius. The sequence goes on from NC_137788.1 coordinate 52,723,080, forward strand.
ACTCATAGCTATTAATTATAAGTCAGGAAAGAAACCTGGGAGTCACTCTATAGGTTGTCCCACCACATGACTCTTGGCAGGTCCCCCAAGACGTCAATGCAGGGGTATTTATTGCGCTCTTATTTGGTGTGGAGATGGAAAGATAATGTCCTTGTACTGAGAACTTACATCTTTTCCCATATGACTTTTCTAATGTTGCTATAGTGAGAAAAGTGCCCAGTGAAACCTCTTTAAGCAATACATCAATCTCTATATGGAGAGGAGAGATAAGTGTACTCATTTATGATTGTGTACTGATTTGGAGTATATTTTGAAAATCACCAGAAGTTCAACTTTAGAATGAGGTTGCTTTTCTCTAAAGGAGGCATTTTCTTTGTAGAGTACTTATATTATTTTGTAGCTATTAAGATTTGCCATCTTAATGCTTGGTTATTCACTGAAAGGAATGAAATATTTATTAAGGTCATAGCACTGTTGTGTACAAAAGGAGCCATGGAGTGATTTTTATGCTGTGCTTTTTGGTAGCAGTGTTTCTTCTGGGTTGCATCAATGTCTGTAGATTTTATTGATTATAATTAAGTCAGTCTGCATTGTCTCTAAGAATTTACATGGGTTTAAAAATCAATCCCTCACATATTCATTTGAGATAGTTTGAAAAAAGATTTAGTAGAAGGAACAAATCTACCACTATTAATCCTGTTGTTATTTCTTTGATCTAAAAAAGGCGTTATTTCCTATTAAAATGTTTGAAGGTTTTAGGTATTAGTATCATTTTAATTTTTTTTAAATTTGTTTTCTCTATAGACACCAAGCTTTCAAAAGTATGTTACAGCTTATCCTTATCTCCAGTAGATTTCTGGGTATGCCTAGAAAAAAAAAAACCTAGCTCAAATCCTGAAGGTTATTTAAATTCTAACATTGGATGCTTTCCACATATACAGATTTTGATGTACACTTAATAAGATTATGAGGATTTTGTGCCAGTTGGTATCAAGCATGTACATGATGATTGGATAAAGGTCCATTGGAGGACTAACAGGTATGGGCCATGAGTAGAGTAGCTAGGAATGTTGTCAAGGCCTTTAATTTTAAAATCCCTGTTACTTCCTATATATTTTGAAGCAAGTTTGGCAAATACATTTGTGTTAAATATTAGAACATTAATAATCATACAAGCTTGTAAAATGAATCCATATGGATATAGAAAAAAAGCCCTTAATCAATAGTGCAAATACCATTTGTAAGACTGTTAACAACTAGTTCTTTTATGGAAGAGCTGGAATTGATTTATGTTTACCTTATTTTTTCTAAACAGCTGATTTCAGAGACATCTACTTCTGCCATAGTGGTCTGTGTATGCATGCATACTCTAGGTAAAAATTGATAGGTATAGTAGAAAAGGTAATAGTTTTTGACATGAAAAATACTCCAGTAAATTGCCCTTTTATTTTTATGATGAGGAAAGATTAAATAAAAGCAGAAGAACATTATTTAAACACTTGTTTATATTAAATATACAGTAGGGTGGTCCTTTGTTTGTTTAAAATTCCCTTACAGAATAGCTTTAGTTGCCCCCAAGAGGAGACACAAGGAGATTGTGGACACTAGCATGTTCTTAAAACTCTTATTCTCCTTTTCATTTCTTAAAAATGGCACTGTGTTTGAGATACTCCAGGACTACTTCACGTCTGAATTGGAGGTTTCATATCTCTTTTCTAAGGCTTTAGATATTAAGCCCCAGCTATTGCAATCTTGGTGTTTTCTATGAGCTCATAGATTTGATCAGTTTTTTGAAATCTTAATTATGAATGGGTGTTAAATATTTTAATTTACTGACTTACCAGCATTTTTGTTCTGCAGTAAGACTTACTTTGTTTGTTTATGGAAGGCCTACAGTTTGTTTAGAAGACAAAGTCTGTCTTATCATAGTCTGTTGAAGAAAGGATGTGGCTCTATAAAGAAAGAATGAACCTGTGAACATTTTGCTCCTCATATCACACTTCTGTTTTGGGGAAGCCTAAACGCTTAAGTAACAACTTGATAAGCTTAATCCAAACTCTGTTTAATAAAGAATTTATTTGCAAAATGTGGTTGATTCCTCCCTAAAACAAATGAAAAAAAATAAGTAATTTTAGAGAATTTTAAAAGCTTCTAGAAAATATTCCAAAATGTTCCCCGTGTTGCTGGAAGCTTAAACAACAATGTAAAAGATCTGAAACCTAGTTTTTCAAGCTATGTAATAAGCACAAAATAGAGTATTCTAAATTTTAATTGACTCATTGTTCTCTCCCGACTATTTTGAGTTGATCCTCCAACTTCCCTCTTCTTTCCACCTTTAAATCTCTGTCTGTGAAATCCCATCTACCCTTCAGTCTGCACGTCCAAGGCCAACTCTTCCTGATATCTATTTTGACTCCACAACAGAATGAGGGAAAAAAAGTTTCCATGATTTTCCAATGTGTTCAAAAAACACAAGGACTTTTTCTGTCTTGTGTTTTAGGTTGTGTACTTAGTAGTATTCAGTGGTCATTTGACAAACGCCTGCTTTAGTCAGATGCTGTTTTACTTATATGGATACTGGAGGAACTAATAGGTTTCAAATGTGACCTGAGGTGTCCATAATCCCCTTTGTCTTTTTTTGTTCCCAGCTTGGCTCAGAATTTCATAATAGATAGATGTAGTCTTAGATTCTCTGGTATCCTCTGCAAACCCTAGCTTCTTGTACATAGTAGCTTCTCAATAAATGTTCATTGAGTCAAATTAGTTGACTAAGGCAGATTTCTTTAGATTGTATTTGGACAGCAAAGATCAGCTTTCCTCTTTGGTCTTTTCATAAAAGTAGTGCTGTTTGTTCCATTTCAGATAACTCTGTGGTTTAATTTTTTGTGGTATGTCAAGGAAAAAATTTCCTGCTACTCCTACTATATTCTTTTTGGATGTTTGGCATGGGAAAAATTAGTATATGCCAGAAAATCTGAATTTTATTGAGAACTCTGCCAGCCTCCTTACTCAGGCCTAAAGAGCTATCCTGGAGAGCCTCACTCATGACAACCATATGGCATAACCTCTGAGCACCAGCTGGAGCTTTGACCAAGTCTCCAAAGGCTTCCAGGACCCAAAAGGTGTTAAGTGAATAAGTATTACACTTCTGTCCCAGAAAGATTTCTAAAATACAGGTGACATTTAGTGAGGTTCACAGTGGCTGTGATCCATAGCAGTTCCCCAGAACTTCCTTCTAACCGAGACAGGGATGAAGAACACCTTTGTGTTCTGACCTTCAGGACAAGTAATGGTCAAGGCTTATATGATTAAGACCAGACTGGCATTTTCCTGTACTTTAGCAGGTGTAGGATTTCTGGATGTTTAGGATGTAATAAATTTCATACTCTTGCCTTGGAATACACTCTCCTCCCAGACAATCTTTTGCCATCTATAAGACAAGGATAGCTATCGTTAACATGTTGAACTTTCCTTCAAAACTGTTTTTTGTGGGGAGTAGGAAGTTTTTCTTTACTGTGAAACTTTAGAAGATAGACTGAATTGAACAAAAGTTAGTATCACTGTCTTCTTAACGGCTGGACACTTATCATAAGGCTTGGCCCCATATCACTGATGGCGCATCACAAAGGTGTTTGGTCTTGATAAACCTCTAAAGAAGCAGATTTTGTTTTTTAAGCTTATTAGACACTGTTACAAGTTTTATTTTAAAAAAGAAAGGGATGGAGATGTGTTTAGTAGAACAAAATAGAAAGCTTGTAGGCCTCAGTTGCTCACGCACCTTTTTCCTTTTTCTTGTGCGTGTGTGTGTACGCGTGTGAGCTTGCGCACGAAGGTGCACGTGCTTGTGTACACCCAGATAGGCACATGTGGATGCTTGTGTTCATACTTACTATGGGGTCTTAAAACGGACACCAAATTGGTTGCATAACCTTGGAAGATTTATTTATACTTCCAGTTTCTTTTATTCCTAATCTTTTGTCAAGTTCTGTTTATTATGTTCTCTAAAACTGTTAAATAAAAGGAACTGGGGAAAAATTTTTAAATGCTAAAGTGATTCCAGGCTAAAAAATATTACAATAGGATGATGATCTTTAACCCATCTACTTGAAATAAGAAGCCAAGCAAATGTAAATGTGATCTATTTAAGAAGGCATTTCTTAGAGAAGTTTGATGTACCTTCTATTCTGACATTATTTGTTGCATTTGTATTTTAAGCATAATTGGAAAATATTTTGAAAGTAACCAAGTAACTGTAGTGGCATTTCTTCTTGGGTTGAGCCCAAGGATAAGGAGAGAATCATATTATTTGTAATGCAGGCTACACTGAATCATTAATGCCTGATCTTTTTTAAAACAGTGAATGAAGGATTTGAAAGGAAGAGAAGTTTATTTAGGACAAGCTATTGGTAGGTTTTCTTTAAAGAAATGGAAGAAATGGAGCTGGGCATGCTGGCATACACCTTTAATCCCAGCACTTGGGAGGCTGAGATAGGAGGATCACAGATTCAAAGCCAGCTTTAGCAACTTAATGGAGACTATTTCCACATAACTAAAATATGGCTGGGGGTATAGCTTGGAGGTAGAATGTCCCAGGGTTCAATCCCCAGCACCACCAAAAAAGTAAAAATAAAAACAAAAACAAAAATAAAAAAGGAAAAAGGAAACGGAGGAAATGTCCTAATCATTTGAGGAAGAATATGGGAATCCTCTTCTCCATGGCTGGCGCCCTCAGTGCCATGATTCTGTGGTGTGGATTGACTATGCCCACCCTTATTGGGGAATTGGATAGGGTTATGTTGTGTGTGTGTGTGTGTGTGTGTGTGTGTGTGTGTGTATGTGTGTGTGTGTTGGGGATAACTAATAACCCAGGGTTATTTTTACCTCTGAGTTATATGCCCACCTCTATTTTATTCTGAATTTTGAAGTAGAGCCTCACTAATTTGCTAAGGCTAGTTGGAACCTACAATCCTCCTATATATGCGTATCACCCTCCCAAGTACTGGGATTACAAGCATGCATCACCATTCCCCACTTTATATGTTTAATTCTAACATGCTAGATCCTACAAACTGCACACTGTAATGGTGAGACAGCAACCTCTGGTCCATGAAGAAGAGGTCAGATTTCCCATGAGTCCCTTATGAGTACTCAGGGGCTGATACAGAGTAATTTCAAGGGTTTCCCAGAGAAGCTTTGTCATTGAACACAGAGAAAGGAATTAGTGCAATTATTCCAGACTTACAATAAGTGCTAGGGAAGAATCCATAGAGCTCCACGTACTTCAACCTCCAGGGAAGAAATGCAGTAATTTATAGATCTCTCTAGAAATTATGGTTGGGTTCTTTCCCCTCTCAACCCAGTCTTGTTCAGTCATGTGACTGAATTCAATTATCAGTGCCATAAATAATCTTATGAATGGAAGCAGTGTGTTTGGCAGTGAATTTCTGCTTCCTAAAGAGAAAGGAACCTTTAAACGTTATTAGGAATAATGCTATACTAGCCATAATTCTGAAGGTAAATGGTCAAGGGAGCACAGGACTGCATCCCAGGAGAAGGTGGGTTTTAGAGGAGTCAGATATGTGCCTTGTTACGAAGAGCATGAAGGTTTTTTTTTTTAAATACATCTTTAAAGCAGGCTGTATTTGGAAGTTTATTTATAATTGGTTTTAGGATAAAGCCAGCCTGTTGATGCATAACAGAGCTATCTTTTGGTTCCATTAGCATCCTTGAAATATTTAACAAGGAGCTGACTTTAGCATGTGAGCTCTTCCGACCACCGCTGGAGATAAGGCAGTTCTTGTTGGATAATTCTTGTCCTAACACCAGCAGGCAATCCCTTTGTTTTTCCACCTTGCCCCATGCCTGGTGTTCTAGACTAGGGAAGGTCAGCTTTTTATAGACAGAGGTTGTATGCCTTTGAAAATAGCCACCCCCACCCCCCCCACTCCCCCCCATCCTCCACCTATCCTCAGCTAGCAACAATTTATGTCCTGAAGATTGCAGAGGTGCTGATTTAATTCATTTTACAACCAAGTGTCCTTTCATGGGAGAGAACAGCCTGGTAAAATTATTTCGAGAATCAGAACATTTTTCTTGGTTATTTATAACATAACTTGACCATCCAGCTACTCCAGGTTTCGTTCAATTGAGAAAGTCTATTGAATCCAAAAATAATAATCCTTTATATTTGTACAGTATTTGCAGTTTTATAAGGAACTCTCTACATCCATTTTCTCATTCGGCTTTTCTGACAACTCCATGAGGCAGAGAGGGCAGGCATTGTTACCTCCAAATTATAGACGAGGCACCTGAATCCCCAGCGCTCATAAAGCTTGTCTGAGATTTCACAGCCAATGAGTGGCCCGGACTCTAGCCGCCTAGGTTGTAGGCTGGCTGGAAATCCAGTACTCTTTCCATGTGCCATTTTGATATGCATGGAAAGTTCATTGTTCATCTAGGAGAAAAAATATCTGTGGTTCTTGGTGAGGAATTTGGAAGTCTGCTGATAGAAACAGATCCAGGAGAGTTGTATTAGCTAATAAGTTAAACGAAGACCAAGAGAGTCCAGGGCCTTGTCCTGCCTCACTGTGTGATTGTGGGTGGTGCTCTGCCAGCTTTCTCACAGCAGTAATCTAAAGACCTGACCATGTAACTTACAGGAAAGAAGATTTATTTTCTTACAGCTTTGGGTGCAGTCTATGTGAGGCTGAGGACACAGAGTACCTCAGGGCATGGTGGCATGCAAATGCGGTAGAGAGGGGAAACACATGTACTGTCCTCCTCATATCATGGAGGTCAGAAGCAAGAGAGAAGGCAGAGAGAGGAGGAGACATATATAATCCCCAAGGCCTCACCCCCAGGGTCTACCTCCTCTAGCCACACCCTACCAGCCTACTGGGTACCAGGCAGGTAAATCTATTACAATGAATTTATCCTGCTGGGATTATAGCCCTCATGTCTCCACTACATCAGTGCTGACTATTAATAAATGAGTGTTTTATATCTAACTATAACAGGCCATCATGTAACTTCCCCATGCCTTAGATTTCTCCAATAGTGTCCAGGCTCTGGCCACCACACCAATGAATGATGAAGACACAGAGGAGTGATTTTATGAGTATCCTTGAAAGATGCACATTCTAGAAATAAAAGATGCCTCACCAAGGATGTTTTATATATATTCACATTTGAGTGGAAAAGCTATCCTCAATTTATAGGGACTGAAATCTACCCTAAAGGGAAGAGTAAGGGATTTATTTGCTCCCAGTCGATTACTTTCTCTTCCTATTTCCCCTATATTTCCTTTATCTCACCACTTTGGGCAGAGTTGTGAAGATGTCCTGAAAGGTGGGAATGTGCCATGGAAGGAAGGTCAAATTTGTAGCCCAGCCTGCCAGTTTCTAGTTGTGGCTTAGGACAAGTAACAGCTTGTCTCCACCTCAGTTTCTGTTCTATGAGGCTGGCATAAGGGTAATACCTAAGGAGATTAAGTAAGGTAATGGATGTAAAGCCCTTAGCATAGTGACTTGTACTCAATATGCTCTCAATAAATAGTATTCTGTGTTAGGGAAATGCAAGTAGAGATAAACGATGAGGGCAGAGTTGATGAAAGAAGTGGATGGCTTTGGGATTCAGTCATTTTCTCAACTTGAAGCACTGCTTATTACATTGACTTTCTTTCTGCTTTTATTTTGTCTCTGATTTTTCTTTTGCCCTCAGATGTGAGGTGTTTTGAAGGAAGAGATGACTTGGGAGGGGAGGCCCATTGCAGATGAAGAGGTCCACGGTTAACCGTGGCTGGGTACATAGCCCTGCCCTGGGTCTGTTCCCAGCTTTCCTCAATTCTGAAACACATGCACTCTCAGCAGGCCAGGGCAGTTTGCAAAGCTGTTGTGGAGGTTTTTCCCAGGCAGCATTACCTGCCCAGGAAGCTCCATCCATGCCTACATGCACTTCACAAAGCAGATGGTTTCTTTTGTTTTCCATGTGGTCTAAAAATGAAATGGACATTTAATGGGATGGGTTAGGGAATTGCACACTCAATTATGATTCCAGTGCAGGGAGCAGAGAGATGATATGGTTTACCACAGCTTTTAGAGGAATTTGTTACTCCTGGTTACATCTGGCATTGGGGCAAGTTGGTAAGAAAGAGGAAGGGAGTGAACAAAGCTTAAGATCCCAAACTAGTGAGTAGCCAGATATCTTTTATTTACATTAAAAAGTGAGGAAGAGAAAAGGAACCTATTTCTTGGCTTTTATTCCACATGATGGCATGGAAGGACAATTTTTGGGGGTTCCATTTAGTAAACTTTGAGCACCTCTTGTGTGCCAGGCACTGAGATGTGTGCCTGGGGTAGAAGGATTGGAAGAGAGGTCTTACCAGGTACTACAGTGAGACTAAAGTCAGGCTTTAAATTGCAGCAAGATTTTTTGGATGACCTTTTGGTGGGACAAAACATGATTTATTTTTTAGCCCATCTTGATGTGCAGCGAGGAGCACCCTCTGTCTGTAGCTAAATGTTTTTAAATCTTGGTATTTTTGGTAGTGTGGCCTCCCGTCTCCAAATGCTAGTATGAAGGATTTCAAAAATATACCTTAAAAATTGGCATAGTAAGCCTGGTGTGGTGTCACACACCTGTAATCCCCAGAATTTAGAAGTCTGAAACAGAAGGATCATACGTTCTGGACCAGCCCTAGCAACTTAGTAAGACTCTAGGCAACCTAGCAAGACTCTCTTTCAAAAACAACAATAACAACAAAAAAGGCTAAGTGTGTGGCTCAGAGATAAAATGCCCCTGGGTTTAACCCCCAGTTACACAGGCACACACGCGCACACACACACACTTTGGCATATTAAAAAAATAGTCACCAAGACATTATCATGGTATGGTGGTGCTTGCTGTAATCCTGGTACTTGGGATGCTGAGACAGAAAAATCGTAGGTTCGAGATGAACTTCAGCAATATCTTTAGACTTTCGGCAACCTAGCAAGACCCTGTTTCAGAACAAAAAATCAAAAGGCTGGGATTGTAGCTCAGAGGTAGAATGACGGTTTTCAATCCCTAGTACCACAGAAACAAAACAAAAACAAACAAACAAAAATAAGACATTGTCATAGTGACTTTTAAAGTAAACTTTTCTATGTTGGTATTATGATTTCGAAATTATGAGATATATAACTATAGATGGGAAAACCTATTACTGAATGTTATTTTTTACTATTTTATTGGCAAGGGAGAACACCAGGTATTATTTAGTCATGGTTTTCCTAAAACTTTATGATAACGTATCTCTCCATTCCTTCCCCCAAGGACAATATTAAAAACGAACCCGCGAATGGGAAGTCTTATTCCTATAGGACAATATTTATGCAGGGGATCTTACCTGGATTGATATTCACGTGTCATGGTCTATATAACCTCTTCAAGTGGTTGTCTTCTGCATGTGCTTTATCTCTCCCCCTTGGGTACAGTTCCATATTCCTGTCATTTTTTCTCTCTCAGTCAACAAGTTTCTGACACTTCTGTGTACCACAGTCCATATTGGGCATGTTTCTGCTACCGAGGAGAAGCTCATAGTTCAATGGATAGACAGAAAAGTGAAGATCATAAGGATTAGTTTGTGATTGAATTAAGTGCAGGGCTCAGACTTTCAGAAGGAGGTCTCATCTTGGGCTTCAGAGGATGAGTGGGAATCCAATGGCTTGGCTGGGGAAGGAGCTGGGAAGGGTGGCTTGTAAAGAAGAGCAAGGAGAGCAGGACATGTTCCAGCAGCTGTGCCTCCCTCATCCTGGGGCTAAAGAGCAAGACAGGAGTCCTAGGAGAGCCTGCAGCCAACCAGTGTGCCACTCTACTGGGAGTCCCATGACTGTTGGTGGTGGGATGCTTGGACAGGCATATTTATATTTTCTTAGGTGTAATTATTTTTCCTCTTTTTTTGGCAAACGATATCATTTTAAATTGGGTCATACATTTTGTAGGATGAAGGGAGGCAGATATGGATTAGTGAATGGAAAAGGCCTTTCAAATCACCTTATAAAATAGTCATACCAGGTGCCTCCTTCCATCTCAGTAGATACTTTATGGGAGAGAAATAAAATTTATTTTGATATTTTAGAATACCAGGAGGTAAAATATTTGGCTGAGATGTTCTCTCTTTTAACTGCTCATTTTCATTTAAAAATTTTTATATAAAATGTGTTTATATTGAAATAATTTCATTCTTAGTATAAATGGAAGACTTTAATAGAAAAATTGGAAAAAGAAAAATAGATGAATATTAAAGTAAACCTTAGTCTTACTACTCAAAGAACTACTATAAAATTACAAGTCAAGCCAGGCATGGTGGTGCACGCTTGTAATTCCAGCATTTAGGAGGCTGAGACTCGAGGATCGCAGTTTGTGGACAGCCTCAGCTACTTAGTGAGGCCCTCTGCAACTTAGTGATACCCTCTTTCAAAATAAAGAATAAAAAATAGGACAGGGGGTGTAGCTCAGAGGTCAAATGCCTCTGGGTTCCATCCTCAGACCCACAAAAAAAATTACAAGTGTCTTTTCTTCCTCTTTATAATTTTTTGCTTCCATTTTTGTGGTGCATATACACATTTTTAATACATGAAAAGTCATATTGTATTTAGATTATTTTAAATAAAAATCCAAGAGATTCATGTCTTATTATGTTTCTTTGTTTTATAGTCGTTCTTTGCTTGTCAAAAAACAAATCTATTAAATTCTCTATAGGGCTGGGCGTGGTGGCGCACGCTTGTAATCCCCGCACTTGGGAGGCTGAGACAGGGGGATCATCCGCGCAGGTTCAAAGCCAGCCTCAGCTACTTAGTGAGACTCTCAGCAACTTAGTGAGACCCTGTTTCCAAATAAAATATAAAATAGATCTGGAAGTATAGCCCGGAGGTAGAAAGCCTCGGGGGTTCCACCCCCAGTACCACTAAAAAATAAAAAAATAAAAAAAATTCTCTATAGGGAGCTCTGGAAATTCTGAGAAATACTCAAAACAAGAAAGTAGAAGTAACTGTATTTTTACTCATCTCCTATTTGGTTCTCTGTATTTATGAAGAAGACACAAGTGAAGCTTATCAGGAGTTAGTACTAAAATAACTTTAAGTTATAGGGCAAGTGTATCCTACTGTCCTACACTTTCTATATACATCTTAAATAGTACTTGGTGAGTTCACGGTGACGCGCATAATAGTAATCATAACTTTCAAAAGTCAAAGTAGCACTTCACAGTTTACCAACACCAACCTATCTGGTGTTCTGGACAACATCACATTAATTCCTGTAACCATTGTTATCACTGCTGTAAAGGTAAGACAGTTGAACACGGTGAAGTTATCTCTGTGGCATACTAAGATCCTCAGGTGTGTTCTTAATAATAAAAGAAGGTCATATGGTATTTTGCATAGTAAGAATGTTTCTACCTGGTGTGCATGGTTTCTGTATATACATTTTGGGATTAGCCTTTGCTGATTTTCATCTGGTTAGACTTCCCTTTCCATCCCCCACCCCCCCTCAACATCAGCCCATCATGAATAAAGAGAAGCTTTGATAAACCATCTCTATCGTTGGTTCTGTAAGACCTTGACATTTGCAAACTTTTTTTTTTTTTTTTAATCTTTTGTCCCACATAGTAGCCACTCTTGCAAATCAACCTTGGGAAGTTAGCATTCTTAATGAAGATCTATAGGCGACTTTATCCGTAGACAGTAAATCAGCTCTTTCAAGGCACCATTCATCTCTTGCTTCCAGCGCATGAATTGGTATATGGCACCTTACAAGAGCTCATTTATCTTTCGTGGGTCCGTAGCTATTCCCTCTGCCCACTTCCCCTAGATCACCAGAGATCAGGCAGAAATGCAGCGGAGTCTGGCTTTGTGCTTTCAAAGTTGCCAAGGTCAGCTGAGGTGCCACAGCACTGGTTTATAGAAGGGTGGTACTGAGCATCACCCGTAGCTTTCAGGGTGATATCACCCTCCCAGCAAAGGAGTAGTGCGTTAAAGCATTTGAATTGCGCCCCATTAATTGAAGTTGGCTAGAGAGTAAACAAAGCAGATGTTACCTTGTGAATTTTTTCCTCCCTAACATTTGTCTAAATCATCCTGGCATCCTTTTGGCTTCATAGTTAATTTTCTGTTATGATGATGGTAAACTTTTTTAATACTTCTATTGGTGCATTTTTATTGTACAATACAGTGAGATTCTAAGCGATACATTCATGTGCACTCAAATCACTGGTGTAACTCCTTCTGCATCCTTCTCTCTACCCTCCCCCTCCTGCCTCCCTCTCTATGTATGTTATATTGGTTATGATATTTTCATGTATGGACATACCATTACTTGAAAAGTTTATTTCAAACTTTATTTTTCCCTTCCTTCCCTTCCCTATACTACTATCACCTTCCACTATACTACTGGTCTCTCTCCTCATTCAATGGAAATCCTTTTTATTTCCCGTGTATCTTCTAGGCCATATAGTAGGTAGCTTTCAAAATGCCCTATTTTTCTACTGTCATATGGTGTAGGGGCCATTATTCTCTGTTTACATGGGAGAGGCTAATTATTACTAAGGTTAAATAACTTGCTGAGGAATAATACATAACCGAAGGGCAGAATCAGGATTCAAAACCAGGTGTCTCCAGCATTTCCCTTTGGGACCGTGGTGAGGCTACAGTTTTACCAGAACTGAGTCTTTTAGAAGGACCATGCAAATCACATGCATAACATTCTGGTAACAGATTAATTGAGGCAGAACACTAGTATGAGGTTATAGTTAGCAGTGGACACCAGGCATCCATTGCTAATAGAGCAAGACCTTACTTTATAGTTTAGATTTCCTCCCAAGCAGACTCTGAGACAAAGGTCTGGGTGCAAGTAGTTTATGTGAGAGGTGATCCTAGGAAGGACAGTGAGGGAGTAAAGGCTCAGTCAGTAAAGGTGCCTTAGTGAACAGATTGTCATGGGGAACAACTGGGGCGCAATCTCTCCTGGTATCCCCCTGTACTGCAGAAAATTTTTTGCTTATTTTGCTGAGGAACAGCTCTTGTGCCCCCTTGGTTGATTGTTGCTCCTAAGTGCATTTATTCCCCTGCACTTTTGCCCTGTGGAGATACTTGGGGGTTTGTATTTGGGTCTGAAAAGAGTGTGCATCCCAGTATGGTGACCTCTGGTGCACTGAGCAGCCTGTGGGGAGGGCACCAATAGTTTCTGCCATGGAGCTTTCAAAGCCATCACCCATGCTGGTAACAATGCACCTGGGCTGGGGACCTGGGCTATGGGAGTTGGCAGCTTTACCACACAAGTGAAGTGCAGGGAGACCATGCAGCTCAGATCTGTCTTAGAGGAGGAAGGGAGGATTTAAAAACAATTTGAGGCTTAGGTCCCAGTACTGCTACAGATTAGCTGTATGTTAGCAAGTCCCTTCATTTCTCCAAGTCTCAATTTTCTCATCTATAAAGTGGACATTGCTGCTTCACAGAGTGAAGGCACAACATCTATCATAAAAGCTTTGGTAAATTATAAAGCTCTTTGCTTGACACACCTAAAGGGTGTTAGCCGGACAGCTCAGGAGATCTGTCTACAAGTATGCTTTGGAAATCAAAGGTAAGAGAATTCAAACCCACTCGAGGCCCCCGTCCTTTGGTTTCTAGCCTACAGAGAGCAGTGACCTCCATTCAGGCTCCAGGGGGAGAGTGCAGGTCCAATAGCTCCCTATGAGGTGCAGAGAGGTTTTTTTCTGGTGAAAGTTGATTTGGATTTACAACACAATAGATTAAACAGTGGCCTTTCTACATGTCCACTGGCCTCCAAAGAGGCCACAGATACTGTCATTGCTGCCCCTCTCAGTTAATTTTCTAATCAAAAGCTGACCCTTCCATAGGCAGCTGATAGCAAGTGAATCAGGATTCTCTAACACATAATTTAAAGCTGGCCCTCATATAGACAAGAGCTGCAGGAGTAGATTGTGTGTGTGTGTGTGTGTGTGTGTGTGTGTGTGTGTGTGTGTGTGTGCGCGCGCGCGCACGCATGCACAGGTACCCTCTTGTGAATACCTGCTCACTCCCCGGGACTCACACAAGAAGCTAGCACCCAGACCTTGACCAGGCACTGTGTTCCTTCACCCTACTCACCCCAGTTAGCCCCTGGCTTGAACTTCACCACTCAAGAGGGAACATTAAAAAAACCCACACCTCTGACTCATGCTTTGATTTTGTGGCTGAAGGAGGCCAAGACGCCGTAAGGAGCTTTTAGGGGCCATCACCATGGAGCCTCTTTACTGCCTAGCAAAAGCCTTAAATGATAATGGGAAACCTCACTATTGATTGGCTGACTCTTAATTCTTCCTCTTTCGGTTTTGAAGTAGAAGTGATGGTCCAGAATATTTATATTACTCATTGGATATATTAAATTAAACATAGGAAAGTCCTACAGGCCATTTAAGATGAGGTTGCTGCACTGGTGAATAGGACTTTATTACCAAAAGAAAGAGCAGCAGCTTTTAGTTGTGGCTTAGCTGGAGAGTATGTTGATGATGAGGATGGCTCAGCAGAGACCTTGGGATTCACAATTGGGCTTCCTTTAAAATAGGGCCTGCAGGCCGCTCCTTTATCAACTCCCAGGTACATGGCCTGGTGGGAGTATGGTAACAAAGATTTATCTCCCACCAATGCTGATGATAAACCCCACTGGGCAGAAGCTGTGAAGGACCAGTGCTTGAGTTCTGGGGCTGCAAATCTAGTTAACTCTGTAGAAGAAGATGTCTGCTTGCCTTGAGAGACACACAAAGTGCCCTTCTTTTTACAGTAGAGGATTGAGATTCTTTGTGGATCGTTCTCATCTCAAGCCCACTGGACGTTAGAATGGATAAAAGGGTTAGCTGATTCTGTTCCATGACTGGGGTGGCATTAAGGGCTCCCAGTATTATTATTGAGTCACGGCTCAAGGTTTTCAAAAGATTTTGATCCCTGGAAAAACAAAAACAGAAACACTAGGACCCAAGGCAGTGAAATGGTTAATATGGCTGCCTCCCTTACAGGTTTCCCCAGATATGCTTACTCGTTGTACAATGGGTAATTGTCAGTTCTTGTTGTGCAGATGCTGCTGCAGATGGAGTCCTGTACCTGCATGCATAGCAAATGAATTAGACTGGCAATCCCCTTTATAAAGCATAAATATGTAATTTGTTCAGCTGTTGTAATTAAATATGTATGTGTGAAACAGCCACCATTCAGGTCATTAATGGTGCGCCATGCCAAATTAGAGCTTACAGACAGTAATGTACATTGTGGTGTAAGGAGGGAATTGCAAATAACATAGCTAAGCCTTTCCTAGTAAAGGGATGCATTCAGCAGCTTTAAAAGAAATACTTGCAACATAATTTTTATTTAAGAAGGTACATTTTTGTTCTGTGTGAAAGTCCACAAGATGGGATTACTTTCATCACCAGTTTAGTTTTATTACTGTACAAGTGCCACAGACTTGATTAAATGCGCTGGTTAGTGATAGGTCTTAAGTTTATCTTACATATAAAACAGCAGTTACTCCTGTTTTTCTACAGGGTTGTAATAGAATTGATGTATCATAACACCTTGGAATGTCTTGATTATTTCATTGCATTAAAAAATACTCATAATATTTCAATTATATTCCCCACTGATAGATAAAGAAATTCCTCTGGTAATAAACAGTATTTTTATTTCCATAGAAATTGGGTTGAGAAAAATGCAGTTATCAAAATATAAACAAATAAAAGTGGTAAATTTGCCTCTTGTGCTTTGATTCCCAGTGACTTACTTATGAACCCAAGGAATTTCCTAAGAAAAGTGTCGTCTCTGGGTCAGATTGATTGTTTTTAAAATTTTAAGACTTAGAGTTTGTAAAGTGAATGCACTTGGGAAGATTATTGCTCTGTCCCTTTTCTCCTTGGTTTCAGGTTACAGTCTTTGAAAGTACTTGAAACTGAAATTTAAATATATTAAAACTATTTTTACTTTAAATTCTTTCTACATTTGTATTTTGGTTGCCTACAGACAATCTATTTTTAACATGCATGTTGTTTTGACGGTTCATACTGAGACTAGAAGAGCTAGCCATCTTGACCTTTCTGTCCACCAGGGTAGCAGTAGGAAGCTTTTCAGAGTTAATTCTGTCTTGTTTACATCTGGGAACAGAACATTCCTCTGTGATCCCCTTGCTTGTGATTTGCTGAGATCTCTTGGAGCTGGACTTGATACCCTAAGTACCAGGTATCAAGCCTCTGAGGTTCTACACAGATCAAACTTAATGGTGCATTTGGGTAAAAATCAGACATGACCAATGTAGTTAGTTAAGGTTTCACAAACAAGTTGAAAAGGAAATTGTTTGATATGTAGTTTTACTTTTGCAACAAATTCAAATTTTGAAACTTCCTTAACCTAGGGTTAATCAGGATTTGGGATTGTGAGGAATTTTAAAGGTTAAGACTCTAAATAAAATATTTTCAACAAATAAATGTTTAAATTAAGCAAACAGATGAAGACATAACAGCTTGGCTTGTTTTATTGTTCCATAGTATAAAAAAATTGACTTAAAAGAAGTTCTTATCTTTGTATTCCTTGATTTTTCTGTTCCATTTTCTGTGTAACATTTTGGTTTGCTGAAACACATTTCATTTGCAGCATCATAGAAGAGTTTGATTCATTCATTACTGTTTATAAAGGTAGAAAGTTTATAGATGACAGTAACTAAAGATATGACTTATCTTGATTGTATTCAAACTCTTGCTTCAGTACCGAAAGCCATAACAAGGCTTTGCCTTCGTCAAGCATGAACTTGGCATTTCCTATGAAGTCATCACTTTTCTGAAAAGATTTTCTTCAAGATCCTTTCCTCATTCATTTCCTTTATCCCAGTTAGAGATCTTAATCTTTCGATGGCCAGCTTCTCCCCCCTCTACTTGTCTCAGAACTATAGCATTATTTTTTTTTAAAAAAAGTACAATGAATATTTTGGTTTGGGGACGAGAATTTGAAGGATGCATGATTGTATTTAAAATATCTTGTAGTCACCTATGAAGAGGTTTCTCATAATTTCTTGCGGAAATTTTTAAAAAATGTTTAAAACCCATCAATGTGATTTAGAATTCAGCACTTAAGGGATGAGATTTGGGAGCTGTGCAAGGGATCCTGTACCTGAGAAGGTGGGGGCGGACCATATGGCAACAGGTCCTCCCTAGGTAGTTTCAAGGAGCGGTTTTGCAGTCCCGGCCAATTGTTAGGCGGTGTGGTCCGGGCTCATTCCCGCCTCTTGCTCTGGAAGAACACATGTGAGGTCATCAGTACGTGTTTGGGTCTTGTATTAACGGTGGCAAGCCTGTGCATTAAGGACACACCATTACTAAAGGGCGGGAACACCCCAGTGGCCAGTGGCTGGGGGCCAGGTGCTTTAGGATAACACCACAGACAGGCCCGGCCAATCCCAGGCCATCTTTGGCTGGCACTTGCTGCTTTGGCCACCACTGCAGTAAACACTTTCGCTTGGATGTTGGTTTTCTGTTGTGTCTGGCAGCCACACAGGGCTGCTTGAACTTTAGCCAGAGGCAAATATTTATACATCAGAGTGTGCAGTGTTCAGCTGGTCAGGCCTGGGCGGCGGGGGAGGACGAGCCTCCTTCCCTCCTGCCGGGCCCTGGCCAGCGAGCTGGGCGCCCGCACAGGGGACCCGGGAGGCACCGCGCACGTGCGGCCGGAGGGCTCTCGCGCGGGAAGCCTTCCCTTTCCGGACGCTCCTGTGTCTGCCCCTTTAATTCCTCTTGGAAAGTTTACAGTTAATATTTTCCCTGGAACACTGTCAAGCTTCTGACAGAGCCCGAGTGTACGCCGAACTGTGAAATTGAGCCGGGAGAGGCGAGTTTGTTGAGAAATCTGTTTCTACTCAAACCCGTAGGTTTATTAAAACGAAAACAAACACAACACACCAAACAGCAGAGCCGGCACCCCCGAGGGGGGCGGCCGGGCCGGCCATCGGCGGGGAGCACAGCGAGCTCGGCCGCCATTTTAAGGAGCGGGCGCAGGGCGACGTGCGGCTCCTTACATGGCGGCTCTATTTACGGGCCGCAGCCAATCAGCGCGCGCAGCCGGGCCACGTGACGGCCACGAGGGCGCGCGGCCTCCGCCTGCCGGGGGCGCGCCGCCTCCGCAGCCCTCGCCGGCCTCCGCCTTGCTCGCTCGCTCGGCATGCCAGGCGCGTCTGCAGAATGTGTCTCGCAGACTGGCATTTGTCCACGAAGTTATTTTAGTAGGTAAAAAGTCTCTGAGCACTTGAGCTTTGTGCATTCTTTATGTAAAATGGATTTCCCTTCCTGGCCTGGGGCCAAGGGTACACAGCACACTCGCTGGGTGAGAAGAGAGCGGCTCTGCTGAGAAACTGGTGGACCGACACACTCTTAATTTTTTGGCTTCTGACCAAACAAGCCCGATGGATGCCAAAATTCAACAAAATAACACATTATTGTGTGATAGGAGCCATGCTCCAAGAGCGCAGGAACTTAGAGGAACTTCATACGGGGCCGTTTTTTAAAACAGCATTGTCACTTGAGGGAGCTTTCTTAGGGAAATGAGAGGGAAAATGGCAAAATGCAACCTTGAGAGGAAGATGCAATTTGCACATAAACTCGAAGGAACACGCTGAAAGAAAACAGAGGAGTTTAAGGTTACTTTTATGAACTTTTCCCAGACATAATACAGGGTTCTCTGACTTTGACTTACATTCTTTTAACCCTGCAGATGCCATCTTTGTGTCTGAACTGAGCGCCCAGGGACTTAACGTTAACGTGAGAATGGATGTGAGATTTAACCACTTTTAAAAGGTTTTTTTTTTTTTTTTAAATCTAAGGAGAGCTGCAAAGCATGGGATTTTAGCAGGCTTAGTAGGAGCAGCAGAAAACTTTTTAAAACTGTAAACGCACCTTTCTTATAATGCTTTTGCCCCCTGGCATCTGACTTTGAGTCTGCCATTACTTTCTTGGGTGCCATTACCATGTCATGGAGGCCCCCTAGACTTCGTTTCCACAAACATACAATGAGGACATTACAGAAGGTGGTTAAAATTCTTCTGGGCTCTAAAGACTTTAGAGGTAGAATGTGAATAAACAAGCTGTAACAAGTGTAAAACACATCTCCAGTTTTCATATGGAAATGTGTCAAAAGGAAAAAAGGGAATATCACTAGATCCGACCACTATCACCCTGGCTCAGACTACTTCAATAATCCTTCAGTAATTCAGTACCTGGGAGCCTGAAACAGGAAGATCGGAGTTCCAGGCCAGCCTCAGCTTCTTGGGCCTTCTGCAACTTACTGAGACCCTGTTTCAAAGTAAAGAATAAAAAAATAGGGCTGGGAGTGTAGCTCAGAGGTAGAATGCCCCCTGGATTTCATTTGTAGTGCCACAAAACAAACAAACAAACAAAACAAATCCTGCACTGGTTTCCCAATGCCTTTAGAATATAACCCAAACCTGTCATTGTGGCCTATGAATACATTGCATGGTCTGCCACCACCTCTCGTCCTCTCCTGGCTGGGAGGTGGCTCCCTGGTCTCTCTTTGATTTTAGGAGCCCACCAACCCCTTTACTACTTGTTTACGTAGGATGGGTTTCCCCAGCTCCTGTGGGTGGTTTACTCTTTCAGCTCTCAGTTTCAATGGTATCTCTGTAGAAGAATAGTCTTAGACTCGCCTTCCTATTTGCATTTTATAGTACTTACGACTGCCATGCCCTTGTTGGTTTATTTCATTACTCATCACACTTATTTATTACTCTCTTCTACTCTCGTGTCAGCTCTACAAAGACAGGACATTATATGTAAGCACTGTTCTTGTCCTTTTATGATATCTAATGAGATTGGGAATGAAATGTTGGGCGAGTACTCCAGAAGACACCACTTACTTTCAATTTCACTGAAAAATCCCTCCTCTGCGTTATCAACAACACTCAGAAGACTTTTATCATAAGATCCCTTCTTATAAGAAGACTCCGGTTCTCCGTTGAGAGAGCAGAGAGAGGATGAAGCTGTGGATGATCCATCCGTCTGTCTCAACTTGAGTCCACCGTTGAGGAGGAACCACATGAACTGCAACAGGGATTTCTACCACTCTAACTCTGTGAAGCGTGATTTAGAAACAGTGCCGGAATCATGGGAGTATTGTAGAAACGAAACGTGATCTCACATTGTAAAGCTCTTCTCACCCAAGTGTTAACTATTCCTACTGCCGCCGCTGCCATTGCTGTTCACTATTAACCATGGAAGACCCAGGGTTAGGCAGGGGTAAGAAATGGTCTTCATTAAGATGTAACTTACTCAGCCCTAACTCATTTATGCACAGGTGATTTACCTACTGCTCATTGTGACGAGATCTCTAACTGTGTGAAAAATAAAGAACAGAGAAGAGAGCCGGGCATGGTGGTCCACGTTTATAAACCTGGTACTTGGGAAACTGAGACCAGAGGATCACAGGTTGGAGTCCAGTGAGCTGTGAGCAGTAACTTAATGAGACCTTGTTTCTATATATATATATATATATATATATATATATATATTTTTTTTTTTTTTTTTTTTTTTTTTTTAAGGGCTGGAGGCTAGCTCAGTGTCAGAATGCTCCTGGTATTACTAGGACACCCCCCCCCCCCCCCGCCGACACACTCACATAGAGAATAGGGAACACACAGCCTGTCTTATATGACAAAGATCTCTTAGGGGAAGTAATGTTTGACTCTGATGAAGTTGCCATTTAGGTAAAAATATCTTTCATAGAGTGAGCAATAGAATAATAGCAACTAGTACCTGTGTAATCCTTTTACTAATGCACTTGAGTGTTTTGCATACATTATCTCGTTTAATTCTTGCAGTAATCCTATGGAATAGTACCATAGCCACTCCCATTTTGTAGAACAGGACACTGAGCCCAATAGAGGTTCAGTGGCATGCCTGAGGTCCCTGGGCTTTTCAGCCTCAGCTCCCTCTAGCTGTTGGAGCATATGTGTGATCCTGGCTTCATCGCCTGGAAAGTCTAGCCATGGTCTGGTTGGCGTTCGTCATCTATGTAAACCCTGGAAGGATCTGTAAAGAGCCAGTTTTACCCTAGTAGCCTTTGTAGGCTTAGGGGTAAAATGTCAGCTGTAAAAATTACCACCTACCTTACAGGGTGATCACAAGAGTTAAATGAGATAGTTCAGGTAAAATGCTTAGCATATTGCTTGGCAGATGGTAAGCATTTAGCAAATGTTTGCCGTAACTACTACTACAACAACTACTATTAACGGCTTTGCCATGTTGAAATGAGATCTGTGATCCTCATGGCCTGCCTGAGCCCTTCTTTCCACGTATCATTCACATTGGGATGTCTGCCTGCAAGGACAGCGTGTTCCTAGAAGTGGAACTGACCTGCTGCTCAGGTAGCTAGCGTTGTCTCTTGGCTGCCTTTCTGACTGCTAGAACTGTTTTAGTAATTTTAAAATCACTCTTCCCCTTTTATATTTCAACACAGAAATCAATGCATCTGCAAAGCCTTTTGTTTTCCTGGGGACATGCAAGGAGCTGCGGTGGTGGTGTGGAGATGGGTTTCACTTAGACGCAGTATTGCCACCTACTCACTCTGTGGTGTCAGGGGACACTGTCAGGGAAATCTGCACCTTCCCTTCTTAAGTCAGTGCCACAGGCTGGACAGTACGCTCTGACTGCTGATCTACAGGATTGCTGAAACTTGCTTGGAAGTCTTATTCTCATGGTCCAAGATTTTTAAAAAGCATTTAATGTTTTCCCTATAAATTTTTGCATCTATATAAACACTCCTGTTTCCCACATCGAATGTCCTATGTCTGCTAAACAAAACAAAACAAAAAAACAGGGTAAAAAACCCACAGCCCAATATCCATGTCACTGGTCCAGCTGGATCTGAAAGAGAGAGGCCGGTACTCCCCCCACCCCCGCCCCACCTCTCCCCAAGTGACTGGGACAAGGGGTTCTGCAGTCAGGAGTATGAATGCCCTCCTCTCTCTCTCTTGGCTTCCTGGTGGAGGTGGACTCTGTGTTCCCAGACATGGCAGGTCTGGTTAGGCCAGTTGGTGAACTGAAACAGGGTTAGTTTATCCTTGAAGCTTCCTTGCATGACCATCTTTAGATTTCAGAGAAGGAAGAACACAGTCCCCCAAAGCACCCAGAGTTACAAGGCATAAATAGCCCTGCCAAGCTGAACAAGAGCGTCCATTGTGTGGTGCACTGCAGAGCAAGATATATACTGGGAACTAAGAACAAGATATGAGGGGTTTCTTTTCTGTCTTTTTATATTTTAGTTTGAAAATTCTTGTTTTCTCCATACGAGTTGTACAATTACTTTTGGTTTTTTAAACAGGGTAATTTATTTTTTAATTTTTTTGGTGGTACTGGGGTTCCTGGGAGCCCTTCTAACTCCGGGCTACACTCCCAGACCTATTTTTTATATTTTTATTTGGAAACAGGGTCTCTTAAGCCAGCGCGGCTGGCTTCAAACCTAAGCGATCCTCTTGTCTCCACCTCCCCAGCACGCGGAATACAAGCGTGTGCCACCACAGCCGGCTCAAACAGGGTAATTTAATAATCCTGGTTCAAATCCTGGCCTTGTCACTTAGCTACTGTTTTAGTTTAGGCCCGTTATGTAACTCTGTGTCATGGTTCTTGCCGTTGTCATCATCATCGTCGTCGTCATGGTGGATTCTTTAAGTCAGTCTAGAGCATTTAGGGTAGATAGTCATCTCTTCTCCTAAAGTAGTAATCAACTGTTTGGTATATCTAAAAATGTGCTTCTTCAACAGTTAGGGTCTGCTTTAGTTGTTATTTTACCATTCACCATTGCTATCAATCCTACTTTGTATCTTTTCCAAGTTAACTTGAGGTCATATAAATTTGTGCCTGAGCTGGTATTTAGCCCTGTGCATCTAATTTTGTCCAGAGGCAAATACTCCGGCACTATAAATATTTTCTCATCTGCAAAATAAGGATGGTTATATCTACTTAGGTTAATCGCGAAGACAGCACATGATATATGTAAACAATAGCCAATTTCTTTTCTCTTAAAAATTGGGAGGCACCATGGCTCTCCAGGAAGAAAAGAGACTAAGCAGTGTTTGTGATCAAAACTTTGATGTGAGAAGGGGAGGAAGATTGAGGGGCCAAGGAGGGGATGGGTCTCTGTGACCTAAAGGGAGCAGCAGTCTTGGCTGGTGAGAGGCTGGCACGGTGTGGATGAGATACCTCAGGGCCAAAGTGGATGAGGGCCCAGAGCCCTGAAGGTTGGAATGCAGCATGGGTGGGACAGAGCAGACCCAGGCTGCTGGTGTGGAGCATCAGCTCCCAGAATGGCTGAATGAGAAGCCCTCCTAGTCGGCCTCCTCAGCTTTCAAATACCTAGACCTAAGCCAGTGAGTTCAGGACCGATGTTTTATCCCTCAGGCTCACTTTGTCTGTCCTAAAAGAACTTTCTGACTTTTACATCTAAGGAGAAATGGGGTAGCAGTAGTGTGGGGCATGGTGAATCCTAGGCACTCACTAAATACTGGCCAATGGATAGATTTGGTTTGGATCTTATCTTGGATCCTGGAAACCATACTTTGTGTTTATAGTTTCAGAGTAAGGGGAAATATCTATTGGTATTTCTCTTTCTTTCTTTCTTTCTTTCTTTCTTTCTTTCTTTCTTTCTATTTTTTGCAGTACTGGGAATGAAAAGTAGGGTCATTGTACCTCTGAGCTACCCCCCCAGATCTAGTTTTTAGTCTTTTAATTTTTGAAACAGGGTCTAAATGAATTGTGAAGGGCCTCGCTAAGTTGCTGAGGCTGTCAGCAAACCACGATCCTCCAGTCCCTGTCCCCCAAATGTTGGGATTACAAGTGTGCGCCACCACGCCCAGCAGTATTTCTTTTTATAATGCTATTTAATCTCAGTGGCTATATTAAATCAGTCAATGTGGTGAAGTAAATGATATCAAGTGAGAGTAGAATGTAATAGCATTTATTGAATGCTTCTGTCTGGCAGACAGGTAGTACTCTAGACCTCTATGCCAGGTGTCTTGTTTAATCCTCGTAATGCCCCTCCAGTGAGCTAGTATCATTCCATTTTACTGACCAGAGACTTGGCACCAGGCAGGTGATTCCAGAGGCCAGAGTCTTCCTCAACACCATCTCCATCAGCACAGATTCCATTTTTCTATACTCTGGATTAATTAGTTCTCACTCCAGCACCACAAGGTTATAGAATCCTTTCATCTGCCGGATGTTTTTTATTTTTGTGCTGTGCTATTGTGTGAGCTAGGCATTGATTAGCATCCGGAGCCAATCCTGGAGGCCAGGGCATTCTCCAGAGAAGAGCTGCTGCCGGAACCAGGATTTGAAGTTCTATATCCTTTGCATTCTATGTCTTTTGCATATACAATGCACAGACATATCTTTTTCCACTTTTTCTGTTTCTCTCACAAGAATGATTCATATATTAATCAAGGGCAGGGCAGAGTGTTAGCTAAGTCGGTCTCAGGACTTGTTTCAATTTTTTATCATTCACCCACCTTGTGACTTAACTGTGTCCCATTTGAAGCATCCATTGAAACAGTAACAACAGCAAAAACAAAGAAAACATTTTCTGATTTTCAGAGTGTTACAGAGTTTAGAATCAGAGCATCCCACCTGTAATCTCAGTATTTGGGAGGCTGAGACAGGCTGACCCCAGGTTCAAGGACAGCCTCGTTGACACAGGGAGATTCAGCAACCTAGGGAGACTCTGTTTCAAAATGAAAAAAATAAAAATAAAAAGGGCTAGGCATGTAGCTCAGAGGTTGAATGCCCGTGGGTTCAATCTCCAGTTCCATAAGGGTTGGGGGGAGAACATGGGGGAAGTCAGTCCTAGGAACATGAGTTGAGGACCATGCTGAAAATGTAGCTGTCTTTGGTTACCCTAGTAGTCAGGGTTTTAGTTACATGATTATATTTGGATGTCATGTAACAGCAACTTCTTTTCTTCCCTTTCCAGCCTCAGTCTTTGTATCATTTTTTCCTGTGAGTACCAAACTCTCCCGGCAGTTTTTTAATTGAGGCTTTGTAGTCATAATGGTCTAGTACTAGAAAAAGCCAACTCTGTGCCAAAATTTTTTCCAAGACCAGACATGGGTTTTGACACCACAATAAAATAAAAATAAATAAAGAAACTGGCATGAGAATCAGGGATTTTTTTTTTCAAGCAAGAGAGGCCTACTTGTAAATTTCAGGCATGTTTTCTTAGTACTTCAGCTCAGTGTTACAATGCTCAGCTACATTAATCTGTTACTGGGTAACTCCAGAAAGAATGTTAGACCAAACCATTAGGAGATTGGTGATCTCCCCCTCCTGCTTAAGCATTATTGAAATTTGACAACATTCTCATAGTCTCTGCTTTCTTTTAAGGATTTGGCTATCAAAAATACGGATAAATGAAAGGAACCAAGAGAAACTAACGACCAAAGGAATAGTAGTATTTAAAGTCGTAAGTTGCTATGATACCGGCTTCACTGTGACCTGGGTGGATAAATATTAAACGGGATTTGCTTTCTGGAGAATCTGGGTGCCTGTTCCACCGATCCAGTTTGTCTCATGCCTGGTTTGCTGGCCTCCTTTTCCCAGCACCACTTATTTCAGTTCTGAGAAACAGCTCCCTCCCATTACAGGCCCCAATTCAATTAGGCAGGAGATAGTGCTGAAGGGCTCTGCTTCCCTCAGCTCCGGGTGTGTGGACAGGAGCTCTGTGTGGAGACTGGCGAGGGTGCTGTGCGATGCAGCTTCCGGGTTCTGACCCTTCTCCACCTGGTGGCCCAGTGGTTCTCAAATCAACCTCTCTCCTCTCTTCTCCCCTCTTGTCCCCAGGCCTCATCCATCACTCAAAATGGGAAGAAATTGCACTGTGCCTCTCTGTACACAGAAACTGGTAACGTCAGGAAACCAGACGTGGTCCTCTGGCTGCTTAAGCAGTCCTCACAGTCTCCGAGCACTTGAGTTTGAGTTTAGTTTTCTCCACAGGGACCCTGTTTTCTAAAGTGTGACTTAAAAAGGGACTGAAGAAGCTTTGAAGCACATTTTAAAAAACCCAACAAGGAAACTTCCTTCTCTTTCTTTAGTCTACTAAACTGTCTAATTTTAGCCACCATGTGGAACTGAGCCTTGATTGAGGTTTAAAATGTTAAAATAAGGAGGAATTTATGTTTTCTTTTTTCTTTGTTAACTGTGTTTACTGGAAGGGTTAAAGTGCTTTGGGAACTACTTCTGATCTAAAGAGGAAATCTCATCAATCACACCTGGGAATGATTGATGGAATTTTGCCGTTACATTTGGTATTCTAAGGAGGTATGGGTCATTCTCATCGGCTATCTTCGCCTTTGTCTGCACACCTGTCCCTAACCTGTATCTCAAAATCTGAGCATTTCTGTTTTTTCACTCTTGAAAATATTTACTCAGATTCTTAAATACCTCCGTGGAGTATTTTTCTGATTAGCACCGTATGGAGTTGCAAACTGGTGGACATGGGCAGAATCCTCTTGTAGGGGGGTGGGGTGGGGAGAGCATGCTGTTATCACCGAATGTGCCTCCCAAACCAAAACAAAGTTGGCAGGCGGCCACGTGTTTGGTTTGGACCAATTTATATAAAGTGTTCATGTGCTTATGAAAATTTTTATCTCTGCTCCTCAGAGTAGTTAAGTATAAAATGGAGCAGAAAAGCACAAGAAAAGCTTTTCTGTGACTTCCAGTATTTCCCTTTTGATCACTGAGTATTACACGAAGGGCCGTTTTTTTGGCTTTCGACTCTTTGACTTGGGTCTCTCAGGTGAAGTGGTAACAAATGATAATGGGAACATACTCTGTCTGGTGTCTTTCTCCTTTATGACCCCCCCCCCATTCAAAGAAAGACTAGCTCCTGAATGGAGTGTCTCTAATATAGTGTCAAAATTAATATCTCTTCCTCTGGTGACAAAATACATAGTACATTCCTTTCAATATTATTTTTTAAATGCTTTGTTAGTTATAGTAAAAAAAAAAAGATGAAGGATCATCTCTTATCATTAGTTGTATTTTGGTTCTACCAAAGATGGTAAAAAAATATATGATATGTCAACTGAATAAGCTGCAAATCCACTAGATCCCAGAAATAAATTCTGATAGTCCATGCATTTTTTTGGTAATATGAATATTTTTGCTTTATATCCCCCTAGCCCCATTCTGGTCTTACTGCCTTTACTGGAAATACCGAAAGGCAAACACCCTAATAGGACCGATCATTAGAATGCAGATCCTTAAAAATATGTCTCCTTACACTTACATTTTTTTACTTGGGGCTTTGTCTACAGACATTCAAAGTCAACTTAACTTTTTGACCCAATTAACTGATTGGCCAGATTAATTTAATTAAAATAAGGGAAGTGCTTGTGCAGAGAGGAACAGCATTAGTATAATGTGATGGTTAAGATTAACAAGATTGATTTGATTTGATAATTAATTTGATTAACAAGATAATTTTGTGTCAGGCAGAGATCTAGGTTCAAATCCTTACTAGCTAGATGACCTTGGTCTTGAGCTTCAAGTCTCATTTCCCCCCATCTATTAAAGTGTCATAAAATCACGTACCTCATAAAGCGGCTGCAAGGATTGGTGAAATAAGTCATGCAGAGTGCTTAGCACAACTGTTGGCCCTAAGTCAGTGGCAGACAATGGTACCTATTGTTACATTCTAGAATTCTTAAACTATGTATCCTTTGAAAGACACCACATCTCCGATTGCTGTTAGATTTCTCTCTGAGGGAACAGAGTCACTTCTTTTTCTGAAGACATCAGAAGTACAAAGGCCATTTCGTCTTGGTGTTCTGTTCACTTCCTGTAGTCCAGGCCTTTTCCCCACCTTCTTTTACATGACGGCTCTTGGTCCTGCTAATAGTCCCCCTGTTAAAAAATGAGCATAATTTACACATAAGCTTATCTTAACCAATTTTTAGATAAACTTTTGAAGGTCAGCAAGGGAGAGAGAGTTTTAGAGCTGGGGAGAAATGTGATAGCCTAGACTCTATCCTCATGATTTTGCAGGTAGGGGTCCTGTGTGTAGTAACTGGTAAAGATGGCAAAGGAGATGTGAACTCGATGCCCTTCCCTCCAGCCCACGCCGGTCACTTTTCTTTTTAATTAAAAGTGCCCTGTTCCTGGCCTCTCGTTGACAGGTTGCTTACAGCTCTTAAGTCCTAGGGTTCTCAAGACTGCTTAATGAGTATATCTGGATTAAATCCAGATATTCTAACCATATAAAGCTCCTTTCAGTTTCAAAGATACCTAAGTAAGCACAGCCTCAATTTCATCACAAGCTTCATCTACGTCTTCTCTTTGAGATCATGGCTGTCTTTCTGTAGTTCACTGAGAAGTCAGTCCTGTAGACCTGGGCTGCTCTCTGTCTCTTGACTTCAGATGCCACATTTAAAATAATGATGGCTGGGCGTGGTGGCGCACGCTTGTAATCCCCGTGCTTGGGAGGCTGAGACAGGAGGATCGCACAGGTTCAAAGCCAGCCTCAGCTACTGAGTGAGGCTCTCAGCAACTTAGTGAGACCCTGTTCCCAAATAAAATATAAAATAAGTCTGGAAGTATAGCTTGGAGGTAGAAAGCCCCTGGGTTCCACCCCCAGTGCCACAAAAAATATAAATAAAATAATGATAACCAGGTATTTAAAATGAATATTTTCAATTAGTTTTGCAATGTGGACATTTGCAGGAATTCCAAGTATCCACTGACAGATTTAATTTTTGTTGTTGTATTTTATGGAATGCAGTTTTGTTCTGCTGAGATGCCTTTGTCAAAAACTTCTCTGATTACAGGGCCTTATGCCATCATGAATGTGTCCCCCTGCCTGTTAATATCATGTTAACCAAATCAGAGAGTGTCCAACATGTGCAAGTTATATGTGAAATGCAACCAAGGAACAAGTCTATTTCATCCACACCCTAATTTTCTTAAATATTTTACGTTATATAGTCTAGTCAGCAATTTATTCCCATAAGTAATATTGTTCCTTTGGCTTTTCACTTCTATTCTCTCCTTTATATATTATCCTTTCCCTATTTTTGTTCACATTGTGTCCCTGAAAATTAAGATGTTTCAAAATGTAATTTGATGCTGACTCCATTCTATCTGCATTTAAATTGATTTGAGAAATTTACTTTGGCATTAGATCTGTGAATTCTTTTATCCTCTAGAAGTTTTAGCCTGTTTATAGGTGATGCTTGTTTTTGTAAATGTTTTGTTACAGATTTGCTATTCTGTGAAAGGCTCAGCGAAGAACTTACATTTAACGAATAGCAGATTTTTTTTTTTTTTTAAATTTTAGAACCACAAGAAAGCTCTATGTATGTGTGTGGGGGGAGGTGAGAGGGTACTGGAGACTGAACCCAGGGGCATTCTGCCTCTGAGCTCTCCCTCCCCAGCTCTTTTTTATTTTTGATTTGAAACAAGGACTCACTAGGTTGTTGAGAGTTTTGCAAAGTCTCTCTGAGTCTGGTTTCAAACCTGCTATCCTCTTGTCTCAGCCTCTGAAGTGCTGAAATTAGAGGAGTGTACCATCATGCCTCCCTGACAAGAAATATTTCTTTTAAATGTTACTTCTTAACATTATTCTCTAGATACTAGGAATTCAGTTTCAGTTTTTATTCACCTAATTATAGTGTCAGAAAAAAATTCACATAAAAATAAAGCTCTTCATGAGTCTGATTTTTCTTACAGAGCAACTAAAGTTTTCTGTAACAGACTCGATCCTTTTTCATTAGATTTTGCTTTATGTCTTAACATGGATTCAGACTACGTTAGTGTTGATTGCACAGTGTATTTTAAATGTTATAATGGACACTTTCATAAGTTTTTAACTTTATGTGAAAATTAAAAATAAGTGAGCTTTGCAGGTGTCGCTTTCTCTTGTTTGCTGTGTATCTGTTTTAAAGAGTTTAGTGATATCTGCTGAGAAAATTATATCCGTGGCATGCTGTTGGAAATGTAGAGTTGGGAATCAATACACTAGACTCGATTTGAATAAGAAAACTGTATTAAGTTTATATAGTACTTAAACAGGAAAAAAAATGCTTGTCCCTTGACATAATATTCTGTACTATTTATTGAAGTTTTTTGTCATGGCTATGGAGCTCTTATTTGAGGTAAAGGAATCCTTATGTTAAACCAATTAAAAGCTGATTTAAGATAAATCTGAAATATATGTAGAACTGAGAATATATTTGCCTGTGGCTTTTCCCTCGTCATATTCTTACAGGTACATTTCAGCACATTTCTTTAATGCAGAACAAATTTGCAAAGCAATGTGACTGGCCAGGGGTATTTTATTTCAAAGAGCTCATGCTAATACATAGGGGACTACAGTAATTTGTTTTGTGTTGGCATACTTATTTTTTAAGGGCAACTGTGTGCAGATGCATATTTGCTGTCCAGACTAGTTAATGGGCTTACAACTGGAGGGTGTAAATTTTAGTATCTGTATTCTCCAGCTTGCAGCAGTGTTGTCTGAAGCCTGTAACTACTGATGCTAATCTTCAGCTTGTTTTGTTGCCATCCAAAAATTAACTTGAGGTAGGATAAATGTGATGTAAATCTATTTCCCTGCGTACCACAATACTAATAGAAAATAAAGTGGAATTTCCTATATGTCATGCTGTTTAAAACTTCAAGAGAGAGTGGGGGGGAGAGAGGGAGAGAGGGAGAGGGAGAGGGAGAGGGAGAGGCAGAGGGAGAGGGAGAGGGAGAGAGAGAGAGAGAGAGAGAGAGAGAGAGAGAGAGAGAAAGGGAGAGAGGGAGGGAGGAGAGAGGAGAGAGGAGAGAGAGAAATTGAATAGGAGAAATTAGGAAAGCCAGGAGTGGTGGCGCACGCTTGTAATCCCTGAGCTTGGGAGGCGGAGACAGGAGGATGGCGCAGGTTCGAAGCCAGCCCTGCTGGCTTGAGACCCTGTTTTCAAATTTAAAAGTATGAAAATAGGTCTGGGAGTGTAGCCCTGAAGTCGAAGGGTTTCCAGGAACTCCAGTACCACCAAAAAATAAAAATAAATAAAAAGTAAAATGCCAGTTTTTAATTGAGTTTATGAATTTTGAATTTCTACCTCAGTGCTGATGCTACCTAAATTTTTTGATTGATTTGATAGAAGTATTTGGGATACAACAAATAGATAAGGGTTTGAGCCAGGCATGGTGGTGCATGCTTGTAATCCTAGTACTTGGGTGGCTAAGACAGGAGGATCATAGGTTCGTGACCAGCCTCATTAACTTAGGGAGACTCCAGCAACTTGGGAAGCCTGGTTTCCAAGCAAAAAATAAAATAGGGCTGGGGTGTAGCTTGGAGTTAGATTGTCCCTGGGTTGAATATCCAGGAAAACACACACACACGCACACACGCACGCACGCATATGCAGGCACGGAAGAAAAGATGGGATGTTTATAACATCCCAGAAAATTTCATTACTTGATGTCTAGAAACTTCATTGTAAGGATATAGAGGGTGCAGTTTGGCATATTTATTTACTACTCTTGTTCTTTATAGCCAAAGATTTATATTTTTGAAGGAGTCTATAAGTAGTAAAGGATCCAAAGAATGTGCCTCTTCAAATTGCATGTCTTGGTTTAGAAACCTCCATATTATTCTTTTTTGTCTGGGTCTGGGCTTCCGTAGAAACAGCAGACCTAGACAGACTATTCCCATTTCAGATAAATAAAGCAGGGTAAGGAGAAGTAGATGAAGAAGCCACAAGGCAATTCATTAACCCATTTAAAGACATCTTCTGGCCACTTGTTCAGCTTCAAAGGTCAAACTGACCACTCTTTAATTCATCAGAGAAAAAATTCTGGGGGAGGAAAAAAGTTAGCAGAGTTGACCTTTAATGCTTAACAGGTTGTCTTAAAATGTTTTTATTCAACCTTGATACCTCACTAACATGCTCCAACTTCTAAACTATGTAACTCTGGACTTTTAGGTCCTATTTAGCTTTATAGAAGAGCTTAATTCCTTTGGACTTTGGAGCAGATAGCACTGAGTCTTGCTGCTCCTGCCTGATGTGTGTTCTGCTGCTTTCACAGAGTGTGCCCCTGCAAGGACCATCCACTGTGAATGCCCCAGGGTCACCAACATCAAAGGCTCGGCTTTGGGGGACATTATTTGGGCGGGCCACTGAGTCTGGAATCTGGGGGTCAATTTTTTTTCTTCCCGTCTGAGCCTTGCTGCCTGTGTAAATTGCATCCATGGTCCTCTGGCAGGCCATGTCTGTCAGAGGCAGGAAGACAGTGCTCTATAGCAGGGCAATGCTGGCGGAGCACTTTCCAGGCATGCTAGCACCTAGTGCACAAGCGGAGAACTTTGCTTCTGCCAACTGTGACTTCAGAACCCAGGTCTGTTCCTGAACCTGGATGCCCAGCTGTCAGTGTGTCGCCATATGTCACCAGCACATGGCACCCTAATTAAAATTTCAAATTGCGTGCATTTGTGTTTGCTGGCTGACTTGCATAAAAGGCAGGGACCTCATCACCCCAGCATCCTGTCCTCATCTCTCCCAAGAATTAGGTTTGCTGTCCTTGGGAGGAGTGGGTTGGAAAATGGCCTTTCCCCACCCAAAAGCCATCACGCTGGAATTCTCTCACCTCCCATTTTGAAGTAAAAATAGTCACAATTTTAAGGGAGGAGGGATGTGAAAAAAGGTGGCTGCTGCCCTTGGCCTGGATTGCAGAAACCAGGAGCTTGGTTCCTGCTTTATCCCTGGTTTATGTGCTTTCCTCTTCAGCCTGTGCCCTCTGTCTTCTTAATTGGAAAAAAAAGTGAATAGTACTATCTCTTAAACATAGTGCAAAAAAATTTAAGAGCACCTTGCTTAATATGAGGCATAATTATACATTAGGGTTAGACAATGTGGGTGGTGTCAGTGGGCATGTGTATTTCTTTTGAGCTGCCTTTTCTCTGTGCATAATTTTCTGTATATGAAACTATGTGTTCACTTGAACTTTTAAAAAGGGATTAAATTGAGCCCTCCTGAGCAGCACAACTTGCAAAATCCTATAAAAATATATTCCTCTGTATAAGGCCAGGAAGACATAGGTCGGGATTGTCCTCTATCAATAACTACCATTTAGGGATTATTTATAAAATTCTAAGCACAATGCAAACCATTTTACTTATCTCTCTTCATTTAGTCCTTACACCATCTCTGATACACAGCAACTGCTAGCATCCTCACTTTAGAGATGAGTATGGCTTGCTTACTTAGCATTTCCAAAGTAACACATCTAGTATTTAGTAAAAATGAGATTTGAACACAGACCTATAGGACTCAAAACCACACATGTTGTATTGCTTCTCCCTGGGAAGAAAATGCAGGGTTTTTTTTTTGTTTTATGTTTTTCTGGTTCATTCTAATCCTAGTTTTCTGGATATGGGGTATACCTCCAAATGTATGTTTTCGCATACACAGGCTAAGTGTCCCTTATCCAAAATACTCGAAATAAGAAGCGTTTCAGGCTTTTGTTTTGAGATCGCAGTATTTGCTTGTACATAATGAGATACCTTGTGATGGGGCTCTACTCTAAAAATGAAATTCATTTTTGTTTTACATTCTTATACATAAGACCTAAAGTTATGTGTATAGGATATTTACAGTGTGCCTACATTGCGGTTTATCGCATGGGGTCAGGTATGGGATTTTTCCACTTGTGACATCCTTTTGACACTTAATATGTTTCAGACTTTGGAGCATTTTGGATTTCAGATATTTAGATGAAGAATGCTCAACTTGTACTTTTAGTAAGTTTGGTCATGTGTTAAAAAAGTTGAGCTACGAGTACACAGCCTATTTCTTTTGACCTCTAGCTACCATTTGCAATGGTGATAACTAGGGATATTTTCAATTCCAGTCAAGTGGGAAATATCATCTCATGGCAGAATGTACCTATGGCTTATTTTATGTATTTGAAATGGGGCCTTGCTATGTTGCCCAGACTGGCCTTGTATTCCTGAGCTCAAGGGATCCTCCTGCCTCAGTCTCCCAAAGAGCTGGAAGTGTACAC
The DNA here is from genome assembly GCF_963383645.1 of Muscardinus avellanarius. Lineage (NCBI taxonomy): Eukaryota > Metazoa > Chordata > Mammalia > Rodentia > Gliridae > Muscardinus > Muscardinus avellanarius. The sequence goes on from NC_137788.1 coordinate 52,757,191, forward strand.
TACAGGTGTGCCAGGTCCTACCTGTGGCTTAAGTCTCTGGTGAAATCAACATTGAACTGCATGAGAACAGTATTGCTATAGATGTCACTTCCCAGGGTTATGTGGCTGATCAAATACATGTCACTGAATGTATTTATTTATTTACCCAAAGTACCTGTGGTTTTCACTCTCAGTGCCTCAGAGACAGAGGGAAGCAGATTGTTCAGGAGTCCTGTGGATGCGGGAGCCCAGCTACTGCTTCAGGCCTCTCTCCCATCTTACTGGCCTTGCAGTCTTGTGCAGGCCAATTGACCTGTTGGTGCCTCCGTTTCCCTACCTGTATAAGAAGGGTAATAATATGCCTTATGTAAAACACTTATCTAGTTTTTAATAATAGTATCTTATAACTTATTTTCAACTTAATTCTATAGCTTATAAGTCATAGTATTATAACTTACTGTATGAAAAACACTTTCACTTCTTGGAAGACTAAAAGCAGCCTGTAGACATTAGGGAAACTGAACCATCATATTTTACACCTCACAGGAAAAGGAATCGATTTTTCCAGGAAGGTTAACTGGTCTACTCTATAGAAAGTATAGAAATGCTCTCAAGCCATTGACCTTCAAACGGCACCTGACTGAAGAGAATGAGTTCCTTCCATGACCTGATCTGCTGGTCAGCAAGTGTATGGAATATGATACACTTGTAATACTTGGGAGGCTGAGATAGGAGGGTCACAGGTTCACAGCCACAGGTTCAGCAACTTAGTGAAAACCTGTTAAAAAAAAAAAAAAGGCTGGGGATATAGTAGAGATAGAATGTTCCTGGGTTCAATCCCCAGTAAACACACACACACACACACACACACACACACACACACACACACTATCATAAATGCTGAAAACTTAACAGTCACACAGTCATGTTGGGTGGAAAAGATATATCCACTCAATTATGTCTCAACAACAAGTACTCTGGAGTATCCGCATATCTGGATACTCCAGAATTGAATTGTCACAACTATGTCATTAGATGTAGATTATATGTAGACTGAAGTAATGGCAGAAAAGATGAAGGAAAGCTAAGCAAACAACCCAGAGAGCCTCTAAAAATTTATCTATATATGCTATGTCTTAGTTCTATTTTGGATACCAATGTCAGTAATCAGAGTTAGCAGTGCACATTGGAGCAGCGGCTTTCATGGCTCTGGACCCGTTATTTGCATACTTACCAAAGTGATGAAATTCTCTCATCCATAATCTTTTCAACTACAAATAATTCATTTCTTGTAAAACTCCCCTTTGTTCCATAGGGTTGCTGAAACACAGCAAAGTGTGAAAGAGAAAACAACTATTCCCTCTACATTTTATTTTAAAAATAGAACATTTTTTATGAGAATCTGCAACACAAGCCAAGATATGTATTAAGATTCACATACTTTCTCAGATTTGGCATTTTTTGTTACCCCAAGTATCATATGAAAATACATCCTGATAACTTAAAGAATCAATATATCTTGTACTATATCTATGGAAAATAAAATGATTTATAATTTTTGTAGGATTCATTGTACTAATTTTAATGAACACAACTTCTCTATTGCAGCATCACTGCCTTGAGATAAAACTGGCTAGTCACCTGTCAACTGATGCTTTTCTTTATTCCGTGGAGCTTAAAATGCAATGTGTTTTTTTTTTCTGATGCTTAAGGAGATATATTTATTTGAGACTTTGTGTTTTATGTATCATATTAAAAATTGTGATGAACATGAAGAAAGCTTAAGGGAAACTCTTAAAGTAATTTCTGGCAAGTAAGATTCCTGTCTCCTTTGAACTAAAAATGGGGTGGGAATAAGGAAGGACAGAAAGGACGGAAGGAGAGAAAGAGAGGAAAGACAGAGGAAGGGATAGAGAGAAGGGAGAAGGGGGAGAGAAAAGAAAAGAAAGGGTGGGAGCCATTAGTATAGTAGGTAGTAAAAGCCTGTTTAATGTAACATCAATTGTGGGAAAAATATTAGGTACAATTACATAAGGATTGCATGAGAGAGAGCACCTTGAGAAGCGTAATTTAATTAGGATGAATTTATGAGAGCAAAGTCCTGAGCCCTTAGACAAAGGGGAGGCAGTGGTGTTGTGTGCGTGCTGCTTTCACAAGAGCATTCTAATGAGTTTCCACGAAAAGTGTTGCAGGTAAAAGATTTGTAGCTGGTGTGAATAGAAATGTAGCTCAAAATAAAAGCTGTCAAATAGCTTCTGTAGCAATTTCTGGGATAAGAGTATCCTATAAAGTATGTGAACACTGATCTTTCTTTCTTTCTTTTTTTCTTTCTTTCTCTTTTCTTCTCTTTTTACTTTACGGGGGATTGAACCCAGAGGCACTACCTCTGAGCCATACCTCAACCCTTTAATTATTTTCTGTTTGGAAACAGGGTCTCGCCAGTTTGACAAGACTCTCCTTGAACCTGCAATCCTCCTGTCTCAGACTCTCAAATACTGGAATTACAGGTGTGTGCTATCATGATCTGATAATGCCCAGACCTGGTAATTCTTAATGATGAATTTAATGAACAAGTACCACATGTGAGATAATATTTTTTAAGAATCAGATTTTATTGTCCTTTTTAATTTGTTATTAAAAAATCAACCTGCAGTGCTGTCCTCACTCATCTCCCATCTAGGGCAGGCGTTAGATCATGATTTTCATAGCCCTGCAGGCCCTATTCCAGAGGGTAGATGCCAGTGGCAGCTAGAGATTGAAATTTGCCCTAATGTCTTGTTTCATATTTCTGGTGAGAAGGAATTAAAGCCCCCCCCCCTGGATGATTTTATTCATAAGTTTTAAGTTTTTTGTGTGATACTGGGGATGGAACCCAGGGACATTCTACCTCTGAGCTACATCCCTAGCCCTATTTTTGTTATTCTTTATTTTGAAACAGGGTCTCACTGAGTTGCAAAGGGCATAAGTAGTAGCTGAGGCTGTCCGCGAACCGCGATCCTCCTGTCTCAGCCTCCCAAATGCTGGGATTACAAGCAGTCATAAGTTTTATCAGGGTTCTTTTAGATAAAATCCAAGTAGGTGAAAAGGAAAGAAAACACTGTGGTGAAATTTGGGGGAAGGATGATACAGAAAGGCATGACCTTCACCTTGATTGAAGTCCATTCCCAAAAACTCCAGGAAATCTTGTTTATGTAAGAGTCATGTAGAAGAGGTTTTAGGTAACAAGACAGGAGAGTGCTGCATCGTTCAAGGATTTATTTGTTTATGTTCTGCAGAACATATGTTTTAGACATTTATTACAAATAATTTTGTTAATCTTATCCTAGGTATTCTGACAGGCCAAGTGGTTAAAAAAAAAAGAATGATACACGCCAGGTCTATAGAAATGCCCCAAATTATTACGCAGTAATAGAAATATTCTGGGTATCTTTCAAAATGACTAACTTTTAAAATGGCAAATTTATAATATCTGTAATATCTATGTGCATTTGTGGCTGATTATTGTGGCATTAATATGTATAGAACATTTTTTGTTGTTCTCTTTTCTCCCTTACATTTTATTTATAAGTAAAACACTTATATTTGCACAAGAGGAGAATTAGCAGGGTGTCAAGTAAAAACAAAAGATCTCAACAGGGAGAATATTTTAAATGTCTTCCAGGGAGTGAAAGAAAGAGCTTTGCCTAAAAATTTCACCATATGCTAACTATATCTAGCACTTCGAGTTTATTTATTGTTAGAGCCTCATGTAAATCACGTCATTCTGAAAGTCATGGAAACTGCACATTTGTGCATTAAACTATGTAAACAACGAAAACTGGTCATCCATCCAATTGTTGCTTCACTTACTTTGAATTATAGCACAATTTCGTAGAGGGTGAAATGGAGATTACACAATATAGCGATTTCCTGTTAACACCTACATTTTTGCTGATCAAGCAAGGTCTGTTGGTACGAGAGCTGAACCTTTATTTTATTTCAAAATGTGTTTTTTATTCTGAGTTCTGTTGGTATCTGTGGTTTCACTTTTCTCCATAAGCCGCATGTCAAAGCCTGCCCCATCTAAACGAGGGAGCCAGCATGGAAAAGGCATTGTAGGCGGGCGGGTTTTCAACTGGAATAAGCTCAAGAATCCTTTGAACCTGCCGGCGATATTATTAATACGGAGAAAGTGCAAGAGCTGATGCTTCAAGAGCCCAAGTGTCTATGTCAGCCTTAAAGCAGGAAGGTGCATACCACAGCTCCCTCCCTCCCTCCCTCATGTAGATAACAGAGATATCTTTTGTACATGATGTGCCCACCTCCTCTTTTCTGTGCTGGTCTTCTGCTGAGTTGCCAAGTTCTTCCTGCCTAGGATTTTCTGTTAAAAATCCTGCATATCCTCCAGGCTGCCTCAGATCTTTTGTGCAATGAAGCCTGGACTTGCCTGTTTCTTGTTCTCCCCAGCCTTCCTGGGTCAGCCTTCCCTTTCCTTCCACCCCCTGCAAATGGCTTACGTTGCCTTATGCTCCTTAAGTCTGGCCTTACATTGTAGTTAGCTGTGTGCAAATTCATCTCCTGCACCAGGCTGTGTTTTCTTGAACACTGGGACTGTGTTTTCTTAGTACTTGTGACAGTTCTTTGTAACCGTGAATGCTCAATAACTGTGGTTAAGATTAAATTAAAGAAAAAAAAAACAGTGGAAAAAAATTACTTTTGTAGGAGTTAGGCTTTTAAGTACAATTAGGAAAAGACCTGTCTCCAAGGTCGTGACCATTTGCTAGGCTTCACTTGGACCCTGTTTCAGGGTAGATTTTGAGGTGTGTGTATCTGCAGTGGTCCCTGAATCCTCATTTTTGACCAAGAGGATACTGCTTCTTCCCAGATGTTGCTCTGACTCCTGTAAGTTCTGGAGTAGTCTTCTACTCTCAGCTAGCTGGCAAGTTGTGAAATGAGCTGGTATAAAAGCTCTACTCCGTCCGACTGCCCTCATCAACATGCGTTTCCGTGACCTTCTTGAAGTGGATTTAGTCCACAAGTGCTCTGATTAGTCCATTGTCTTAAGATTCTTATCTACTTAGGGATATGCTCACAGGATCAGAATTAAACTTGGGTTTTCATTAGTGAACTGAAGCCAATTAGCAGGTGGACTAGAGGTTATGCTAGTTACATGGATTCATGGCTGGTTTCTAGCAGGTTGTCCTGGGCCACAGAACTTTCTAGAGATGGTCTCATTTAGAGCATTCATGTAAAATGACCCTCAAGGTAGCACCTGATATAAGACATTGCAGGAGGACCTATGATTAGAAAAAGAAAAAAAGGCCTTTCTGTGCAATCCCGGATGGTCCCATGAGTTTCATTTTATGTGAGTCTACCATCTTTCCTTATAAAGACAAAGCAATACAATTTACTAAAATTTCATTTACTCTCGAGCTGTGGGTATCTGTGCTATATTTGCCATAGTCCACCTGGTGTTGAGTTGATATTATTAAGGATAAGGAAGCTATCTGAAAATTGGACATTGACCTTCATTTCGGGAGAACAGACTCAGCTACTTTTCTGCCCTACCAGGGTAGGTGAGTTGAGACAGCACAGTCTGTGATCCTTTTGTTTTGTGAGCATTCCCCTGCTGTGTGCTGGATGGTGTTGGAAACATTTAGGTTGAGTTTTCTTATCACTTTCCTTGGTACCCACCACTCTAGGCACTGAGATGGTGTTCTGATGGCTCAAATCTATTTTTCTTTGTTGAGAGGGCTTACCAGAGTGCTAGGCAAATATGCTAGGGCACCTCAGTGGATTAAAAGCCTGTTTCCATCTATATATTGGTCCCTTAATGTCTACCCTATGAGAGAATGCTCTTTATCCCCATTTTACGGATGAGGAACCTAAAACATGGAGGGGCGGATCATTTAACTCAAAGTTATATTGCTAGTACATGAGTTACGAAAGTGGATTTGAACCAGAGTAGTCAAGTAAGCAGTATTAGACCGAGTTACCTAAGAATTTAAGCAAGGCTTGGCTTGTATGATGCATAGAAATGCCCATTTTTCTGGAGGTCCATGTCACAGATATTCATGACCCAAGAGGTATGTTTAATCAGAAAACACAACTGTCTCAGCACTTGTTTGAAAAGTTCTCAGAGATGAGGCTTTCTTATGATATCAAATAGAGGCAATTTAAGACCACATAGATCTGGAGCTCCTGGGGATGAATGATTCACTGGTTCTAATGTCACTGGTTCTAGTGTCTTTATGTGTTTGTTTTGGTGACTTTGTAACACTGGGAATTGAATCCAGGGGAATTCTACCTTTGAGCTCTACTCTTATCCCTATTTTATTTTATTTTTTAAATTTTATTTTATTTATTTATTTATTTTTGGTGATACTGGAGACGGAACTCAGTGGCTTTCTACCTCCGGGCTATACTTCCAGACCTATTTTATATTTTATTTGGAAACAGGGTCTCACTAAGTTGCTGAGAGCCTCACTAAGTAGCTGAGGCTGTCTTCAAACCTGTGTGATCCTTCTGTCTCAGCCTCCCAAGCGCGGGGATTACAAGCGTGAGCCACCACGTCTGGCATTTATTTATTTATTTATTTATTTATTTATTTATTTATTTATTGGTGGTACTGGGGTTCCTGGAAGCCCTTCTACTTCTGGGCTACACTCCCAGACCTATTTTTTTTTATATTTTTATTTGGAAACAGGGTCTCTTAAGCCAGCAAGGCTGGCTTCGAACCTGTGCGATCCTCCTGTCTCCGCCTCCCAAGCACAGGGATTACAAGCGTGAGCCACTACGCCCAGCTATTTTTTTTTTTTTTTGAAACAGGGTCTTGCTAAGTTGTTGAGGGCCTCATTAAGTTGTTGAAGTAGCCTCAAATTTGCCATCTCATCTCAGCCTCCCAAATACTGGGATTAAAGACATGTTCCACCATACTCTGCTAGTGTTATTTTTAAAAAATTAAAGTGGGAAAATCAGAAAGCTGTGATGTGAGGCTCAGTAGAGTTTAAACATTTGGTTAGGAAAAGAGGCAGGACTTTTCATTCACTCAACAAAGAGGTTTGTTGTGTCTTGTTGACCAGTCTTGCTCACCAGAACTGCAGTCGCCTCGTCTTATTACTGTTTCAGCTTTGACATAGATCGTGGTATTTGATGTAGACTCATAGTTTCACAATATTCAACAAATGCCCTACAACAAGGTTTTGCTCTTATAATTTTGCAGCATTACTTTACACACAAAAATCATTTATATAAGGATTCTCATGGGCAAAAGTGTTTTATTTTTCAATATTTTGTGTTCACATGGAATTAGTATTTTTTTTTTTTTTTTGGTCCAATACATTGAACTGTATCAGCTTGGATACAGAGTTTTTGTTTTTTTTTTTTTCTGAGAAACTTTTGCCATTTGGTGATAGCCATCAACAAGAAGAAAAGCTTCAGATACGATCCTGGCTGCTAATATGACTTTAGATCAGACCAGGTTTATTGAGTTGATCAGAACAGAGAATGGTTGAATTGCCTTGGGCTTTGAGCTCAAACTAACAACTCACTTTTTATTTCTTTTGATCATAAGCAGGATCAGAAATCAATCCAAAGATTTTCTTTCACCAACTTTGAGAGTTCTTATCAGTGTGACCTCAGAGACAAACATGGCTTCCTTTTCTATACTTCTTCTGACCCGATGATATGTATATTAGATAGTCCCAAACAGTATTTTAAAGATGCAAGGTATAAGCTGGACATGGTGGTGAGCACCTGGAGTCCAAGCTATACAGAAGGCTGAGGCAGGAGGATCCCCTTAATCTAGAAATTCAGGGGCAGCCTGGGCATCATAGCAAGACTCAAAACAATGAGAGAACATATGCAAGGCTATCCTAAATTAGTGTAGATTCACTGTGAAAAAGACAGAAGATAGTCTTAGGAATGTTCTTTTTCCTTTTGACTATCACAGCTATTGTTTTTTTGCTCATCATTGCCCTCCCAAACCTACCCCATGGCAACACACATGCGCGCGCGCACACATACACACACGCCATTGTAGTTTAGTTTGCAAACCTTTGCATTGAGACCAACATCCTTGTTCTAATGTGCTGTCATAAGTAAACGGGCCCTACATACCTTTAGATGTATAGCTAGGACAAATGGGCAATAGAAAAGAGAAGTCAGCTCAGTGTGAGGAAGTTCACTGTAAATCAAGGAAGGCCGACAGTGGACTGGACTGCGAAGAGACTGGGGTTCCACCTCTGGGAAGGCTGTAGTTCTGCTGATGTGGTTCAGAGCTTTATAGATGGGATAGATTAGGAAATTGGATGAAAATACCTTCAATATTTTGTATAATCTAAAATCTTTTGAAATAAATTTTAGTTGAATTATTGTGTTGGGGGAAAACTGATATTTTTCCCTGACCATTTATTTATTTATTTTCAAATTTATTTATTACTCACTGGGAAATTATTCCTGAGTAAGAAAGAACAGACCCATTACCACATCTATCCTTATTTTCTTTTCTCCTTGTGATTTTTAAGATGAAAAAGAAGACCACAAGGCAATTTTAAACTGTTTAGTGGAAAGAAATTGCTATCTATATGATTATTTTTTTTTCTCATTTATTTTAACTTGATGGTTTTATCCTAGAAAATTTGCTCCTCCCTGACATGTGCTTCCCTCCCGACTCTCTAGTGTAGTGGCTGTCATTACAGACAATCTTGAGTATTCATGGGACATCCAGAAGTCCAGGGAATTCCATAGCTGTGAGCACTCATCTTTGGCCATAGGAGCACTGTTCAGATGTACTCAGATGGGAGTCCTATGACTCTTTTTTCTGTAAAGTGGCACTTTTGTGGCACCAACAGCAAAGCTATTCATGAGTGAAAAGCCTTCTCTGGTGTCACCATTGGGTTATCTGCTTCTGCCTGTACCCCCATTTAGTTAGCCATAGGCCCTTTCTTATTCAGACAGAAGTTTTAGAAAGATTAGGACATTCTTCCATGCTAATAAGTTCTCATGATTTATCATTTTTTGATAAAATGTGTGCTTTTCAGAAGCTTTGAAGTTTGTGTGGGGGTTGTTCTAAGGAAAAAGAACAGAGGTTTGAATAAAGTTTCAGCTGAATAGATGGTCTACCTTGTAAACGCACTGAGCCTTTTCTTTCCTTCTCTCTTTTTTAATCTTTTTTTTTCCTTTTCGACTCAGCTTTTCACAAATGGATAGGGTAAGGCACTATTTGTAATGTGTGGAGCACTATTAAAAAGGGACTCCCAGCAGACCTACCGCATGGTAGGAATTGAAAACTTAGCTAAGAGAAACTATTTAGCTACTCTGAACCCTTTGCTATAACTGACCATCATTTGATTTTTTTTTTTCTGTTCACAACATTACAATCAAACTTGTTCTTATACATCGGTAAGATCTTGCATCTGAACATCCCGCCACAGGCAGGTCTGACTAGTTCATCATTCTTCTTGCCATATTCCTTTTGGGAGAAGCGAGCTTTGAAAATATGGTACATGCCAGATTTACAGTGAGATCAATAGGGAATGGAGAAGTATACAATTGTTTAAGAGCATGGTGGCTTTTCTGTGTTGATGTTTGTTTTCATTTCTAAAGGACCCAAACTCACTTTTTTTTTTTAATTCAAAGGGGAGCTGTGTGACATAATTAGAGGTCCTTTGAGTTAAGAAGATTTAAATTTGCATCCAAGGCCTTGTTTTCTGTCCATGATACGAATAGGAATGTAGATAGGGTTGTTAAAAGCTCAAATAAAACATTGCCTGTGAATTCCACAGCACAGCGTCTTCCACATAGCAATGAGTGGCTTGCTATATTCTTGAATTAACTAGGCTGTCCTGATACTTCTTCCCATTGTTAATTTTCATAAAATACATATTAAGCTTCGTCATTCAATATGATTTAAAATTTTTAATAAATATGTCTGGAATCAAAGATTTAAGACTTCTTTAAAAAGGACTTGGACACAATTGATTTCTTGATGATTAAGTAGTGGGCAGCTGAAGATACTTCTTTTATGACACATTTAGGAGACAGTACTGTATGAAGCTCGTACTGGTAACAGCCCCTCTAATTAGAGCAGGAGGTTAGAGGAGTCACTCCTAGTGCCGCCTGCTAGGAGGGGGCATTTCCTGATGCATGGGAGTAGCTGGGCAAAGGGACCCACAGAACTGCCAAATTAAAGAAACTTGGAGAATAAAATATGCAGTTCTTTTTTAATTTCATAAATTGGTCTTGTGCTCAGTGATACAGAGCAAAAGTTAAGTTTTTTAGAGAAATATAAATACTTGAAAGAATTACCTTGTCTGTTGGATTTACATATTTCAGTTTAGAGAAACCAAACCTGATCATTCAGTAAAAGGAGTTATTTATGTGCAGATTTACTTTTCTGGAAGCCATCAGTCACTCTCTAGGGTTAAACAGTTTTCTTTTCTCCCATATGGTTTTGTGCATTCTTTATTTATTTTGCATGATTTTAAATTTGTTTCTTCATATAATCTCTGCCTGAATACAGGGGTCATGCAGCCCTCAGGGAGCACATGACTGTATGCTGATAGGCTCTAAGTGAGTAAGAAAGTGAATGAATGAATAAATAAAAACTTATTTTTTGAAATTTTTATTATAAAAAGTAGTGTGAGCTGGGTATGGTGGCTCAAGCTTGTAATCCAAGTACTTGGGAGGCTGAGATAGGAGGAATGCAAGCTTAAGGGCAGCCTCAGCAACTTAGCAAGGTCTTCTGCAACTTAGTGAGACCTGGTTCCAAAATAAAAACAGGGTATAGCTCAAAAATAGACTGTCCCTCCGTCTAATCCCCAGTCAGTCTCTGTCTGTCTGTCTCTGTCTCTCTGTCACTCTGTCTCTCTCACACACACACATACACAGAGACTAATATGAGATCATTATAGATTTTTTAAAGTACAAGGAGTAAGTTATACATATTTTACTATCCAAAAAATTATTAACATTAACATCTTGGTGTGATTCCAGACTTTATTTCTGTTAGTATAATGTTAGATGTGGATGATAATAAAAATATATCCTCAAAAATCTTCTCATGCTAATCCAGGTTTTGTAGGACAGAAACTGATGGCAGCCAGGCAATGCATGTAGACATAAAAATAAGGATGACAGAATCCCGCAGAGGGGTATAACTCCCTTGAATTCCTTAGCCTGGGGCTCCTTCATCTCTCCAGTAGGACATATGGTTTTCCTAGAGTAGAGAAAGATTGTAAAACAAAGGTAGGTGAGCTCAGAAGAAAACTTCATACTGCCTTATGGCAGGTAACAAAGGTAATAAAACAGTCCAGTTTTGTTGAGCTGTGGTATTTCTATATTTAAAAAAAAAAAGTAGAGTTTCAGCAAGTCCAGTTTTGAATATAGCTTTCTTCCCCGAATTATCCTTAAGATTTAGTTTACTATCACCAACTTCAACTATGAAGTGGGAGACTTACACATGAGAGGATGGGAGATGGTTAAGCACATGCAGATTTTTGTAGCATCATCGCAGTCCTAAATCTTGAAAGACTTTTTTTTATTGAGTTATGTCCTTATTTATAGATACTTTCTGTTTTGGCCCATGCATCTCTTACATTTCTCATGCTGAGTCATACTTTATTCTCTTAAATTTATTCATTATTGGGCAAAGACTGGAAACAAATGGATATGGCATTGAGAAATGTGCAAGATTTCCAAAGACCATTTGTATTGAGAGATGATTTTATTGTAATTCTTCCCGATTGGACATTTCAAATGTGCTATCCTCATCTGCAAAGTGAACATTTTTATCCATTTTCCCGTGGCTCCTGGCTTCCATCTGCATACAAAGCTCAGGTGGGCTTCTTTACTGAAGGGAAGAGCATAATATTCTTCTAGTTTGCCTAGCTCTTTGGCATTTAAACAAACCAGAGAAATGCATAAATTTAGCAAAGGATCAGGGCCAAAGTGATGGCTGAACTGGCATCGCTTCACATTTTTTCATACTCTGTATTTATAGCAATAAATTTCAAGTAAGGAAATAGATTTCTGGGAGTAGGTTGTATTAGGAAGGAAGTTTGCACACTTTTATGGCTTATGGGTATCTTAGTATAACCTTCTCCCCCTCTCTGGTTAAGTGAACTTCATCATTCCAAGAACCTAAAAATATCCTCTAATTATTATGGCTTCCATAGCTACTGAATCAGGGGCTTTGCACAAATTTCATATGCTAACCTAAGCACCCATTTTTAATGGGAAGATAGATAACACTGGGACAGTAAAATTATGTTTGCCATTCATTGAAACCTGATGAAGCTTTAACAATATCAAGAGAATTTGGTTGCCTGGTTTTCTTGAATTAGCAGTTGGTCACAGTTCAGAAATGAATTACAGAAATGAATTAAATTACTATTTATTTAGTAATGATGATATGAAGTAATAATGATGATAAATAATAATAGTTAGCAGGGTGTGGTGGCGCATGCCTGGAATCCCAGTACTTGGCAGGCGCGACAGGAGAATCACATGTTCAAGGCCAGCCTCAGCAAATTAGTGAGACCCTCTACAACTTAGTAAGACCCTGTTTCCAGATTAAAAAAAAATAAAATAGGGCTGGGAGTGTAGCTCACAGGTTCACCTTTATTCAAATTAGGCCTAAAATGCCCCTGGGTTTAATTTCCAGCACTACAAAACAACAACAATAATAGCTGTGTTTGTGTGTGTGTGTGTGTGTGTGTGTGTGTGTGTGTGTGTGTGTGTGTGTGTGGTACTGGGATTCCTAGAAACCCTTCTACCTCCGGGCTATGCTCCCAAACCTATTTTTTATACTTTTTAAATTTGGAAACAGGGTCTTTTAAGCCAGCGCGGCTGGCTTCAAACCTGTGTGATCCTCCTGTCTCTGCCTCCCAGCCGTGGGGATTACAAGCATGTGCCACCACACCCGGCGAATAATAGCATATTTTTAAACAATACAAAGAGACGTGCATTCATGAATTATCTCATTTAATTACCTTAAAACCTGTTAGGTCTTACTGTTATTATTTAATCCCATTTTATACATGAAGAAAACCAATTTCCTGAGAGCTTAAGTCACCTCTTTTAGAATGTAGTAAATGGATATCTAGAGTTAACAATGGACATCAGAAAATATTTCCTTCAACTAAACATGTTTTCTCCTACTCTCCTACACATTCCATCAATTAGAAATTTTTGAGAAGGATCCTTTTCAAGGAATAAGAAACTTTCTTAGAATTATATATTTATGGTGTGAGTGTGAGTGTGTGTGCACACATGCATGTGTGTTGTTTTTTTATGTGGATCATTGAAAATGGCATACATTCAGGCAGTGCTTGGTAGGGATTGAACTTGGAACTCAGGGACATTCTACTTCTGTCCTATAATCTCAGCCCTATTTTATATTTTATTTCGAAACAGGGTCTCGCTAAGTTGCTGAGAGTCCTGCTAAATTGCCAAGGCTGTCCTCCAACCTGTGATCTTCCTGTCTCAGCCTTCCAAGCACTGGGATTACAGGCATGCACCACCATGTTTAGTTTATGGTGTGAATTTAAAGGAACCCACTGAATTGTTGTATTCGTAGTTGTAGGACAAAAACTTTGTAGGAGATTTTAAAGGTCATATGATGGTTAACATAGAAGCCTGCTTTTTAAGGAGAGACAAGCCAGCAATTCATTTTTGCTGCTTAGGGCACAAGGCAGGTAAAACACAAAGACAGACTGCACCTCCTGCCAGGATTTCACCTTTCACCCCATGGAAAATTTTATATATTATCTTTGAGATGCATACTGAAGCTTATTATTCTTAAAGCTGTCTAGTTTACTTCAAGGACAATGAAATACTAATCTATAAGGGTATTTTAGGTCTTAGAAAACATAACTTTTGAATCCTAAGTGCTTATTATCCAATATGGACTGTGAGTTCCATGTGATAGGTACTGAATAATCTTCATGTCTGGAGGTAACATGGTAAAAGACTCCATAAATCTTCTTGAGTAAATGAATGAATGAGTAACATCTATGTAGTTTTCTATCATCTGCTAAGCATCTGCTTATGAATATCAAAGACATTTTATATGACATTAGGAAAAGAATGTAGACAAGGTTGTTATTAATGATGTTCATTCATACACATTGCAGTTTACCTATTGGTAAAGAGAACTTTGTGGCTTGATTCACAAGAGGACATTCACAGTTCAGTACAGTCAGGACCACTCCTTCCCACACAGACACAACATTCAGACTCACAGACCCCCACCCTGCTCTGCGTCTGGGTTGCAGCCCAGACTGAGGTTGAGCTGTAGGAAGAAGGAGGCCCTGTGGTTAAACCACTTGTGGATAATCGAAAGTAGACCATACTTATTTTCAATTTGGCAGCTGCATTAGCTTTTTACTAAAGTGTACAGTTTCCCCTGTTTCTTCACACTGTGGCCTGTTCGCCATTAGTGGTCTGGCAGGGGCCTCTGAGCAGGCCCAGCATTGCTTCCCTTCACCCGCTCCTTTGCCTCTCCCAGTGCTTTTCCTGGCTTGCCATGCTCTCTGGCACTAGGCAGGAGGACCAATTGTAGTGGCTGCATCAGAAGAAAGAGAAAAAGGCAAAAATCAAGAAAAACAATGATGAAAATTTAAATTTAAAATGATCCAAGTTTAATGTACGGCACATGAAAATGTTACTGCTCCTCCAACTGTTTCACATACTTTGATTCAGATCCTTAAAAATTGCGGGTGGGCAGTTGATATTTGAGTCCACTAATGTATCAGTCTTGATGCTCCAGACTTGGCTACCATTTGAGTTAGATGTGCTGTGTGCCTGATATAGATTATGTGTGAAGGTTTCAATGTCAACAGGAGATGAGGGTTGTGAAGATCTGTGTTCATGTGGGACAGACAGCAAGTCCACACCTCCAAGGATGAGCTAGTATATGTCACCCTGCTCATGACGGGCCTGTGTGTTTTTTTTTCTTTTCCTTTTCTGTTTTCATCTCCAGTTGGCGATATGTCATTTAAATCTGTACTGGCACATGGGCATGATTTGCTACCCAAACTGAACTAGACTTAGAAGAACCTCAGCTCCACAGTGATCTTATTTTACTGTTTTCCCTGGATAAAACGCCCTTGATACTACATACTGAATGTGGAATATTTATGATGGCTTGAGTACAGTTCCTTGGAAAGGACAGCGGGGGTTTCATAAAGTAAAATCCACTTTTCCCTCTAGCATTTACCAACAACCGTGCAATCCAGTGACTTGCAATACTGGTCAGAGAGCACATTGCCCAACCTCGTTTGGCTGTTTCTGCCCTTTCATAGGGCACACAGAGGGTGTGTGTGTGTGTGTGTGTGTGTGTGTGTGTGTGTGTGTGTGTTTCTGTTCCCAATGTAAGTCCTCTGCATGCATAGAAACTTGGTTGTGCCTTTCCTGACTAGCATGGAAGGATATATATACCAGATAAGTAGAAGGTAAATTATTAGTCTACATGACTTAAGAAGTACTGAGTTTCCTCAGAAGTATGAGTTTGGAAGAGCCCCCCACCCCCTGCCATGTCAAACCCAAACATCTAGGGAAGCAGCCATGGTTGGGCTCTTTTCTTCTTACATGTGCATAGAGGTATCATCTCACGACTACACCTAGGTCTGAGTGAACAAGGGATTGAAAGATGTAAATCCCTTCCTAGAAGTTGCTATTCAAGCTTGGAATGGGCCACTTAAATTAAATTAAATGGTACTTAACTCTCAGCTCTTGCAGGTAAAAAAATGGAAAAGAAAATCTCAGAAAGCAAGAGTTGGCTAATATCTGATGTAAGGTGTCAGTAATGAAGACAGGGAGGAATTAGAAGCCAGAAAATAGTGTTTGGCTGAAGAAAGTTAAGAGTTGGGCTAATAATATATTATATTTGTATATCAGCTAACAGCTTGCAAAGTGCCTCATATCATATTTGACATTTCTGATTGCTCACTGAGAAAGAAAAACTTCTGCTATTATTAAAACATTATCATCATCATTCCCTATTTTTTTATTTTATTTTTTTCAGTACTGGGGCTGGAACCCAGAAGCATTCTGCTTCCAAGCTACATTTCCAACCCTATTTTTATTCTTTATTTTGAAACAGGGTCTCACTAAGTTGCAGAGGACTTCACTAAGTAGCTGAGGCTGCCCGCAAACCTGCGATCCTTGTAGCTCAGCCTCCCAAGTACTGGGATTATCCACCTTCTGTTTTATAGATGAGGAAGTGGAGGCTCTGGGAATTTAAGAGATTTCTCCCAAATTATTAAACTGTTATTTTTGACAGTGGCTATATGATGAGACCTCTGTCCTCAGATCCTGTGCTAAAATCTTTGTAATATTTTGTACTAAGCCTGGTTTTCTAAGGACTTTGCTGTCTGGTGTCATATCATTTTTGACAGCATGGCAAAATTGAAGCTATTTTATAAACACATATTTTATCTAATACTTTAGTAGCCCACAGAGCAAATGGCACTGAAGTTAGAAATCATGCTTGCTAGGGTCACCATAAAAGAGCCCTTAGTTCTGAGTTACCCCAAAACTTAACTTCAATAGAAACAATA
This sequence comes from Muscardinus avellanarius, assembly GCF_963383645.1. Lineage (NCBI taxonomy): Eukaryota > Metazoa > Chordata > Mammalia > Rodentia > Gliridae > Muscardinus > Muscardinus avellanarius. Next base: position 52,773,711 of record NC_137788.1, read on the forward strand.
ATGTGGATAATAAAAATCAAGTTTGCAAAGCACAACAAAGACCAATACCAGATAATACTGTGGCATGTCTGGAGTCTTTGATAAAAGAAGTGGCCAACAATGAAATATTTACTAAAATGCAGATGTTTCTCAGTGTGTAAATGTATTTTTAAAACTGAAGCAAGCAATATCTAAACAGAGCTTTTAGCATTGCTTTAAAATGCATTTTTAATGAAGAGATTCAAAAATACATTTGATGGCTTCTTCAACATTATCAAACTTTTGAAAATAACTGTACTGTTCTTTGAGGTATAAAATCTCTTATATCACTTACAAGACTATTTTCATTATATGTAACACAACTGGAAAGTTCTAATGGGGCCATGTCCATGCAATTACTGATTGTGTAATGCTGTAAATTTTTGATAAGCATGTTCCAAGTTTTCCTGTTCTGAAAACAAAAGCATTAAATAACCCACTATTAAAGACAAAGGACTGTAACTGTATTAGAAGACATCATTATATTTGATTATAACTAGATAGCTAGGCAAGGTGGCACATACTTATAATCCCAGTACTTGAAAGGCTGAAACAGTATAATTTCAGGTTGTAGGCTAGCCTCACAACTGAGTGAGACCCTGTTTCAAAATAAAAGAATAAAAATAGGGCTAGAGGTATAGCTTGGAGGTAGAATGCCCCTGGGTTTAATCTCCATTACCAAAACAAAACCCCCAAGATACTAGATAAACAAAACAAAGTACTAGAATAAAGAAAAGACCAACCCCATTGATAAAATCTAATTTCTTCTCTAAATAATTAATAATTCTTTTCCAATGATGATCAGTAAATGTAAAAGACTTTTAAAGTAAATTTCACCATTGCCATAGAAGTTTAACTTATTCGAGTAGTTGTAATAACCAGTTGCATGTCTGTCAAGATACAGTGAAATAATAATGATGCTATTTGGCCCCCAAAGAGCTTCTCTTTTATATTGCCTTTGCACATCAGATAGGTGGAAAAGAACTGTTGATTAGTGTACTTTAGTAACATGATGCTCAGAAAAACTTCAAGACTCACCCTCCCTTTTTCCCTATGACTCATCAACTCCTGCCTTCTGCTTGGAGCTTCTGACCCCCACAGGTAAACTGAACAGAGGAGCATGAGGACCCTAGCACAGGTAGATATGGTCAGCACTTGTGTACCTTGCTTTGAATAAACAAACCCTTCGCAACCTTGATGGCTCATTTTCCAAGAAACTGATAATACCCCCAATTGTCACTCAGTATGAAGAGAACTATTGGTGATTATGAACTTTGCATTTTCCTGGTAGTGATACCTTTGGCACCACGAAGCCTGCATAGTGACATAGTTCATTTGTCTGTTCTACCTGTGAAAATGGCTTTTATCGGGCATTGTTGTGTGCAGTTCGTGGTGATCTGTAGTCCACATTTCTTGAAGAGTTTTGACATTTGTGTCATTATCCAGAGCTGTCATCAAATCATCTTTTCTGGAACAATGTATTGCATAATTTTCATAGTGGCTAACTTTCTGGGATGCTCAATTGGATACAATGGGTTTCAGTTCTTACTGTAGAAATCCCTAGGCGGACAGCCTCAGCTATTTAATAAGACCCTACTTCAAAAAAAAAAAAAGAATAAAAAACAGGGCTGAGGTTTAGCTCAGAGGTAGCATGCCCCTGGGTTCCACACATAGTACTGCAAAATAAATAAATAAATAAAACTTATATGTGAATACTATATAGGTGACTATCAGAATTTCAGAGAAAGGCACCTACCTGTTCTGGAGTGTCATGAGAGAGTACACAGGCATGGTTTCAGTTAGCTCTTGAAATGAGAAAGTTTCACTTTTATAGCCAAATTAAACAGTAAATTTTGTTTTGAAAAACTAGCAATTCAGTTGGGTGTGGTAATACACACCTATAATCCCAGTACTGGGAGGCTGAGAAAGGAATATCTTAGGTTCAAGGGCAGCTTCATCAACCTAGTGAGACTCTCAGAAACCTAGTGAGACCCTATTTCAAAACAAAACAAAACAAAACAAAAAAACAAAACAAACCAAACAAAACAAAACAAAAAAAAGCTGGGTGTGGTGGCATATGCTTGTAATCTGAGTATTTGGGAGGCTTAGACAGGAATATCGCAGGTTTGTGGCCAGCCTCAGCTATTTAGGCCCTTAGTAACTTAGTGAGGCCCTGTTCCCAAATAAAGAATAAAAAATATGCTAGGAGTGTAGCTCAAAGATAGAATGCCCCTGGGTTCAATCCCCAGCATGGGGAAAAAATAAAAATAAAAATAAAAAAGGTGTTACAGATTAGAGATAGAATGTCCCTGAGTTCAATGTTCAGTGCCACCACAACCAAAATAAAATAAAACAAAAACACCTGATTAGATCAACAAAAATGACTGATTGCTCAGGTAAATTAATTGCCTCTGAGACAAATGTTTGAAATAGTTACTCCTGCTTTATCTCTTGTATGGTGTGTGGCAATTATGTCAACTGTTCTATTTTGTTTAACTGTGTATATATTCTCTAGAAAAGGGATTGATTAAACTCTTAAATAGCTGTGTCTACCATATGACCCCTAGTAATGTCCATAATTATGTCAGGAAGAGAACCATAGTAATTATAAAATTTGTGGTTAGGACAGGTGATCTGTACATATATTTTTTTTCTTCTTTGCATTTCTTTACCTGTATTTCAAGAGCTGTTCAGAAGTTCAAGTTTTGGTTAATAATCCATGACAGAGCAGAAATCAGGAGGGGAAGGTCCCACTGGATATTGTTGGGAAAAGCTCAAGATTGGGAAATGGAACTTTGGCAGCCACAGGTCAAAGGGAGATATGAAATATTTGTCTCACAACCCCATACACGATTAACCTTTATTTTGGAGGGGAAAGGCTTCTTACATTCTGACTGCAGAATGAGAATAAACCTCACTTCAGTGGTCTATAAACTCTTAAATGTAGCAGAACAGAGGTCTGAGATTGTACATTATATTCAGCCTGAGCTCTGCCACTAGGAACTCAGGGACCTCCGGCAGGGTGCTCAGTCTCCACCAACCTCAATTCCTTCAACTCTAAAAAGGGTAATGCTACTGGATTGTTCTGAAGAAAAAAAGGAGGTGCTGCCTCATACAATCACTGACACACAGAAAGTACTTAATACATGTTGTTTTCCTTCTTGTTCATCCAAAGCTTAAGGCAGAAGTCTCCTGGGGGCGTGTCTGTATATATTGGTACTTCTGTAGTGCTCACCAAGGATATTTACCACGTTGTGACTAAGTAACTAAAACAGTAGGACACACGTATCTAAATAAGCACTGACGTACTTTGTAGGTGAGGTACTTCATTGCTGATGAAGTACTCCTCTTCCATAATGCATCGCTGACTGTATCTCTGAGTGTTTTTTGATCCTAGGATATCAGGCTGGGCATAGTGGTGCAAGCTGGTAATCCCCATACTTGAGAGGCAGAGACAGGAGGATCACAGGTTCCTGGCCAGCCTCAGAAACTTGTAAGTCCCTCTGAAATTTAGTGAGACCCTGTTTCAAAATAAAGAATAAAAAACAGGGCTGGGGGTTTAGAGAGGAGGTAGAATGCCCCTGGGTTCAATCCCCAGTACCACACACAAACAAAGAAAAAGAAGTTCTGAGGGTCTTCCATGGAAGGTTGTCTTTCTTTCTTTCTTGATGTTCATTACTAACGTGAAGGGGTATGAGAATTTCCTGGATTTATATGCAAAGTGGTAGGTGTTTGTGAGTATATTTATTTTGGAAAGAAGAGAGGTCATGGCTTTCATCATTTTCAAAAAAGATAGTGGACCCCAAAAGTTTAACATTGATCCTAATGATTACTTTCTGCTTGCACTGTTTGTTTTGTTCAAAGATATGAATGTTGCTCTCAGTATTCATCTAAGTTCTCTTATATGCTGGGTGGAGTTAGGTGTTTTGGCCCAATGGAAGCAGCTGCTATGTGAACCCTCCTTAGAGCACTCAGAAACAAGAAATAAAGGTACAGTACACCTAGATGTTTTAGAAGAACAAAACCAGGGATCAGCAATGAATTCTGCTTTTCACTTCACACATAATCTCTAAAATATGTCAACATTGTGACTTAATAATAGCGCTGGTTTTTTTTTTTTTTTTTTTTTGTCTGCCAGCAGTTGTCAGGTATAAAAGGTTTAGAAGATATGCTATTAAAAGTGTATATTAGCTGGGCATGGTGGTGCACCTTTGTAATCTCAGTACTTGGGAGGCTGAGACAGGAGAATCTCAGGTTTGCAGCCAGCCTCAGCTACTTAGTGAGATCCTTTGCAACTCAATGAGACTCTGCTTCAAACTAAAAGAATAAAATAGAGCTTGGAGTGTAGCTTGGAGATAGAATGCCCCAGGTTCAATCCCCAGTACTACAAACACAAAAAAAATGTAATGTGTTTAAGCCAGCTTCAGCAACTTGGTAAGGCTCTAAGCAACTTAGTGTCATCCTGTTTCAAAATAAAAAATAAAAATAGGGCTTGGAGTATAGCTCAGAGGTAGACACCCCTGGGTTCAATTCCTATTACCCATAAAAAGTATGTTATTAAAATTATTTCATTCAGCATATTGTGTGAAATGTGCCTCAGATTGATAACCTCAGTTTTGGGGGAAAGTGGGTGAAGATTGTTTTATTTATTTTCATAATAGGCATGAGGACTCTGCCATTGCCAGAAAGGTTAACTCTATCTGCCTGTTTTTAATTGTGTGTGTGTGTGTGTGTGTGTGTGTGTGTCCACGTGTGCAAGTGCATGTGGGTATATGTGTTGGGGGTGTCCATGGAAGACTCAGATTGGTCATAAGAACCACAACAGGCAGCCTTTTATGTTGAAGTATCCCAGTTACAGCTGGGAAAGTTAGGAATAATATAATACTGCTAAATAGCTGGACACTGGCCAGTTTATGGAGCTGTAATACGGGGTCTTAGTAAACTCATACTTTGTTGTTGGATTGACTCATTGTGATTTATACCTATGTTGAAATGAGATTCAGAGGTAGTGTTGATCTGGCTTGGTTAGAATTCTCAGCCTCCCTGGAAAGGTGCTTTGCCTTAATAAGATTGCCGCTCTGTGTCTTGACTATGCTCCTTTCTACTGAGCTTGAAACAGTGCTGATGACAGACATAGCACATGGAAAAGTCCGTTTTCATGGTGATTTGCACCTCAAGTTGGTCGCCTTTGTCCTGAATGCAAATCAGATGTCCAGTTCTTGCAGGAATAATGCAGTTTCTGTGGTTTCCTTGGGCTTGCCCTTAAATTTACTTTATCCATTGTTTAAGTATCAAACAACCATTACATTTAAGACACAGTTTTGTGTTCCAAGTACTATTTAACTGCTTTGAAGAGTAAATATCTGTACCAGGTATGGTGGCACACCTGGAAGCCCAGTGCTTGGGAGGCTGAGACAGGAGGATTTTAGATTCCAGGCCAGCCTCAGCAATTTAGAAAAACCTTTTGAAAATAACAATAGGATGACTGTGTAGCTTAGAGGTAGAACTCCCCTGGGTTTGGTCCCTGATACTAAAAAAAAAAAAAAAAAAAAAAAAAGTAAATATTCGGTCATTGTTTTTTAGTTATAGCTGAGTTTTATCCAGAGGAATAGTTGAGACAGAACAAGGAAATTCAGAAATTTTGTAGGTGCTCACGCATCAAAGATAATAAATACCAAGTGCTTCTCTGGGCTGTCCTTCTCCAGACCACATGATCTCCCAGTTTTATAAGAAGCATGCATTATAAAGTGTTTGTGATGGCATTGCTATTTTCCTAAAGCCATCTTTAGAATACTTTTGAAGGATTTTGTATTTTTAGAAGATTTAAAAGATTTTTCTTAATGTTGGCTGGAAAGTTGGTTGTCTCCATTGAAACTTGGGAACCAAACAAGACAGCTTTGAATTTGAGCTCTCATTCATCATTTAGAACATAAAAAATTAAAAAAAAAAAAGCCAGCTTTGCCTTAATTCAGAATATTCATTGTATTTTGGTTGTTTTACATTTCTACTGAGTAAGACTGATTTTACTTGCTTCTTATGAACTCTGTTACAAATAAGTTACTTAGAAAATCATTGCGAGGAGGACAAACTTTACCCAGTGATGATAGATCTTTTCAGCTAGGAGAGTTAACCAAGTTATTTATCCTTTGGGCAAAGTTACATAATCCTTCTGGCTCTCAGTGTACTTCTTGACAGTTTGTGAATTTTTATTCATTTTTCTACTTCAGTTTTCTGTAAGAATTCGATGGTCAAAAATTAACTTAAAAAATAATTTTATAGTAGTATTCTAATAATAATAATCCATATCTATGATGCCTCTGGACTTTTCTTCTTAGTAGCACCTTAGTAAGTAGTAATCAATACTGTCACACATATGCAAAAAATTGCTACATTTTCTAAAGTAGATTTAATTTTAAGTTTGACATTCATAGGGATGATTTTTAAGTGCCTAGAATAGAAGTATATTGTGTCATGGTCTTTTTAAAAAATACTAAAAACTTATTTCTGCTTGTTTTCACAGGATTTCTCTGTCTTGTAATATAAAAATTTAAGATATATCCAAGTTAAAAAAATTATCCAGGGGGGAAAGTAATAAAATCACCTTGGAAAAATAATTAAAATTTTTGATATTTGGAGGGTTTGGTCTTCCAAGTATGTGTTTTTCTATATAAAAATGATTTTGAAATCCCTTTTAAAAGGTTAGTGTTATGATACAAAAACCCTTTCCTGTTATTACCTATTTTTCTACAGAATAATTTTAGTGACCATATTGGATTTCCTGATATGGATATACCATTATTTTCAACAACAATTCTGTGGTGGATACTCAGTTGTTTGCAAGGTTTTGCTATTAATATTAGGATGGCATTAATATCCTTATAGCAAAACCATGACTGTATTTATAGGTCATCCTCATAAAAAAGCATTGTTATACTTTAAAACTATTTTTAGGCAAAAATAAAGATACAGACATAATCAGATGTTCCTTGTATCTTTTACAGTTATTGGTATGCTTTGAGAAATATTTTTCTATTAACTTTAATAATTTCTAAACTATTTTGAAATGTTTATTAGCTATATAGTTTTGACACATGAGTAATCTAATTATTAAGATTATAGCTTAAATATATTTAAGGAAAGCATCATCAATCTCACATTCTTTTAAAAAAAATAGAGCAAAGTGCAATATCCCCCATTTGGAGGTGTCAGGTAAAATTATTTTCCATTGGTATTCTCCCCCCAATAATACAGGACATGTTTTATGCACTGTCTGTTTGGTGGTGATAAATGAAGAATTCGTTGAGTCTTAGAGGAGAAAGGACTATAAACCCCACAATATCATTGTTTATAGTTTGTACACTAATCTTTCATTTTCTGTGTTTTCAAAACCCAGGAGAATTTAACTGTGTGTGTATGTGTGTGCCTGTGTATGTGTGTGTTTGTGTGTGTGCCTGTATTTTTTGCTCGCTCATATTGGGTTCCTATTCATCACAGAATATCTAAAATGCCATTGCCATACTTTAGACCATCCTCTCCAATTTGTGGGTTTGTGGGCTAGTCCAGCAACAGGCTTTGGAGAAGTTACTTGGTACCTTATTATAACATACTTAAACTCAATAGCAATTCAGGCCTTACTGGGTATTTACCTAATTTATTGTGGCAATGAGGTATTTAGACCACTGATTAAGTGAAGTTTGTCAGTATAGTTAAAAGAAATTAGTGACACTATCATTGCTAAATCGCTTTACAATTCAAAGAAGAATTGTAAACATATGAATCCATTTAATTATCATAGTGCCAATTATAAGAGAAATTGTAACGTGGAGAACAGTGGCTTTTATGTAATCATAATAATGGCATGTATTTATCTTGGTTTGGCAAGTTAGGCCTTTCTTTAATACTTGGCTTTGCCTAAATAGAATGTGGTTTTCTGAAACCCACAATAACCCCCACACCCTCCAATTTGTTATTGCAGAAAATACTGAGCAATAATCATGCGGTATGAATGATTAATGTATGCACGGGTTAGTAAGTATCTTTGAGGTTTAAAAAGTGTTTTTATTTATATTCTTCTCTTGGCTGAAGGTATAAAACAAATAAATAAAAATCTGCATATTTAAATCATCATTTCTCTCCATGCAAATGTTTGCATTGTAAGTACAGTTTTTGCTTTAGTCCATTGTTTTCTGTACTTTGTGGGTTTTATTTTCCCAACACATATCTTGTAAACATATTCCAGCTGCAGTACTTGATATGCAAGTCATTTTAAAATTTACTAAATACTTTGAATATGGCTTCTGAAAAAATAGAAATAATTTAATAGCATTTGAGGTTTGGCAAATTTAATTCAGAATGTTGAGTTCAAATAATACCTGTTATAACAGTTAATTGAAGGGCATATGTAAAAAATTTACTCAAGTCTCTACTTAATAAAATTACTATTATTATTGAGGAAGAGGTGCTATGTAGTGGTATAAACAAAACTACCACGGAATGGGAACTTTTCTACACTTTAATTTCAGCATTTTCATTTATTCTGATTGCAGCTTCTAGAAAGATAATTTTCAGCAGTTCCATACTTGTAAGTGGTAGAAGGAGCACTGACTTTGCTAAGCAAAGAAGGAAAAAATTGAAGTTTAAAAGAGGCTCTGATAGAAATCTACTTTTTAAAAAATTCGTGTAGATTTTAAGAATAAATACCTTCCTCAGACACTTACAATTTCTAATAAAGCTGCACATTATTAAAAAAAAGCTAGAAATACAAACTTTTGGTTTCATTCCAAGACACAGCCCCCAAATTAAAGATAAATGGTAGATTTAAAAATTACCCTCTGAAAGGGTTAATATTTTTATTACTTGAAATTTGATATAAAATTGTGGGCAACCCATGACATGGTTTGGAGTACTTGATTATTCTTCTCTCAGTAAATAAGAGTGGCATACAGTTAATTTCAGCACTGTAATTGAGCAATGCATTCTGGGAAGTCGAAAAGCACTGTAAGATGAGGAAATGTTTTAGGGACTAATCATGAGAAGAAAGGAGCCTTTCATAGCCCGTAGGATGCTGTTGTCAGAGCTAAAGGCAGATAATGATTCGGTAATAATGGCACATTGTGAATATTTAAGCTGAAAAGATTTGGGTAAAATGAACTGACATTGTTAGTTTGTTAAAACTGAACATTTGGTCTTTGGGCTTCAAAAGCAGCCTGAACTCACTACAATATTTTTATTCAAAATGTTCCCTAAAACAGGATACTTTTTTGGAAGTTATATCTCAAACACCATCACTCTAAGAAGTTTTAAAGTGACCAAGTTATTTTAATTTTTTACTTTAGAAAACCGATTGTATAGGCTGTTTGTTTCAGAGAAGTTAAAAAGTTTCATGTGTTTTTTTCTTATATATCTTTTTCATTTATTTGGCAGAAGCCAATACTTTCAAAGAACATTCTCAGAGCAATGATGTAAAATATTAAATATAAAACTAAGAGGATCAGATTGCGAAGAAAGTGAAGTGATTTGCATTTGGCTTCTAAGGTTTCAGTTGCCCCGTTTAGAGTTTTTCAGGTCTGTTTCTATGTGTCTTGTCTTCTCTCTATATTTTCGACCTGTTTATTTTCTTTCAAGAAACATCTGTTAAATGGAGATTTATACAGCTCCTGTTTTCCATTTAGGGGGTAAACGTTAACAAGAGCTTAGGGGTTCAGTTCTCACAGTCTTTCCTTAACTTAGAAGAGAACTTCTTCTCCTAAGCCCTGAGCTATGAGCCCTGAGCGATGAGCAATGCATTTTAAAATGAACTAATTTTAATCATGACTATTTAGAATTGATAGCCTATCTGGTCAAAAGTTAGATTGCATTTTTCCAGTTTGGGTAGAACACTGTTATATTGAAATCATGGTTTTAAAAACTTTAAAATGTGATTCAATGAGAAAAGAAAACTTTTTTGAATAAGTTTTAGGGCAGAATTTAATCTTTATATATATAAGGTATACATGCATCCAGTGAGCTCTCATTTATTTTACACACACACACACACACACACACACACACACACACACACACACACGCTACAATGACATAAATAATCCCAAGTCTGGTGTTTCTTTTATAAATATACTTTTCATATGCAGTTTTACACAAAGACTGAAATGAAACAGATTTCTGAGGCTATACAATTTTTTCTTAAATAAAAGATTGCTTATTAAAATGGGTTTGCAATTTAAATTAAAATCACTTTTTTTTGTTTCTGCTCTTGAGATTTTTAAAAGAAAAAAATGTTTTGCCGTATGTTTACAGTAACATTTGCTTTTACCCATATGCTTTAAATCTGCGTATTTGTTTAACAAAATATTGTTTATTTTTAGAACTGTTTAATTTTTCTTTTTAACTGGAATTTTTAACAGCAGCTCTCTTAAAATTAAGTTAAATAAAATTGCCCTATTTAAAGCACATTTTCTTCAGGAGTTTGAACCAAGAATCAAACTCTTATTTACTATTAGGTGAAACTAGTCTTTGGGCAGGAAATAGGCAAAGTCCAGAAGCAAAAATAAAACAGAGCAAATGTTTACCAGGAAAATAAGCTGTGATCCAAACATATTCTTGTATCAATTTTAAAAGTAGCTTTTATGAAAGGTACCACTCGTAGCCATGAGCAGAATAGCCTTTCCCTATACTTCTGCAAGGACACAAACTTTGGGGTTTCAAATGAATATAAAATGAGGTTACTTGAAAGCCCCCCCCAAAATTTACTATTTTTAGAACATAAATATTTCAAATTATATTGAAACTTCCCCCCAGGATCACTCTTTGTGACTTTTTCTTAGATTCCTTTCATGTAATACTAGAATTATTTGTTCTATTTTATTTTTTGTTTGTCTGTTTGAGAGAGCAGAATTCTTATTTGGTATTTAACAGTAATTTTTTAAAGAATGATACTTATTATCCCTCATCCCTCCTCTATTTATTCAAACTTACATTTCCTAATCAGGTAACTCTGCAACCCAAATCAAGGTCTTCTTAGGTTTTCTGAGAATACCAACTAAAATTTCAACACAGAAACCTCCTAGAAAAATTAACCTTAAATTTTGTTTTAACTAATTAAAGCCCATATTCAGAAACCAGCTTGTTTGGAAACTGGCCTCTCTACTCACAAACTACCAGATGGTTCTTGGCTAATATGAAGAAAAAAGCTTGAGTTACAGCCTTTATGGGTGAGAAAGGGACCTTTAATACTAAAAGAATAATATTTTCCTTATTGAGAGATAAAACAGTATAGATGTTGTGTTCAAAATAAGGAAATTATCAGAGAGCTTTAATTAGTTTTTTCCCAATATTTTAAATTAGTTGATTATTTGAACTGATCATTTTAATTTAATTTTGAACAATTTTACTTAAATCTCACCTTTAAAAGCTCCAAGTTACTGCTAACCAAAATATATTCTGCAATACTTACCTGTTATATTTATCCCATGGGGAGAAATTATTGTTATTCTTTTGTTTTTATGTAATAAATTTGAAATATATATACATACAGTTGTATCTCTTGGAGAGTCACAGTGCACATTAATATAGTCAAGGGTCTGGTAACTTTGTTTAATCTAGCAGTAGGCAAATTTATTTGTTAGCAGGACCTTCTTTGTATCCCCTATTAACCTCCCAAACCACTTTGAAAAATTATGCCCTTTAGTCTCTTCTCTGCATTTGAGAGAAGAAACTTAACTCTGCTTCAGTTCCTTTGGTGTAAAAACCAACTTCCTGATGACCCTTTTGCTCATCAGGATCCCTTAAGAACTATCAAACTCGTCTCCACTTGGGTACCAGTGTCCACGGAAGGCAGACTTTGTCTCAAAGGCAATGGTTCTTGGGTCAGTTGTCTTGGCTCCTCTATTCAGACGTCCTTTGCGATTTACTCTAAGGACTTCCTACTCAGTCCTTGAAAGACAGTGTTGTTGTCTGATGCTCTTCCAAGATGGCAAAAGGATGTTCTAATAAAGCTTTAAGTGGTCCTGCTCACTGATCAAAAGGAGAGGATGAGGGTATTGAAAATGTGGTGCTACAAGCCAGGTGTGGTGGCGCTCACTTGTAATCCCAGGATTCCTGAGGCTGAGACCAGAGGATTGCAGTTGGAAGTTGGCAGACAGCCTCAGATATTTAGTAAAGCCCTCCACAACTTAGTGAGACCCTATTTCAAAATAAAGAATAAAAAATAGGGCAGAGGGTATAGCTCAGAGGTCAAATGCCCCTGGGTTCCATCCCGAGATCCACACACACACAAAATAAATAAATAAAAAAGAAATAAGAAAGAAAAGGAAAGAAGATGTGGTGCTACAGAGGTCATTGCATACTGCTCCAAAGTCAATTTTTGAAAGATTGCCTTTCCTTTTACCCCATAATTTTGAACATTAGTCCGTCCTCTCTCCCTCTCTCTCTCCCTTCTCTCTCTCTCTCTCTCTCTCTCTCTCTCTCTCTCTCTCTCTCTCTCTCTCTCTCTCTCTCTCTCAATTCTCTTGTCCCTAATGAGAAAAAGATTTTATAAATATATTGTTTTCCAGATTCATGATATAGGAATTCATTAAACTCTTCTGATTTAAGCTTCACTTGTTAATCAAAACCTTCTTTTTAATCACTTCTTTGTTAGGGATTGAAAGGTTTTAACCTAAAACTCGAGTTATTTGTTTGTTTGCTTTTGGTACTGATGATTGAACCCAGGAATGTTCTACCTCCAAGCTACATCCCCAGCCCTATTTTAGCTTTTATTTTAGAAAAAGATCTTGCTTATTGAGGGTCTAAGTTGCTGAGGCTGGACTGGAACCTGTGACCCTCTAATCTCAGCCTTTGAAAAGTGCTAGGATACAGGTTTGGGCCACTATGCCCAGCTTCAGTTTAATGTATATGCATTAATTAATGTAAATGTATTATATTTATGCCTTTATTATATTTAATGCATTTATGTTGCATTTAATATAAATGCATTATATGAGTTTTTAATGTGCTTCGATTTGTTTTCATGGGGAAAAAAATGAAGAAGCTGTGGTAGTGTTTTTATTTTTTTATTACCAAAAGGAAATTTTCTTGTTCTCATCTAATACTGACATTGTTGGTATTTGCCAAATAAGCACAGATGATTCTTTTCCTTCCATCATATGTATGCTTGCATCTGTGTGATAGAATATGGACATGAAGCCTTCATTCACATAAGAGATGAATTTATTTCAGTGACTGAGCTACTACTGAGCAGCTAAAAGTCTTAAGAAAACACATATGCACATACGCACACATCCAGATACAATACCAAGCCTGATACTCTCAAGAAATAGACTGTAATAATTCCAGAGTTTTTAAAAGACCATGGATATATATTTAAAAATCATTATAAGTGAAACAGGATCCTAACAATACTTCCTGTAATCTAGTAAACTAATGGATCAGTTATAATACTCTGTGTGTGTGTGTGTGTGTGTGTGTGTGTGTGTGTGTGTGTGTATGTGTGTGGAGAGAGAGAGAGAGAGAGAGAGAGAGAGAGAGAAATATGAAATATGCTAGGAAATTATTGAACCTGGGGCCTCATCCATGCTAGACAAGTACTTTCCCACTGAGCTGCCCACTTGGCTCACTGAGCTAGCTACTCTACCCCCAGCTATTAATACTTTGAAGATATCCAGTAAATGAGAATGAAATATTGGACACCCGACCAATGTGTGTGATAGAAGACTATCCAAATCTATTACTTGTGAAAGGTTTCATGTGGTCCTGTAGTAGCATTTCAGAAGATCAGTGACCAGCTGGGATTATTAAATCTGAGGCTCGCCTCATGCTACGGATGCTAAGCAGCCACTTAGTAAAGCCTGGAAAGTAACACGTGCCTCAGTAGTTAGCACTTAAAGACTGTGTTTTAACAAGTCTCCAGATATGGGTTTACATGATAGACCATACTAACACCTTTCAGTGTTAGCTGTCAATCAAGATTTAATAATGTTCCTGGATAGAATGGATCTGGTGTTCATTTTCATTGTTACTCTACTTATTTTGTATTTTTTTTAATTCTTTAAAAATTCATGGTCACCTGACCCACTGGCAGCCTTTCCTAAATGTTACACTAACCCTGCTTCCCAGGGATTTTAGGGGTCATTTTAACCTCTGTATAATGGAAAGGCCCCAATAAATGAGTCCAGAGACAGTTGGAAAGATATTTGCAAAGATGCCTTCTCATAAGGGATGCTTTCATTTATGCATTTGGCAACCACCGTGTCTCCGTATTTTTGTTTTTGCTTTTGGTAAAAGCATTTTTACAGCAGACAGATATTATTAAAAGATTTTATTTAACATTCAGATGCATTTCGTTCTGAGATGAACGCTTGCTCTGGAGTCTACGAAGGCTTCGTGGGAAGAGCAAAGCAACCCGAGCCATATGTATTGGGCAGGTTGCCAGTTGTTTGCCAATATGCCCAAGCCACCTGGCTGCGCATTCAGCCAAGTATGCCATTGCGACCAGCCAGCTTTAACCTCCCGACTGCTTTTCAGCACTTAGGAAACTCCAAAGGCCCAGGAGCTGCCCTTCATTGCTCCCATGCCAATAGTTTCCACTCAGACAAACTGCATAGCCACGACACTGACCGGTAACTCGCAACCGCCCATTTGAATGAGCTCCCCTTTTGTCTAAAGCACCATTCACTGGTGTTGAACCAGTGCCATGCGATGAGCCTGGAGATAGCAGACTGAAACCTTTACCCATATGCCATAGACAGACACTTTGACTGACAAGCAGCATTTTATTCCCGAGTCTGTGGCGACAGGGTTTTGTGATTCTGGTTCGTGGAGTCTAGGGCTGGCGTTATCTGCCACTGGTTTCAATTTTTATTTTGGGTGGTTTTAACTTTTAAATGTTTGGAAACGTTTGTTCATGTGGTTTCCCCTTCTTGTTTAGTACAGCAATGGTTTGAGCAGTTTTATAATTTATCAGGCTGGATTTCATAATCTTTGGCAATCTGGGTCAGGAATCAACCGTGTGGAACAAGCACAATTTGCCGATGGAATCTCGAAGACCCATTTATTCTTTTGAAAAGTCAAAATAGAAAATGTTTTGCTCTTGAAAGGTGGTATTCTTCTTGTGGTCAGAACAAAAATAAAGATATAATATCTTGTTTCCCTTTTTGCCTTGGCTCCCAAGAAACTCAGAGATACGTGTATTTCTTAATTTCAGCAAATATTTCAACCTAGGTTTTTGCTCCTATGACGACTCCTTTTTAATCTCTTCAGTTTTTATTTACATTTTTCTTCTTTTGTGGCCTTCAATTTATATGTGCATCTCTCTATATAAGTACATTTAATAAATGTGAATCATCTCTAACAATTTTTGGAAGGCACACGGAGTAACCACTAAGTCAAGAAAACTTGAGAATTGGACATTTTCATCTATTCTTAATTAAAATCTTTAAAAGGTTTTTTCTAGGATCATAAGCAGGTGTGTCATTAATTATCCTACATTTTAAATAAGGAGAACTGTGACGATTTAGCTCTAGAACTTTATTATAAATCTCCATGCTGGCCTTCTCTGTTCAGTGTATTATTATTTCCCATCAGTATGGTGGTCTGCTTGTTCTCAGTTAAGGCCATTTCCCCCTTCCCCGCTCAATGACCACTATCTCTTAGATCTTGAAGATCTGTTTTGGCTTGGTTCCAATTTAATCAGTCTGAATGGATCCTATTGAGTAACTTGACTCATTTACCCTGCTGAAGAGAGTCTGAATACACTATTTCTGAGGGTTTTTTTTTAAACCTATTAAAATGTTCTTTTTGATTAGAATTGTCAGTCATTTTGGGGAAAACATGTGATCAGTGTTGATGTGTGTTCGGGGAGCCCATTTTTCATTCATTAATAAGACCCATTCGGATGGTAGCATTTTGGCCAAAGTCCTATGACATGCTCAACAAAGGCCTGAGCCGGGTGGAGCTGCAGCAGCTCGCAAGATGGATAGACAGAGCTGGGGGAAGCGTCCCGGCGGGTTTCTGCAGTCTGTCGGAGGGGCTGCAGCTGGAACCACCCATCTGTGCATCGTCAGCTTGGACCAGGCTGTGGCATTGAGCACTTACCCTGAAGAAAGATGTTCAAAAGGAATGGATGGTCTGGCTCAAATAATACTGTCCAAAATGTGACAGGGCTCATGTTTGAAGAGAAAGAACTCTTATGTTACCCCAAACCACAAGATTGAGCCTTTTGACATCTCTAAAATACTAACATCTCTGCACTAGCCATTGTAATAGTCATTGCTTGCTTTTCCAGATCGTGATAAAAAGAAGTAGTTAGGTAGCTTTTCTCATGGGTATATGAAGATTTTCAGTATAATGTTAAATCCAAAAGAACCTGGAACACCATATTCGGAGTGTCTTTTCTGAACTGTGCTTTTATTTTTTGATGTGAGTTTTCTGTACTAGATAGCCAGCTTACATACTCTTGCTCCTGAGCATTTTTTATAATTCTGGACAAAAAAGGCCATTAGTTATTTGTACCACTAAAATTAATTATTTGATTGTTAAAAGAACTGAATAAGAATCTACTAATAACCAAGAATACAAATATTCCTCCAAATAATATAAATTTTGTGTGTGTGTGTGTGGTACTGGAGATGAAACCCTGGGGTCTTCTATCTCTGGGCTATACTCCCAGACTTATTTTATATTTTATTTGGAAACAGGGTATCACTAAGTTGTTGAAAGCCTCACTAAGTAGCTGAGGCTGGCTTCGAACCTGTGCGATCCTCCTGTCTCAGCCTCCCAAGTGCAGAGATTACAAGCATGCACCACCACGACCAGCTGAAAAATTCTCCTTTTTTAAACGTAGGGGAAGAAATGAATGTTTTAGCTGAATTGTCTGAAATAAATCATTAATAAAGCCTGAGTATAAAAATACTATAAAGATTGTGCATGATAATTTCCTTTATTTGATCAAAAAATTCTTAATTCCTCTGTACAAAACAGCTGAACCATTTTGCTGAAATAAAACACATATCACTTAAAAGATATTGTTGGAGAAATTCCATATTTATGCCCAAAATTTTTTGATAACATTTATAGCTCAGTGAAATTCCTATCCCATCTCTTAAATATTTTTCCATACACAGAGGCCCCCAAAACATCATTGTTGCCTCAGACAAGATCCTTAGGAAATGTTTCTAAAAGTATATTTGGCTCTATTAACTAGATGAGCTTATCAAACAAAAATGAAGCATTACACTAAGCATCATCTCACTAATAAATTATTATTGATTTATTTATTGAGACTCTTATATGCTAGGCGCTAAAAATCCCATCCATGCCTAATGGAAGAACAAAGTCTGAATCAAGAACCATGTGTATTTTCTTTCTCTCCAACATTTATTTATTAGCTTTTCAGCTTAATTTTCTAGAGAAATGCTTTAAATGTTTAATTTTCTTCTAAACCCAGAATTTTAGTGTAGAAAACCTTATTTAAAATCATATTGTGCTTGAGAGGCTGAGAAAGGATTGCAGATTCATGGTTAGCCTCAGCAACTTAGTGGGGCTATCTGCAACTTAGTGAGAGCCTGTTTCAAAATAAAGAAATAAAATAGCAATAAAGGCATCTTGGAGGTAGAATGCCCCTGGGTCCCATCCCCAATACCACACATACACAAAATCATAACAGGCATAAAAAGATTTGATGAAATTTAATACCGTTCCAAACTTTTGAAAACTCCTTGGAAATTAATAATATAGCAGACCAGGATGCATAATGTGATAAAACTATGTCTAATCAACAGAAAGAATCACACTGAACTATAAAATGTTGGAGTCATCTCCACTGAAATTAGGAATAAAACAAAGAAGACTATTGCCACCATTATTTAATGTTCTTCTAGAATTTTCTTTCCAATGTAAGAATACATTAATCTGAAATAAGAGTTATAGATATTTATTAAAGAGGACAAAATTATCCCTATTTTAAAATGACAGAATTATCTACTTAGACAGAGTTCAACCAAAAAACCCATTTCAATTAATTAGCAAATTTATCAGAATATCTAGTTAAAAATAAATACCCCAGATCCTTATATTTTAGCCATACAATCATCTCCAATAAGAAGCTATGACAGAAAAAAAATCTCATTTCAGAAAGCAATAAAAACCACAAAATATCTAGGAATAACCTAAAAATAATCAGGCACTAATTTGATGAAAAGGCCTTCTGTGAAGTTGGTGTTCTGAATTAGGAGGGTTATATGAATAGAAATGAATGGTATCTAATTGCATCACCTCTGATATATTTCAAATCACAACCTGGAAGTCATCTCTCACTCCTCTTTTGTGTTTCCTATCTCATCAGCCACCAAGTTATGCCAAGTCTACCTTCTTATTAGCATGCAAATCAATTCCCATCTTGCCCCGTGCTTTCTTTGCTTTCAACTGATAGTATTTCCAGCTTGTACTCTCTCTGTAGCCTTCTCTCTTTGCTCCCATTCTTTCCCTATCATCCTTCCCTTCATCACACCACTGCCAGGATGGTCCTTTCAGAAAGAAATGATCACTTGCTGACAGCCCTTCCCCAGCCTCCCGTCACCTGCTGTATAAAGTCTACCCCCACCTCACCTTTCCCATTGGGTACACCATGCTCCAGCTGTCTGATCTAGCTCTGCTGAAATGTTGCCAGGTGCCATTCTATATCGTTGCCTCAATATGGCAAATATCAGTGTCGTGTCATTGCATATTCTAGTTTTTCTATTAGAAAGCTGCCCATCCAAATGGCTCCACAGCCCAGAACACTCCCACAGTTCTTCCAATGCTCAGTGTAAGCATTGTATCATTTGGAAGAACATTCAGGACACTTGCTTATTGCTTACAAAGTTAGGGACTTACCACTTCTTTTCCTTAGAGCCATTACGTCTGTCTTCCATCGCACTTACCACCCTGTTCTGTAGCTGTTAGTAACCCCTACTGGATCAGGGAGCTCACTGCATCTCTTGCCATGAGGCCCTGTGGCTTGAATATAGTAGGCGTTCATTATTATTTGCTGAAATGCATATTGTAAAAGTCTTTTTTAGACAAATTTGGTATTCACGAAGTCCTACATTTCTGAGATACTTTTTAAACAATAATTTTCTGGGATAATTGCTTTGAAATTTCTAAGGATTTTTTGCATATTGGAACTAAACAATGACTAGATATAAACTATAACTGCACATATTTGATATCATGAAGTTTTATGAATTAGGGTATAATTTATGTTTATGTAGTCAGTGCTAATCATTCCTTTATCAGATGTTGTACCTAGGTTAAGGTCATTAGACTGTTTGCTGACATGTGCAATCCTAAAACAATGTTTTACTTAAACTCATAAATAAATAACACCACATTATAAATATGTAAAATTCAGATCCATTAAAGATATCTATCCAGATTCTTTTGTGTGTTTAGGACTGAACTTGATATGATTATAATTCAGAAACATAAAACAGCTTGGCCTTTACAGAGATTGTATAGAATGTAAATCTACTGAAAAGACAGCCAGATCAAGATAAAAACAGTATTGCCTTCTGAGAAGACAGGCTTGTATCATGGTCTTCCTTTTATAGATGAGAAAATGAAGTTTCCAAGTTTGATGTCTTTACTAGTGCTAACCATCTATCCATGATGGATTAGAGCCTGGGACCTAGGTTTTCAGTCTCCTGATCAAGGGCTCAGAACAGAATTCCTCTACTAAAAAGGAATTCAATGAATTGGGAAAATGTAAAGCACCTCCAGAAAAATGAAGAAACATAGTAGTGATTCATGCTTTTTTTCTAATTGTTTCCCCCTACTTATAACTTCATAGAAATAAAACATCGAGTAGGTTATATCTGAATGATAATGCTTGGCACTGGGAGACTCTTAATGTTTTGTAGGCATTCCACAACCACTAATTAGTCTAAGTTTGCAAATATTCCTCTGAGTGAATGGGTTAGACCCATTTAAACTAAAAAAGAAAATTAAACCATATATAATATATGTACATATTTATGTAAAGCATAGTAGAGCAATATTGCATAAAAGTTTTATTGCCATAAGCTTGACATGGTATAAGTGGCAAAGCCACAAGTGAATTATGCAGGTCATCTCAACTAAATGCCAATAAAATGTTTTTACTGTACCACATCATCCGGTATTCTGCCTATGCTACAAATTTAAAGAGAACCAATTTTAGAAATTTCCAGAGTTATAAAAGTTTTTATTGGTACTATATTTCAAACTTGCTGGCCTGTAAATATTAGTTCCATTAATTGTGGCAAAAATTAATGCACAGAGATTTCAGAAATACCCTTGTGATGAGGATCCAGGGGTTTTCCAAGTTTAGTTGATTTTTTTGTCTTATGAATATCATCATATTTGTTGTTTTCTCTTTCTTTTTTTCTGGAAATGTTTCCATTTTTCAAGACTCAACTCAAGCCCCATCTCTAAAAATCTGTCTGAAGGAGGGGCAAGTAAACTTAAATTTGATCTCAATTTTCTGAACTCTTGCTTTTACTCATTTCCCATAAATCCATTGGACAACATTTTATTTCCTGTGCTGAGGATCAAACTAAGGGCCCTGCCTATGCTAGACAAGTGCTCTACCACGGAGCTATGTCCCCAGCCCTTGGACACATTTTTTTTTTATTACTTTTTAACCACTCTTTTGTTATGATTTATTGTTAAGATCTATCATTACTAAACTATTGTTTGCATATATTTCATTTTCCCCAAATAAATTCTAAGCTCCTGGAGAATATATCCAAGACCTTTATATTAGGCCGGGGCCCTAAAGTACTACATTAAAAAATGTCCTTTCTTTTTTCTCCTTCTTCCTTGTCCTCCACAGACACTGACTGAGTACCTATCATGGTCTTGTCTAAGCTAAGCATTAGGTATTGGAGACAACAGGCAACCCAGAAAAGAGTTTATGGGATTCTCAAACTATTGTGTGCATAACAATCTCTTGGAAAGAATTATTAAGGAAGCATGTTCTCATGTCTAAAATTCAGTAAATGCCAGTTGATTCAAGTGTACAAATTCCACAGGCCTTATTTTTCACAACTCCAGTTTATAGGGGATGGGAAAGAGTTCCTTAAGTTGATCATAACAGGGCTATGCTACTTGAGAAGTCCTGTGATAATGGCATGTTCTAGGTGTTTAAGGAGCCCAGAGGAGGACACTTATGGAAACTGGGGAAGTCAAAAGAATAATGTCCTGGTGGGTACTTAGTACTTGCTAAACAGGAGAATGGATATTTGAATTTTTTTGAAGATTTAAAGAAGTTTATTAGAAAGATAGAAATACAGAAAATAGAAATACAGAAAATAGTTATAGTCCCATGCCAAAATGGCATGAGAGGGGAGGGTGGCCCGGGCCAACTCACCACTCCCCCTGGATATTTGAATTTAAAATTGGACCAAAGTGATTGAAATCCGAGGTCTTTATGACTCTGAGCATAATCATTGACTTTTCTTCATATATAAAATTGGGATGTGAGTAACCACTTTAAAGAGGCATTGTGAAAATGAAAGTGATAGATGTAAGTGCCTAGCACTGTGCTGATGTGGAGATGCACAGTTAATAATTACGATTTCCCTCTGGTGCCAGCAGCCTCCTAGGACACCCAGGGTCAATACCTGGGAGGGTGTCTGACCACGAGTTAGTGTTTCCCCAAAGCCAGTTCCACTACACATGGTTCAGTAGTGGCTTGGCATACTTCATTATTTCCTACTGAGACTTCATAGTTAAAGGCATAGAGAACTTTGTGAAATGACTTTTGAGCTCATAATTGTGTCTCGTTTAAACCAATTTAAAGGAGACAGTGTCCTCTCTTTCCAGTGCTCATGAGGGCCTGATTCAAAGAAGGTAATCAAGAAGCAGATTCTTAGACCATAGTCCCCATTTCACCATTCTGAAAACCTGATGCTGACCCATCCTGCAGTACACAGGTTGTGTTCTCTGATTGCCAGCTCCTCGGTGCCGGGAATGTCTTCCCTTTCCCAGCTGCTCTGCCCTTAGCAACCCCTGCATAGGTGCTGCCATGGAAGAGAAATGGACCCCTCAGACAGGCATGGCATCTAGCTCTAACTCTAGGAGTAGATGTGGTACTTAATAATTTAAGGCAAAAGCAGTTTGTGCTTTTTGTTTGACAATAAGACTGTCAGTATTCCCACCTTTTTATCTTTGCTCTTTTAATGGTCTGGGAAAGGATGACTTAAAAGTTATTCAGGAAGACTAATAATATATTTTTACCGTAAGCTCATCCTGAGTAGGAGTGTCATTAAAAGGCAGAAGAAAGTCAAACACATTTTTGTGTGTGTGTGGTACTGGGGGTAGAACCCAGAGGCTTTCTACCTCTGGGCTATACTCCCAGACCTATTTTATATTTTATTTGGAAACAGGGTTTCACTAAGTTGCTGAGAGCCTCACTAAGTAGCTGAGGCTGGCTTCGAACCTGTGCAATCCTCCTGTCTTAGCCTCCCAAGCGTGGGGATTACAACATGTGCCACCATGCCCGGCCAAACACATTTTATATTATGTGGTTTTTAATATTTATTGTGTGTGTGTGTGTGTGTGTGTGTGTGTGTGTGTGTGTGTGTGTGTGTTTTGGTACTGGGGATTGAGCCTAGGGGCATCCTACCTATATCCCCAATTCTAATTTCTATTTTTTAATTTTGAAACAGGATCTCACTAAGTTGCTAATGGTCTTCTAAGTTGTAGAGACTGTCTGTGGACCTGCGATCCTCCTGTCTCAGCCCCTCAAGTACTGGGATTATAGGCATGCACTGCCATGCCTGGCTGTTTATTGTTCTTAAAGATAGCTACAAGTAGGTTATTTCCTTAAAAAGTCAGTAGTTGTGATGGCCATACCAGCAGACATCTGTTACTTTGCTGTATCCCCAGCTTCTTGTCTCAGTCCCTCCCTGCCCTTGGTAGATCTCATTTTTATCTAAAGAAGCCATTCCCTCAAAAGAAAGCTGGGAGAACTGGTCCTCCACAGGAGACTTCCTGATTCTTGCATGAATAAGGGAATCAAACTATCACATCACAACAATAAGAATGGGGAAAGTAAAGAAAAAAAAGCCTATGAGCTCATTTTTTTTAATTGCTTACATAAATTCATTGTTTTTGTAGGTAGTGTTTTGTAGGTTACCATGTAGATTTGTGTGTGTTGTATGTGGTGCTGAGGATTGAACCCAGGGACTTGCACATACTAGGAGAGTGATCTCTACCACTGGGATGCATCCTGAAGCCTGGTAGTGTAGATCTCGGGTTAGTGGGAAGGCTGTTTTCTTGTGCATATGTTTCTAAGGGTCTCCTCCCTCCCTGACCCCTACCTTGTGACAGAACACTGTGACTGCTCCTATGTTCATATGATGCTTCTGAACCCACTGAAGACAGCCTGAAATGGGCATATAATCCACATCCAATTCATGGTACACTTGCCATTTCACACACACACACACACACACACACACACACACACACACACACACGTATCTTAAAAAAAAAAACTGGTAAGGAAACCAGGTGTGGTGGCACATGCGTGTAATCCCAGCATTTAGGAGGCAGAAACCAGAGGATCCCAGTTCGCTGACAGCCTCAGCTACTTAGTGAGGCCCTTTGCAACTCACTGAGACCCTGTTTCAAAAATAAAAGGACTAAAAACTAGGGTTGGGGGTGTAGCTTGGAGGCAGAATGCCCCTGGGTTCCATCCCAGTATGGCAAAAAGAAAAAAGAAAAAAAAAAGTGGTAAGAAGAGAGGGCAGGGAGATGTCCATGTCATTAAGCCAGTTTTGATGTGGGAATCTCCACGCTACTGGAATTGACAAACTCAGTATTGTCTGTGAGAGCTTTGTAACAAAAGGAGGTTGGATCTTGAGGGTTCTGGTAGTTAGGGTCCGACAACATCTGGCACAAGATCTCTCTTAGCCAAATAACAGACGACAACATATGCTGTGTGCTTTTAAGGCAGGTGTTTTATATAACTTTTACATTATTTCTTTGATGTGATTCTCACAATGTACTTAATCACATCCAAATCCCACATCATGACCTCCATCCACAAAAATGCTGTACAGACAGAGGAATAGTAAAATACAGAGTTGCAGGTCTAGCAAATACTTTCCAAGCTGATCCTTGGCTTAAGAGTTTAACTTGGACACTTTTTTTTTATTTTGGTTTTATTTTTATTTTTTTATTTTGAAGATTGGACTTGAGCAGTCTACCTCTGACCTATGCCCTCAGCCCTACTTTATTTCAGTTTTTATTTTGAAATAGGTTCTCAGTAAGTTACTAAGGGCCTCAGTAAGTTGCTGAGATGACCTCAAACCTGGGCTCCTTCCATCTCAGCCTCCAGCCACAGCCCAGTTTGGATGCATTTTAAATGCAGAAAGGATTTTTCCTACAAAGGACCTCTCTAGTATATTTACTGCTTCTTTATTTTTATAATTTCTTACATTTCTTTTGTCATTCACTAGTTGAAAATGGCTCAGAATGTTCATTGGTTTTACTGAGGGGTAAAAAATGTAATGAAAGGTTATGCATTTTAGTCCATAGGAAGAGATGGTCTGTTTCTGTGTGTCCTGTCTGAAGTGCTATGGCAGTCACTTCTTTGCTTGTTGCCAGGGAGAATATCTTAAGGAAATTAAATTTTATTAGAAGAAAACAAAACAAATAACTTCACCAAGCCATAGCCAGCAACTTTGCATGTTTTTATCTTCTCGCCTAGGATGTTTCATAACTCTTGTACGAATGACTACATGCCTAGAGTCTTCTTAGCGCCAGTGTACAGTAAGGTGTTGGTGGGCCAGGACTTTATTCTCTTGCTCACTGCTAAATCCCTGGTACCTAGAACACTATATGGGACATAATAGATGTCACTGTCTTCCTACTCCCAATGTTGAGTGACTGAATGAATTCAAAGCATTTCTCAACCCTAAAAGAGTATTTGTCATATAGTATTTTCTAATATGTGTTATTAGCAAAAGCCTTCTCATAACTCTGCAAAATATGTACTTCCTATTATAATTTCCAAGTTGTTTTGCTAACCCCATCATGATGCAAAGCAGTTCAGCTTTGTTGGATTGCATCAGAGATAGAAGAATTAGTTTAACAATTGAATGATAAGATACGTCTCCCTTCAATAGGCAAAATATTGTGCTCACATATATGAAAAACTGAAATTGAGCAAATTAAGAAACTTGTTTTGCATATCTTGAAAAGAATAGTCAAAAGCAAACAAGAAAAACAACCAACAAAACCTTTTTTTAAAAAAATTATTTTAGCAACAAAATTGACAAGAGGTGAACCAAATTGCTTTTCACTCATTACACATGTGCTTTCTTTACTTTTCTAATTCTGTTTTCAGATATACACTTCAAAACGTGGAATATTCTATCAGCACACTATGTTCTTATTTTCATCCTTGTGTCTGCTATAGGATCTGGATTTGCCTGTACCGCTGGGCCCTGCCTGGGTTTTCCCAGGTGTAAAATTGGCCTAATGGTACTCATCCACCTAGCAAGAGGGGAGTGAGTCTTAATTAGTAAACAGCTGTAAAACTCCTGAAGACAGTTCTGTGAGTCAGAATGGAAGTGCATTGTTATTAATCATTATTATTATTATTGCTATTATTTTTAAGTAGCTCAGAGGCCATCTCTAAATTTAGTAATAAAATGAAGGCATCCAGTAATCCTTACCATATACATGCTCTGTGGTCATGCATTTCACAAATTAAATGGCAGAATACTTGTAGGATATGATTATAATGATCCAAGTAAATGATCCTCAACCAATTCAAAATTATGTGATTAAGACCCCAAGGAGCTAAAGCAAGCACTTTGCTTTGTTACCTTTCAGCTTGTGGATAACCCATTCTGTGTTAATTTATGTGAAAGGGAAAGTAAAGCTTAAGAAATTAACTTGGACTTTTCTGTGTTATTAGTTTGGAATTCGGGAGTAAGTGGTTCACGCCCCAATTTCCTAATAAATCTATCTGTAACACCTTGTCAGATTTTATTTACATAGAGTCCAGTTCCGGTATCATTGGCTTGGCTTCCTATTGGTTGTTGTATGGAGAACAGTCGGACAGAGGGACAGGGTATCTTCACGTGTCATCTGAATAGACAATCATCATATGCACTTCTTTTCCAATTGTTCCCTTGTCCCCTTGGGTTTCCTCTGTCGAGAAACTGCACTTGGGTCTTAGCTCAGTGATGTTGCAAGTTAATGGCGAATTGGCTCCCCACTGTAGATCCTCTGCTTTTCAACTTGAATGATCTCAGCCAGACATCCTGGCTGGTCGCATTGCAGGACTCTGGGCTCGAGCCTGAGAAGACCGAGGTTTGGCAGCCCACTAGGATGAGGATGAGAAAAGAAAAGGGAAATTCTATCTTTTCTCGTGCTTTTCCCCCTCTTGGTTTCCCCACTAAAAATCAATAGTGTGGTCGATAGTTGGTTTTGAGTTGTTCATTGCACGCTGGAGTTTTTCTGATGTAAACCTTTGGTGTCTGGGCTTCAGATGTTATAATGTGTCAGGGAAGGTTTGGGCTGTCACAGCCCTCCTGGGTTACATTTTATTCCCAGGATAGCCTTTGTAACCTGAGAAGGGAAGTATAGATCAATTTTTATACCATTTAGTTGGGAGATTTTTTTTTTCTGCTGATTGATTGTTCTCTTAAGAATTTACCATATTTGTGCATTTTTCTTCTAAATGGCAAAAGGAAATAGTGAGATCTTTTCATTAAAGAATATTTTAATGTAAAAACCCATTCAAATTCTGCTCTAGGTTGTTAAGACCCAGTTGTATCCTGTTCAGATGTTCTCACATTCCTTTTGCATGACATGGAATGACACTTTTAATTTTAAATGTATCCATTTGGGAAAACCCAGTGTCTTTTCTTTATAATACTCTGATATGGCAATATCAGGAAGAATACTGTGGCACAGTGTCAGCTATGGTGTGTGTGTGTTTTAATGTAGATTGTGTTTTTTTCGAAACTACATGGTGACTTTTATGCTTATTGAGTAATTAAGGGGTAGTGAATAACCACCATAAATGACTCTAATTTTTATATTTGAGTTCTTCCTCTTAAACCTCTTGCTATCTGGGTTAGTAATAATTATTTTTCTCTTCTAAAATTATTTTAGTCGCTTACCTGTTCTTTCCATGCTAATATTTGTTCTTTTTTAAAATATAACAACTCCTATTAGAATTAACCTTGAAATGCTTTGAGATAACTTCTAGCATGTTCAATGAAGATAAGATGATAACATTGTGTTTGTAAGATGTCTTCAAGTTTCAAAAGATATTTCTGAGTGGAATACAAATGTTACTGAAACAGCATCTTACTGAGAAGCAAACACGATATGACTAAAATACTAAATATATGTATTTGAAGTCATTGTCAAATATTTGAACAATAATATTTAAAAAGAACGTCAGAATCAGGCTTCATCCTCAGATGGTGTTAGATATCCATCATGCTGTATTAATTGAAAGGATTTGGTATAATCTCATAAAGAAACAGGCAAACGCTGGGCTTTCCTCTGTAGTGAAAATATATCATTCATGTCTTCCATTACTGTGCTATAATTATGGTAAGTGAAGCAGAACAGGATCGATAGGGCAATTTATCAATGCATTCCAAACTATTCTAGCATGGTTTACGTCATACCACTGCAGATATTGTCATTCAATAAAGAGACATCTAATAGTATAAAGACTTTAGACTGACCCATTTCAATATAATGTCTTCCTAGGTAATGTTCTCATTCTGATCATGGTTTAATTAATTGTTTCATTTGTATGGTGTTGTGTGAATTAAAATATTTTTTGAATTGAAATAAATTCAGTCTTCAAGTTTAAAAGCACTGGAATAGTATATACAATGTTATTAGTGCATGGATCTTAACCTTTCAGTGCAATTATGAATTATACCACAATTGGAAGTGGAATACAACCCAAGTTTCCATCATATCCCAAGAAGCATTAAAATGTAAATAACAGTTATTTGGCCAGGGACTTTACTTAATGACTGCAAACTTTTAACTTTGACCGTCACAAAATTCAAAATTCTTTAGGCTTATCGTTATATTTGTGATTTAACTAAAAGAGGATATTCATAAAAAGATTAGCTTATTTTTGCATAAACCCAAGCACAATATGATCTTTTTTACCATACGCCCTTCCCTCTATGCCAATATGATATCATTAAATATTCATAACATTGAAGGGAAATACTACATTGTACATTAAAGTGTTATTTATTTCAGTACGGAAAAGGATATTTTCATATTACTGAATTGTCATTTTTCTTTTCCATATGGTCTGTAATTTTCATTCAGGGTCATTTTGGTTAATTCAGTCTTCTACAAAACTAGATAGATTTGGCAATGATGTCAGAATCACAACAGTGCAAAATCCCTTTTTTCCCCCTATCTATTAAGACATCAGGAAATGCTTTTAAGAATGGAACTTATATATGATTGAGTGAGAAGCACTGAAACTTAAGGAGAAAGAGTGAGGTTGAATATAATAGATTGTGGTTTTAGAAACTATCGGCACCTACAATTTTTTTTTTCTTTTTTCTTTTAGCTAGTTCTTACAATTACATATTTTGTGTGGGGGGGTGGTCTATAATTCTTTATCTAAGCAGAGTGTCATACTACACGACTCCTTAAGAGAGTTTCCATATACTCAAAACACAGGACAGTGGGACACTGTCTCTGAACTTCTGTGATTGTTTTTTAGAATGTTATTCTATAGAATGTGATGACTGCACTTCTCTCTTCTACTTTATATCTTGACTTTGAACAGACTTGGGAATGTTTTAACATACTATGAAGCTGTTTTTGGCCATCTCTGTCTTTTGCTTACCTGCTCATAGATGCCCTTCCAACACTATTTCTTAAAAGCTTGTTTATTAAAGGGTTAAAGAGCCAGATTTTAAGCTGCTTTTGCAGCTTAAATGTATTTAAGGAAATGAGGATGTCATTCCCTCAGTGAAGATGTTGTAAATTGTTTTGTTGCAAGATTTATTGGGGGTTACTTTACCTGCTCTCACGTTGCATTGTTGAATGCAGACTATTTTTAACTAGCATTCTATTTAGACGGTGTCAACGAATTCTGAGAGCTTGCCAAACAAATTCTCAAAATGGTTGCCAAGCTGTAAGATGGCTGCCAAGGTCTGAGCACACGGAACAGGTTCAAAATGGTGACCAACTTCTCAGCATTTGTTGGTCACATTCCCTCACTGCCAGTCCCTTCCCCCACACAACTAACACCCAAAAAGGAAGGGGGGGCAGGGAAGCCCCAAAGATGCGAGGCTTGGCACCCAGTCCTTGGCATGCGTGGTTATAGTGTCACCCAGAGATTCAAGCAGTCACCGTGTACTACTTGTTTCACAGGCTTGCCAGAAGACAATTCAGGGGGACACGTGAAGAGACAAACCACTGTAAAATAAACCGACCATTTTCTCTCCCCTCTCCAGTATGCACCAAGTAATTCCCTTGAAGGGATAGCAGGGAGACCAGACAAGGCAATACTTCCGAAGAGCTTTCTAAATGCGAGCAAAAAGCGTTAACTAAGAGTTCAGGCTGTGCCTTTTTCTACGGCTTGCCTGCCTGAAGTGGCACAAACTTTATATACAACAGGTTTAAGATTTATTTTAGTTTTGCATTTGTTTACTTAAGTTTATAGCAATTGCTTTCTGGCAGTTGTGCTACTTAGCAGATTGAAATAAAATCATAAGGGTGAATTAAAACATACTGCTGTTAGTGCTGATTAGAATTTTAGCTTAGTGTAAATACCGGATGCAGGGTCCAACTTTTCAGACACTTGGCATGAGCTCAATAGGAATCTCCAGGCTACACAGGAGACCGTGTGTGTGTGTGTGTGCTTGGATGCTTTTAAGATTCTTGGATAGGTGGAGCAGACTACTTCTGCTGGCATGTTGGTTCATTGTGCTGGCTGCATAACGTGCTTGGATCCCAAGGTAGACAGAAGAAGCTGGGGAAATGATAATAAGGGAAAATAGTTTGAACTCAAAGCACAAAACCTGGAAGAAACAATTTTACTCAAATCCTGTGTGGTTTTTTACTGTGTGATTTGGTTAATGCTATAAACAACTAATAGAAAGCTAAATTGGAAAACTGGAGGGTTGGTAGTATTTTGAAGAATGACCTAATAGCAAATATACTTCTACAACTTGTTGAAAATTCTATGATACTTTAAGGTAGAGATGCATTGGCTTCTCCAGGCAGTTCAGTCAGTGAATTCCTTAAATAGGACTTCTGTTTCGTATCAGCGACAGGCTAGGTTTTATACTCTGATGGAGACCCAGATTCCTAAAGATGGTTTTAATTGGTATAGCAATTTATTTGCTGCAGAAGCAGCTCCTCAACAAAGCTGATTGCAGTGAAGCTGATGGTGTTTTGCTTTGTTTTTATGTCAATAAAGAGTAGAATTAGCTAGTGGTAATATTATAGTAATAAAGTATATAGTCTGAGATTTTTTGGAAGTCCAGTGATTTAGGAATTGTTTGGTCACTGAAGTTGTTTGTTCATTGTGTGCAAGCTGTATCAAAAGAGATAATCAAAAGCCAGGTGTGGTGGTTATGCCAAGCCTGTAATCCCAGTGCTTGAGAGGCTGAGACAGGAAGGTTGCAGGTTCAAGGTCAGCCTCAGCAACTTTAGGAGACAACCCTCACCAACAACGTGAGAACTTGCTTCAAAATAAAAAAAAGTAAAAACAGTTGTGGATGCAGCTCAGAGGTAGGATGCCCCTGGGTTTAACTCACAAAAAAAAAAAAAAAAAAAAAGAAAAGAAAAGAAAAAAGAAAGAAAGAAACTAATAAATGTTAGTTTTATGTCCTTTTTTTTTTTCTGCTTTTCTCTTGTCTTTAGACACTGGAGTTTATAGCCACCACCAAAGCTTTTTGCATGTTCATTTCCAGTCTTTTCTCTCATCGTAAGCAGTTGTCAACCACAGCCCAATCATCCAATAGGTGAAACCAAATGTTATTGACAGTGTTGAAATTTGAACTCTGCATCCTTCAGTGTAAAAGATCAATGTCCATTAAGAGGCTTCGGTACTAGAAATTTCAACAGCAAGCTATGGAGGCATTTAGAGGTTAGCAAGGCAAATGTCTAATATGAAAGTTGCACAGTAAATCCCTCAGTACATATTTATAGAGTATATTCATAATGGTATAGGATATTACCAAAGTAAAGTAGCTTAATTGAAAGTCTTTTTGATAACTCTTTCATATCTTACCTAAGTTTGTATAAGAAACCTGCATAAAACCTTTCTTTTCAAAGTAAGAATCAGGAGTTCAGGCCTCTTTACATTAAATAATACTATATTTTTAAGCTTCAAATTAGGAATGTGTAAGTAATATTGATTAGGATTTGTCAAAGTTTTTTATCTCACTTTTATTACATATTTATTAATGACTTATTGCTGATTTATGTGAGTAATATTGTTATAACAAAGGAAATACTAAACCATTTAAAATATTCAATTTTTCTGAGTGTGGTGGCGCACGCTTATAACTCCCTCGCTTGGGAGACAGAGACAGGAGGATCGTGCAGGTTCGAAGCCGTCCGCACTGGTTAAAGAGACCCTGTTTACAAAATGAAAAGTATAAAACTAGGTCTGGGAGTGTAGCCGGAGGTAGAAGAGTTTCCAGGAACCCCAGTACCACCAAAAATAAATAAATAAATAAAAATAAAATATTCCATTTTTACTTTGTAACAGATTTTACCCACAAGTATGTAAGCAAGCAACATTTTATTTTAAAAATTGCCTGGAGCATGAGATAATTCTAAATTTTAGAGTATAAAATGCCAGCAGGGTAATATATATGTAGGTAGAACAAGGTACATTTTTCAAAAATTACAAAGAATTCATCATTATTCTTACTTATATAAAAAGCACAATACTTCATAATATTGTAAAAGAAACTGTTCATTTTGCCATCGTTCATATATTAGATTAGTGAATTACAAAATCTTTTCTTGGGGAAATTTTTCTATTAGTCCTTCCAATGCAAGTACTTCCGTTTGAAAGGGTTGTTTGTGTTGAAAATTTATGGAGTGGTTTGTTTAGCCTTTTACCCTTTTCTACATAGCACATATGCATAATTAGTACATGGGGTGTATGTGTATTTCCTGTGTCTACTCAAGTATGTATAGAGATATAAAATTTACTTTCTATATAGTGGCTTTCTGCATAGGGCAACCCAAACAGCTGTTATTCCTTTTTATAGCTTCTTTAATCTATGTGCCAACAAGTCAGTTTACAAAATCTGTTTTGTTGATGACTGCTGCGATAATAATTGTGGTGTTTTGTGGCTTGGCAAAAGGCTGGGGTCTCCTCTGAGGACTCTTGCCAAAGGCTTTGAAGGGGTTGAGGTGGATTCACTGCCAACATGAGTCACCACCACTCTCGATTTTATTTAGTGTCCTTCTGCCAAGGCCTTAGACACTTTCTGTTTTCATTCTTTTGTAGGCTTTCCTCCCCACATTGTGGTTTTCTTCACAGCCAGAGGCCTGGGTCTGCCAGCATAGGTGAGAGGCTGGCTCCCTGGTGCCCCACGCCAGTGTGCAGTGCCAGGGAAGAGCCCGGGGTTTGCTGTCCTGTACTTTGAGTGCTTATGTGGACTTGACTGTGCACTTAAAATTCTAAATAAAATAATGGACTAGATAGTCCAGCACGCTACAGTCACCTGGATTTGGGTCAGAAACTCTCAGAAGAGAGTAGATACTACTCACTTGTAAGTAGCATTTAAATCATGTGACAGTATCCTAATGATTTTCATAATTGATTGTTTAAAAACCCTAGATTGTTCATGAGTTCTGGCTGTAGACCCATATCACGAATTTTTTCTCAAACAAAAGGGTACCACCTTCAAGTGCTCCATTTTGCCATTTGCCTCAACGTTAGAGTTTTTTTTTTTTTTTTTTTTTTTTGTAAACACATGCCTTGCAGACTTCAAGGAATACTCTTTTTTTTTTTTTTTTTTTTTTTTTTTTTTTTTTTTTGGTGGTACTGGGGTTCCTGGAAGCCCGTCTATCTCCGGGCTACACTCCCAGACCTATTTTATTTTTGGAAACAGGGTCTCCTAAGCCAGCGCGGCTGGCTTCGAACCTGCACGATCTTCCTGTCTCTGCCTCCCAAGCGTGGGGATTACAAGCGTGCGCCACCACGCCCGGCCAAGGAATACTCTTTAAATGTATTTTTGTCTCGGTTTGAATTGGCACTTGTAAGTAGACTGAGAGATAGGAATTGCTAATTTTATTATCTGAGATATATTAGAGATTTAAACACTCTTTCTTTGTTAAACAATTTCAGCAGCCTGGAAGAAGTTGGGCCAAATGTCCTCTCTGCAGGTACTTTTTTCAGATGCACATTGTGTAAAAAGAGATGACTTGGGATAAATTTGAGTCTTCAAAATATCACCAAATTTCATGAATTTAAATAATTTCGCACATTAACATGAGATGGGTTTAGTTGGATTATGGATGACTTTGAACCTAGATATTTTAGATGGCTTTTTCTTTTTTTTCTCTCTTTCTTTCTTTCTTTCTTTCTTTCTTTCTTTCTTTCTTTCTTTCTTTTTCTTTCTTTCTTTTTTTTTTCTTTTTGGTGGTACTGGGGTTCCTGGAAACCCTTTTTACCTCCAGGCTACACTCCCAGACCTATTTTTATATTTTTTATTTGGAAACAGGGTCTCTAAAGCCAGTGCGGCTGGCTTCGAACCTGCTCAATCCTCCTGTCTCCACCTCCCAAGCGCAGGGATTACAAGTATGTGCCACCACGCCCGGCAGATGGCTTTTCTTAACTAAAGTTATAAAATCATCCTAAAATCTAAAAAACTCTATATGTAGAATTAAATTGAGGCATGTCGTTTTTTTTTTGCAAAACTCCATCCATTGTGTTAGATCTTTAAACATTGTCTACACAGTAAAAGTTCATTATAACATCCCCTGAAAACATTTCCATAAATATAAAGTAAAATTTTTTCAAAGTTCAAAGTCCTAACTGTAGGCATCAAAATATTTTCCATTTATTGTAGCCCATGCTTTTGTTCTTCAGGGGAAAAATGTTATAAAGGTGGTTTTATTTAACACATTGTTTACAAAATAAATTCTATTAATAACTGACTATTATTTCTCATAAATATTTCAGTCATAAAACATAATTACAAAGGTGAAAAATCTGAGATCATATTAAGGTAAACACTAAACTAATCATATCCTGCAAAGGTCAGTGTTTAATATTCAAATAAGCTAATGTATGTGAAAGCCCTTTATAAACTACATCATCATCTATGAAGATATTTAGGTTTTTATTTCTTTTTTGCTTTATTGGACTTTGGATTATCAGACTCTTTTCTCCATATATATTCATAGTTTTCATTTGAAATAGCAAAATATAGAAAAATAGAAGCTAGGCACAGTGGTACGCGCTTGGGGGGCCAAGACAAAAGAATCACAGATTCAAGGACAGCCTCAGCAACTTAGTGAGAACATCCACAACTTAGTGAGACCCTATTTCAAAATAAAAAAGGATAAAATAGGGTGGGGGGTGTACCTCAGAGGTAGAGTGCCCCTGGGTTCAATCCCAAGTATCAGAAAAAAAAAATAGAAACAACTTAAAGACTTGTAGTCACTCTGTGATACAAATTCATTCAGATTTTAAATACCTAAGAGTTTACAGCAAGATTCCAAGAGAGGACTCCTTTTAGATGATTTATAAACCACTCAATCCTTGGTTACGGCTTCAGCCATGTAAAAAGTTCCAGGTGAAATTCACTTGAGCCTTGTGTGAACCCCATAAACAGAGTGGAGTCCCATAAAACCTGTGCACCCCGAAGAATCAAAATAACTAAACCTGGTATGGCTAATTAAAAATTGTTTGCCAGTGGCTGTTTTATGTGTCCACAATTTGAAGACAGGCTTTGCATTTGGAAGTGAACTGTTTTATTTTGGAAGGTATGAATCATAAGCTACTTAGTCTTTAAATATAGTTATCCTGTTGTGAAGGTCTAATAATACTGCAGTGTCAAAGAGGAACTGAAACCACTTTACAAGTATTAATATTCCCAGGATCTCTCAGAAAGCCGGAAAGACATAAATATAGTTGTAGTAAGTTGTTGGTTTTTAGTGGTGGCATGAATCGTCGGCACCTTCCAAAACAATATTTGGAAAGAGTAATGTTATTTTAATTTATACTGAGCCTTCATGCCAAAAATAAGAGACTTGCTACATCATTTATTATGGCAATGTGAGTTGGTAGGAGTTAGGTAGTACTGATATGTTTAGGCAAAAAGAGAAACAGCATCACCTATGAGTTAAGTCACTTAGCTTCCAGCTGGCAGCAGGACTTTATAGATACAGATGTGTTAACTTTGGGGAGCATCATTCTTCTCTTGTGAAAAATGAGAGGATTCGACTAAAATCACTTCTCAGATTCCTTCCAACACAAGAGTCTCGAAGCAACTGTCTTTGTGTCATTAACCATAGTATCCCTTTTGAAGGTGGGGAGACTGATCCATGGAGGACATAGTATAAATCACCAGCCTGACTCCCCTTATTAATCATCATAATCAGAAGTATCATTGTTATCATGTCCTGCATGCTCACCCTGTCTTAGCCATCATGTGCTGGACTCTTTACATGAATCAGTTCACTGATCCAGCTATAGTTCTTCATTAATGGACTTAGTATCTTAGTACATCCAGGATTTTATTATATTGACTAAGCATTTCACATGACTGTTTTTATAGGCAAATGTCTTGGATGCCCAGAATTCCCAAAACCATTTCCTTTGCCTGTAGATGTTGACAGTAAGCCCAAATGAGGACTCTGTCAGCCTTCTAACCACTTTCCATTTTTTGACTGCTTCACTCAGAAGAGCTACCTTTTGTAAGGATGAAGTCATTTTTCTAGGTTGTGTGTACATCCATCCATTCACTCATCCACTGTGTGCATGCCTTCTGGCCCTGGGGAGGGCTTAGCGGGTAAAAAATGTTCCTTGTCTTCACGGAGCTTTGGTAAGCTCCGTGTTACAGGTAGTGACATACCTTAAGTCCATCACCTATGTGACACTGTTAAATATCTCCAGATGGACAAATTGTTGAGTCAACTCTGAGCTATGTACGTGTTTCCCCCACTTTAAGGCTCCAGTTCCAGACAGGAGGTGGCACTCTGAAGAATAGGGCTTCTAGAATGTCTGTATTTAGCCCTGTTCCGCATACAGCAAGCAATGTCTTTGGAGTATTCACAGGAGACACAACACCACACAAGGCTTTGTGTGCTTAGGTACAGTGCATTAAAGCTGCTTTCTGGGTTCTTGCTAATGTCATGCAGACCTTGTGACAGGTGTTACAGCTGTCTGCCTGGCACCGTCCATTAGGGGCATGCTGTCATTGCTCTTGGTGCCACCCTTCATCGGTGGGGGAAGAAAGCAGCATCAGGGATGAAAGGAGGTGAGAGGATGCCCTCGGGCTGGTCCTGACACCTGGTCACCACTGCTGCCTCTCTAGAGTGTTCCCTGCTGCCTGCAAATATTGAACCTCTGAACTGAGCTTACTGCCACTGTTGGACTCCTTTTAGCTGTCGGTATTTTACATCTGGGCGATGGTTTTAGCTTGGGATGAGTATTCATCTCAGGGCCAGAAACAACTACCACGAAAGGATCCTGAGAATTTTCTTATGTTGGTTAAATGAGAGAATGAATGAACATCCTCATAACTACTTTTAGTAAGTGATTCCTGGTTATGAGCTTTTGGGGATTTGGGTAAGAATGTTATCTTTCATCATTTTTTTTTAATGCTTAATGGACTAACTTTCCTCTGTAGGAATTTCAAATATTTCCTGCATGTATATAGGATGATAAACAATCATTAGTTTGAGGAAGTCCAGAAAAAACTTACATAGCCTGTAAGTCCTGAACTAGGTACTGGGGGGGGGGGGGAATAAAGACCTGACCTTACCTAGCTCTCCCTTCCAGGTGGGAGACAAACCCTTGCATGGGGTGGGGAGAGTGGATTTGAATGGCACTGAAGGAAAATGGGTAGTTGTGAATATGATTATGATCTGTGTTCACAGTAATGGGAGATACTGCTTTTAACTAAGAGGCATGGGGTTAGATGAAACTTTGTGCCCAAACTCCATGATGCACAAGTCAGCTTTTTAATATTAAAACACTGGAGAGGGAGGTTTTTAGATCATCTGGAATCCCCAAACTTGACTTGGCTCAGAGACCTAACTTAAAAGTAACCACCTGTTCTTACAACTCTTTGTTTCTCCAACAGTGGCAGTCTCCTTGGGCTCTGTGTTCTTTTGCTTGGCGTAGGGCTGCAACCTGTTGTCAAGGTGCAGAGAAAAGCTCCGAGACCATGAAAGAACGGCACTTAAGTGTCTGTTTCAAAGCAATCACAGAATTTTTCAGGGTGGAAGATGGCCATACTGCAGTCCTGACTTAAACAAGAAATAATCCACTTTAGGTATACTCAAACGTTCAAGGATCATTTCTAGCTACGACAATGAACTTTTTAAAGCACTTAATTATAAAGATATTAGATTGCCAGTAAAACCACCTCCCCCACACTGCCCAGTTCCATATGTGTCCGTGCACACCCACTTTTGAATGCTCATAGAAAAATAGCATTAAGGCTCTAACCTGCTCTCTGTGCTTCTACAAACAGAAAGGTGGCTGTAATAGCTCATGGTCCCTGAAGTGACAGAGTACTGAAAGAGCACACACACAACTTTGTTTTAATTGATTCTCGCTCTTAAGTATGCAACCAATCTGTGTATATCTCCTTTTAATTATTTATCTGAGTCATATGAGAAAAGTAGGTAATCATTTGTTGATCTATTCAACTATCTTAAAAGGAAGGCATCCATCTTTTATAGGACATACATTCTGAAAGATATAAATCCATGTTTTTACAGTTTCATCAGTATCATAAGGTAAGCCTCTCAAAAGCACAATTTATAAGAGATGCTTAATAAATATTTGTTGATTGAAAAATGGCTATAAGAATTAAGCTTATGGGGCCCGGGTGTGGTGGCGCACGCTTGTAATCCCCGTGCTCGGGAGGCGGAGACAGGAGGATCGCGCAGGTTCGAAGCCAGCCACGCTGGCTTAAGAGACCCTGTTTCCAAATAAAGAAAAAAAGTATAAAAAATAGGTCTGGGAGTGTAGCCCGAAAGTAGAAGGGTTTCCAGGAACCCCAGTATCACCAAAAAAAAAAAAAATTAAGCTTATGGAATTAAAGGAGGAAAAATTTTATAGCATAAGACCACAATAAACTAATAAATTCTTTTTGGAAGGAAATATTTCTATAAACCAAAAGGTTTACTAACCAAATATTATAGTTAGGGCAAACAATGAAATAATCTTTGTATAAAAAAATCAGGTCAGCCAATGTTTATTGTCTTCTGTATCTTTAATATGGGTATTTGTTCTTGGTCGGGGGGTATTGTTACTGGGAGTTAAAAAGAATCTATCAAAACTTCACCACATTATTTATTCCCATGTTCCTGATGAGTACACAAGATGTACTAGTGAAGAGAGAAATTCAAGGAAGAAAGCATGGCAGAGGTTGAAGCCATCATGGATAAATTCTTACTGAAAGAGGCAGAAAGAAACATACAGTTCTTTTTCTAAGAAAATATTTATAAATTATGCTTAGGTAGTATAAGTATACAGAAAGCACATGGAGATTTTCAAATCTATTTCCATAGATACTTTCCCCAAAGTGTTTGCAAGATGCTGAGTAGAAGGTACAGTTCCTTGTCCTAGTCCTCTATGTTGAAAATAATCATTTTAATTGGATTGCTTCTTTGGAAACAAGACAAAGAGTACATTTCTAAAAGCTTCTGGAGGCCATTTTCAGTATTTGTAATAATATAAGTGCTAGAAATGTGCTTCCATTTATATGCAAAAGCAGTAATGCCTGCTGTAAGCATGGAGTCCCTGTAAGAATTTTATACTAATGTCTATTTAAATGCAAGCAGACAAAATTATTTTTAACTTCAGATTAGAGGAGCAACTAAGTCCACCTCTTTTACAACTTTTTGGCCACTCTTTCTTCTTCTGCTCCCAAGGTCAACTTAAATGTTGCTTTTTGTTTTGCTAAAAAGTGAATATTTGTTTCAACCAGTACTGTGTCAATTCTATATGAGCTGGATGGTAGGTGTCATTAACTTTTTTTGGGGGGGGGGGGAGTACTGGGGATGGACTCAGGGGCATTCTACCTCTGAGCTATATCCCCAGCCCTATTTTTTATTCTTTATTTTGAAACAGGGTCTCACTGAGTTGTAAAGGGCCTCACTAAGTAGCTGAGGCTGTCCACTAACCGCGATCCTCCTGTCTCAGTCTCCCAAATGCTGGGATTACAAGTGTGCCACTGTGCCCAGCTGAATTTTCTACTTTTAAT
Source organism: Muscardinus avellanarius (assembly GCF_963383645.1). Lineage (NCBI taxonomy): Eukaryota > Metazoa > Chordata > Mammalia > Rodentia > Gliridae > Muscardinus > Muscardinus avellanarius. Next base: position 52,813,184 of record NC_137788.1, read on the forward strand.
TAAGATGATGAGAGCAAAATTTGAATTGCAAGGAAAACCAGGGGCTGGTTAAGTGCCCACTGAAAGCTATTTGGGCTGTTGAAACGTTCTGCAGCCTATTGTGAATGCAGAGTAAAAGGGCTCTTTATCTCTTTTCTGAGGCCGAGTCAAAGATTTCACTTTTATAACTTGCCACTGAAAAAGCTACTATTAAAACATTTTTTAAAATCTTAGCTTGAAACTTTTTCCTTGCAAGTGAGGGATTATGTTTAATATTAAAGACTTTCCTGTAGGATAATATCAGTGCTTAACAAAGAAAACCTCATTGAAAAATCAGTGTGGATTTGGTTCATTCGAACTGTAGCTGTTTAGTTAAACTTTTTTTTTTTTTTTTTTTTACTTTGGGATATTCTATAAATTCCAGACATGTCTTTCTTTCTGTCTTTGCCATGTATGCGAAATCCATATACATGGAGAAAAGACGGAGAGCTTTCAATTCCCTTATTTTCACTTTTGTTCCATCCCTCTGTGCTTGTTCTTTGTTTAAATAAAATTTTGTGGTATGTCTTTCACACATCATCGCTCCTTGCTTCAAAGGCTTCTTTTAATAACTTAGCCCTGGCTCACTTTCTTTTGCATATGTAATTGATTTAACTGAAGTGTGTGTGTGTGTGTGTGTGTGTGTGTGTGTGTGTGTGTGTATGCATGCATGCACATGTACGTGTGGCTATGGGTGTGTCCACATGTACACACATCTGTACAAATAAAAAATTTTACTAGAAAGGTTAATCTATGATCTCTGGTTTAAATACACATACACACACACAGACACACACACACACACACACACACGGAGAAAGAGAGGACTAGTCGAAGTGGGAAAACCTAAGTTTGGAGTCAATCTGCTTTGATTCTAGAATTTTTCTCTGAGTGCTATCTCAGTTTCTTCAACCTGAAATGGGAATAATATTTACCTTGCAGAAGTTGCCGGGAAAGTGTGCGTGTAAATCATTTAGCTCACAGTGTTGGCCAGCCATTGTTATTATTTTTAGGGAGTCAGTAAATGCTGGATGTTACCATCACCATTATTATTATCACATATGCATATAATTGAATTATGTAATATATTTATTTTATAGTTGATAATAAATAAACTGATAATAATAAGCAGAAGGCTTATTATTAGAGAGTGAGGCTTTGACTGCTGATTGATCTTAAATATGATTACATTTAAAATGATAATTATAGCCGGGCATGGTGGTGCAGGCTTGTAATCCCCACACTTGGGAGGTGGAGACTGGAGGATCGCGCTGGTTTGAAGCCAGACTTGCTGGCTTAAGAGACCCTGTTTCCAAATAAAAATTATAAAAATAGGTCTGGGAGTGTAACCCAGAGGTAGAAGGGTTTCCAGAAACCCCAGAACAACCTAAATAAATAAATAAATAAATATAGTTATATCAACTTGGAAATCATAAAATGCTAAAAAGAAACCACGACAGTCTTGTTTATGTGATAGTTTTCAGTTGTCAAACTCACTGATGTTAAAATAGGAATTATTTTTTCAATTAGTACAGTTTATCTAATTTTAAAAAAAAGTTTCACCAATCACAATTTAAATGAAAACAGAAATAATGATATTCTGATAGTGGCACAAAATGACAAACATGTAAATATAATTTAGAATTTTAAAATACTATATTAGGAACCAAGCTGTTTAATCATTTTTTTTGTTTCTTAAATATATTTGGATCAACTTAAATGTTAAGTCTTCTATATAGCAGGTGGATAGTGAAATCAACTCAGTTACCATTTTAAATACAGTGATTCCAATAAGAAGTTATTCCAATTATTTTCGACTATTTCTTGATATTATTAGAAATTGGAGCTATGCCAGAATGCTGGGAAAGATGTCTTTTTTTCACACACTGAATCCTAGCTTCAAGTATCATGCATCCAGCCTCAGTTCCTGCTTGTAATCTGCACTCAGTGATTATAACGATTATTGGAATCATGTTTTCTCTGAATAGGACCCTATAGTAGAAGCTCAGTATTAACCAGCTTGAAAAGTTGATGAAGATTTTTTTCTTCCTAATATACTAAAGGCTGCCTATAGCATGTTGAATGCTCATGGCCAATGCTGAACAGCACACCCCAACACTCTATTTTTACCAGTTCTGTGCTTACCAAAAGTCAGTTGTACTTTTTCCAGACCCATTTATATTAGTCTCATTTAATTAAATTTATATAAACTGGTGACATTGGCATTAAAAATGAAAAAGAAAGTTTTATTTCTATGTAACTAAACCAGTGGTTTGGAAAGACTCAGTAGAGGTGAGTTACAAAAATTTCTGTTATATTAAGTATGGATGAGACAATTGTAAAAGATTAATTTGGAAAAATATAAAAAAGTTCTGTGCCTAGATTATTTTAGGTATGTGTGTGTGTGTTTTACTAGGTATTGAACTTAAGGTTATTCTATCTCTAAGCTATAGCCCCAGCCCTATTTTATTTTTTAGTTTGTTTAACAGGGTCTTCTAAGTTGCAGAGGGCCTAAGTAGCTGAGACTGGTTGCGAACTTCCCATGCCTAGCTTAAATATATATATATATATATATATATATATATATATATATATATATATATATACATACACATACACATACACACACACACACACATATATATAAAGTTTCTCTCTATTTTAAACAAATGGAACTGAAAATCATATATGATGCCTTATAGAGGTGATTTATATAATAAAGATGCTGCAGAACTTCAATTAGTAGAATCAATCTAAATGTTGGGCCTTTGCATTAAAAGATTGGCCAATGGCTATACTTATATGTATCTAAAGCTAAAAGGTCTATGATGCATGTATCTCATTAAAAAAAATCTTAGTTTTTGCTGGGCATGGTGGCACACGCTTGTAATCTCAGCATTTGGGAGGCTGAGACAGAAGGATAGCGGTTCACGGATAGCCTCAGCTACTTAGTGAAGTCCTCCACAACTTAGTGAGACCCTGTTTCAAAATAAAGAATAAAAAATAGGGCAGGGGGTGTAGCTCAGAGGTAGAATGCCCCTGGGTTTCATCCTCAGACCCTTAAAAACAAAAATCTTAATTTTTTAATCAACCAATCATCTGATAGCTCTAATAGTGTTGGATAGAAATCTTCTGCTCCATGTATTATTCATATTCTTAAAATGATGTTTTAAGAAATGTTCTGTTTTAGCTGGGCATGGTAGTGCATGCTGTAATCCCAGTATTTGGGAGGCTAATACAAGAGGATCGAAGGTTCAAGGTCAACCTCAGTAATTTAGAAAGACTCTTAGCAACCAGAAAGATCCTGTTTCAAAACAAAATAATAAAATAAAAAGGTGTGGGGGTATAGCATAGAGGTAGATTGTCTCTGGGTTCAATCCCTAGCACCACCACCACACATACACAAAAGTTCTGTTTCCTTCCTACCAAGGAAGAAAAAAAAGAGAGAATTGGAAAATGAGTTCAGATTCTGGAATGTGAGATGCCAAGACCTGAAGTTATTAACTGGTGGTTGATATTCTGAGGGTGACCCAGTTTGGGATTCCATGAAGAAGTTCAGTCAGCCAGAAGAGATTCCAGATGGTCTGAATAGAGATGTTTGCTGGTGGCTTAGTGGAGCAGTGTACAATATAGAGGTCCTGCTGGGAGAAGGTGAATGTCCCAAAAGTTGAGGAGATCCAAAGACCAGAGTCCACAGGATCTGAGTCAGGCAGGTGGTTAGCACAGAGAAATCTCTCCGCAGGTTGCAGGTTTGCAGGTGATAGCTCGATTTTCAGTACCAAAATGTGTGTTTAAGGAGGCAGCGAGGAAAGTCAAATCAGTGTATAGTTCCAAATGAACTTGAATATCTGACCAAACAGAGGCAAAGCAGCTGGCACTTAAGGTGGAGCTTGCTTGCTACAGAATGTGGCACAAATTATTGTGCCAAAATCGTAGCACAGGTCAGAGGCTGGGGGTGGCTTAATGCTGATGTCCCTGGTGAACTTGAGCTTCTCAGAGCTCTTCCTGTCTCCTGAGGATGCTCAAGGCCACAGATGGGACTATTATGCAACTGGAGGTCAAGTGGTTTAGTGGGAATGGCAGAGAGCCAGGTGAGAACCGAAAATGTTCAAATAAAAAATGAAATAGAGCTGCATGTGGTAGTGTAATCACAGTACTTGGGGTTCTGAGACAGAAGAATCACAGGTTCAAGGACAACTTCAGCAACAGAGTGAACCTCTAAGCTACCCAGTGAGACTTGGTTTCAAAACAAAAAATGAAATAGGGCTAGGGGTGTAGTTCTGAGGTAGAATGGCTCTGGGTTATCCCGAGAGAGAGGAGAGAGGAAAGAGGAGAAAAGAGAGAGAGGAGAGAATATACAATTGCTGTGTCTGTCTCTAGAAAGACAAAACCCAATAGCCAAACCTAATAGCCAGAGGAGTAAAAGTTTGCCCAAAGAAATTACTTCTTTTGAATGGCCAGTGGAAGATGTATCTGCTTCTTGTTTTAGTATAACCATATCTAAATAAAATAACTTCTTATCTTTTCCTGGGATATACCATTGATTGGTACCCCTAAAAAAAGCAATGAATAATTTTTGGCCAATTTGATTTCTCTTGGTAACAATTGTAATTTAGATGTATCCTTCATTAGAGCAAGGAAAGGATAGTTATGATTTTTTAATCTGTTTACTATTTTTTTAAGTTTGGAGTTCTATTTTGTTTGGGTGGGGATTTTTTTTTCTTTATCATTGTGGGGAGTGGCATTTTATATTGAGGCCTTTCTAAAGTTCAACCAAGGTGTTTGAGCAAGACTCTATAAACAAAACAGTATCTTGCATGGGTTTATTTCATGTGTTCCATCTTACGTCATTTGTGGCACTAAAAATGAGGTTGCAATTCCCAGAGTGCCGGGATAGTTCATTCAGAGGTTAGCCCACCTAGTTTATAGTAGTTCTCTGTAATAGAATTGTAACTAATTTCCACTGTTGTTTTTGGAGAAAATTGGAGACCATAATTATGTGTTAGCACTTTTTAAACAGCTCCCTGTATTGTCATATTATTTTAAATGGGCTCTGTTTTAAAATGACCTTTCATGTTTTGATTGCAAGAATATAGCTTACACAGGTCTGTAGTTAGCAAAATACAAGGATCCAGTAAATGATAGAGTGTCAACACAGATCTAGTTAAACTCGTGTTAAGACATCTCTGGCACTGCCCAAAATTTAAAGGAGAAGGTACGAAGGGAGTAGCAATGCTGTCCTTTAACAATTGAGTAGTCCTGTTGGATGAGCACGATATTATGTAGAATAGCCAAGACCCCATGTAGAAATAAAAAAAATTGGTTTTATAAATGTAACACGATGGGCCAGGCATGGTGGTAAACACCTATAATCCTAGTATTTAGGAGGATGAAACAGTGCAGTTTAAGGCCAGTCCCAGCAACTTAGAAGGATCCTCAGAAATTTAGCGAGATCCTGTTTAAAGAAAAAAAAAAATAGGGCTGGAGTTATTGCTCAGAGGTAGAATGCCCCTGGGTTCAATCCCCAGTACCAAGAAAAGAAACAAAAAAAGTGAAAATACCACATGTGAAGTACATTGTGCTGCATGCAGCCTGCTCGTGAGATGTCTCAAGTACAGATATTGGGAAAAGTACCGTCTTCCGGAACGAGGGACAGCAACACCATTTTATATTCTGGCAAATGCTGCCCATTCTCCCCAAAATGGCAGATATCTGCAGCTATCTAGTCGTCTGGACACCCTTCCTCTGCTACATTTCATTGCCATATTAGTAATAGAATTTCAGTGCCGATTTAAAAGACAGTCTGCCTTAAAACAGATTGCATCGTTTGCACACTGTGAATTGTAATTAAAGTGTAAGGGGTACTTATTATGTCAACAACTGGCATGACAACCCCCGAGCAGCAGGTGACCCCGACCATGTGACGTTTGTGACAGCTAGGATCCCCTTTTCACTGGCTTAGCAATCTGAAAGTCCAAATTGAAAGAAGCCCAGAGGCTGTATATTTCATTAGATCCCAGGGGAAGTACAGGATACAGCTTCCTTCTGTTTTCCTGGGAGGTCGCCAGAAAGTTTGTAGAGCTCTGTTTCTGTCAGAGGCTCAAAAGAGAAAAGAAAAAGCACACACAAAACCAAACAAAACACCATACACACCACAAAACCATCCACCAATCACCCCCAGGACCATAAATTTGACATTTCCCACAGTCTTTCGGAGACCACAGTGTTGCTGTGTCAGCAACGTGCTCCTTGCTGCGAATTGTTTGAAAGGAGGGCTCAGTGTTTCAGCATTTAAAAAATGTTTAATCTTCAGTATGTAATGATTCTTTTGGTATAAAATCGAGAAAAATTACCAGGCACAGCAATCATATGATTTGCTCCAAATGCGTTCCATTCTCCTGGCTTTCTGAAAATGGGATAGAAGTTGAATTTAGAGAGATGCAAACACATGTATAATAAAGAAAACGAAGCAAGGAATCATGCCATATGTAATTCAAATCTGATCCTGATGGGTAAACAGTCTTCAATGTGGTCACATTAAAAGTATGCCATGATAGGAGACCCAAACTTTTAAGCCTTCACTTCGATTGTATTCCCTTGTTAAGCTAGACCCTGCTTGGGCTTGGCTTGGGCTTGGCTTGGGGTTGGCTTGGGGTTGGGGTGTACTGTTTTGGTCTTGAGTCACCAAGGACCCTGACTGACTTGCTGGCGTGAGCAGAGCAGGTGCCTCTTTTTTCTTGGGACCTTAGGTGGTTTCTAAGCATCCTCCTGTCACAGAGTTTCCTTAGCTCAGAAATGCCTTTGGCTCTTTTGCTGTGTGATACAAATCTTTGGCAATACAGATCTTTTGGTAATTGATATTTCATGAAATATTTCATGTTTTATTTTTAACTGATGCATAAAAGCATGAAATTTGCATGGATTAATGGGGTATCATGTAATATTTCAATAACTATATACATCATATAATTTTAAGTCAGGCTAAACATACCTGTCCCTTCAGACATGCATCATTTATTTTGTTATAGTGAAAACTCTGAAAACTCTTTTCTTCTCGCTTTTGGAAATGCACAGTGCATTATTTATTGTTCTATATAGCCACCCAACCATGCAGTAGTAGCACCTGTGAACTTCTTGCTCATGTCTAGCTGTCACTTAGTTCCTGTTGATCAACCTTTCCCCAGTCCTTCCTTTGGTAGTTAATTTTGAGTTGGGAGGCTCAGGAGTCTCACACCAACCAATACTGCTGTTCTCTGCTGCCCCAGGAAGACCAAGTATAAACTGAGTAGGAAGCATTTCTAGCCTTCTACAAACCTAGTATACCATTTAATTTGTAAGCGTTGTTCTTTTTCACTCAGAAAAATAATAATTCTCTGAACCCCGATTCTACTTTTTAAAACAAATACTTTTTATATTTTCTGATCAAGAGGGAAATATAGAAAGGAGCGTTAATTAACAGTTGTTTGTGTGCTTGTGTGTGACTGTGTTTGCATATGTTTAGGCTGCCTTCAAGAGAACTATAAGGCTTGGGAGAAAGATGCAGTGTTTTTATATAAGTAAATGAAAACCTTCCAACCTTAGAACTGCATTCAAGTGTTCTATGAAAGGGTGGCCGGTTGTTTTTATTATGTGCCACCTATTTTAGCAAATTTGCAAATAATTGGTTTTTACTTGTAATTTTCAAGGTCAATTTCTTTATTTAGCCAGAGGGAAACCCGATTTCTTTAGCTGAATTTCACCTCAGTTACCCAGAGAGGCTAGGGAAGATTAAGTTGGGGGATGTGAAAGGAATTGGGTTGTCTGTGCTGCCTTGGGTTGGCTATCAAACAATTGATTTTTGCAGCATGTAAGCACGGTCGTGCAGGGGTGGAACATTGTCTTTAACCATGAAGTTCTATTTCTTTATTATACTTTTATTGGTGCATTGTAACCATACATCATATTGAAGTTTAGCATGATAGAAACATACATGTGTGTGGCGCCCCGAGCGTTTCCCTCTGGGATGAGATCTGGAGGGAGTTTCTACTTTTTAAGTGATGCTCTCTTCTCCCCCGCTCCTCTTATTTGTTACTTGAGTACAACTTTCTTAATCTTTATTCTTAGTTTATCATCACCTCTCACGTGTACTTACCTGCCTTGAAAGTATGTGTTATATTATCATCTGTACGAATCACTTATTTTATGTTTATTCTAAATATAGTCTGCTAATAAATGGCATCTAATAAAATGTGGGTATATAAAAATAGACACTTTTTTAAACTTTTGGGTAATTTTGGAAATGACATTCTCAGCCATTCTCAAATTTAGGACAGGTTTTTTTCTTAAAGTAAGTATTTATGATCATGCCTGCATTAAGCCAAAGATGAAGCAAATTACTTGAAGGAAATAGGGTGCGGCAATTAGGCTCTGTGTTGGAATTTGTCTCCGGCCTGACATTTCAATGCAATTTCAAGATATATATACATTATGCTTATATAAATTATATATTTATAAATATGTATGTATGATTCTAGCATACCATTTGATCCGGAAGTGTGTATATCTATATCTATATACAATTTTTTTAAACTAGAGATTTAATCCCAAAAGAGTCTACCTCCAAGCTACACCCCCAACCCTTTCTATATTCAAATAGGGCTCCACTGTTGCAGGGGGTCTCGCTGTTACTGAGGTAGACCTCAAACCTTCAATCCTCCTGTCTCAGCCTCCCAAGTACTGGGATTATAGGTCTGTGCCACCATGTGTGTGACTCGAGGTCTGTATTCTTAAGTGCATGCTCGAATGGAGCCAAAGACACTTTTCATACAGTGCTTTCGATGACCTAAATGTAGCTCCTCACACTGATTTCTATTGCTATCCTCTTCCGACTAACAGAAGTGATAGACAAGTCCAAACATGGTCATGTTGCTCCTCCCATGCTTTCTGAAGTTTTCTTACTTCCTGCAATACATATCAAGGTTTCTTTGGTAATTATGAAGCCATAAATGGGGAAGCCCAGCATTACATACAGTAGTAGTTTTCTATAGTAAAGACCTAGGAGGATTCATAATAAACAAAATTTGACTATAGGCTTCACCTTACCCTTACTATAGAAACAGAAAATATCTTTAAAGACTTGCATCCTTAAAAAAATTGCTGAAAATTGTCTTATAAATTGAGCAACCCACTTTCCTTTTAGATTCTAATTTTTGTTGGTTTATGTTTCATATACTAGAGTACCTAATAGGAGTATTGTGAACATTAGAGAGACCCTGCCCATCTCCAATAGAGAAGAGGAACTTGCTCCCTTATGTATAGCCATTTCAGGAATTTCAGCTTTTCTTGAAAACTGTAGGTTTTTTTTTTTTTTTAAGCTGGACCTTGTATCTGCTAGGAAATAGAACAGCATATAAACTTCCAGGTGTGGTGGCACATGCCTGGAATACCGGTAGATGGGAGGCTGAAACAGGAGAACTGCAAGTCCAGGGCAGGGGTGCGCAGTCACCTAGCAAGACCATGGTTCAAAATAAAAAATAAAATAGAGCTGGGGGTGTAGCTCAGTGGTAGAGTAGCCTCGGGTTCAATCACCAGTACTACAAAAACACAAAAAGCGAATAAGCCATCTCTTGCTTAAGTCTCGCCCAGACCAGCTCCTCTCTTCTCTGCTCCCCATTCAAGGATTGCTTACCAAGCACTTACTGTGTGCAAGCACGTTGTATGGGCAAGTAGGAACAATGTGCCCTCAGCGACTTGCATCTTGTTGGGAAGGCACTTCCAAAATCTACACACACAGCAGTGAAGTAGGAGGGAGGTCAGCTTCCCTATCACCAGGATTCAGAGGGCCAGAGGAAGGAGTGAGTCATCCCACTAAGAGGAAAGGAAAGGATTCTGATTTTATCCTCTTCTGCACTGGACAGCCTTCTAAATTCAGGCCAGAGATGTGTGCTGTAGAAATGTGACTAATGGGGATTGGGAAAGAATGTAATTACTTTCTGTGCCTAAGAAGGGTGTTGACAGAAAGAGAGTAAAAGCAAAGCCAGAACTCTACAGAGTGACCAGAATCTTTTCAAATGTCTGATGGAAAGCACTGGTGAAGTGTTGCTTTTTTTAATTAATGTATTTTAATGACAATTGGGAAATAATAAACCCAGTGGGCATTTCTGGTGATGAGGAGAGATATCAACGTGTTGCTGCCGTATGTTGAGATACGGTGCAGGCAGGGCTTGTGTGTGCAACACAGTGAGTTAATTAAACCTCACGTCCATCACTCACTCCTCAAGCGAAGGAGGGACTTTTGAGTTTGCAGTAGATTTTCCCATGTTGCAGTTCGGGTTTTAAATGTACCTAAGGCAGAGTCTACTGTAAGCCAGTAAACCCAATCAAGAGAATGGGAGAGGTGAATTTTTGAAATAGTGAATTTGGTCACACAAGGCTAAGAACCAGTTTACACCATGACACATTCTATCTCTGAACTACATCACCTGCCCTATTTTATTTTATTTTTGAAACAGGAGCTCATTAGGTTACTGAAGACCTTACTAAGGTGCTAAGGTTGTCCTCCAACCTGTAATCTTCCTGTCTCAGCCTCCCATTTAAATACTGGGATTACAGGCGTGCACCACCACAGCTGGCTAGAAAGGCTGTATTTCTAAGAACAATACATCTATTTTCCATACCAGTTTTCTGAAAACATTTGTACCCATTTATTTTGTTTCACATGGAGATTCCAAGCGCACATTTCAGTGTGACCAGCGTGTGTCCTCCTTCCATGGTATGTTCCTCTTCTCACAGGTGCTTTTGGCAGGTGGTCAGTAGGTCTTCAGAAGGGGAAGGCAGATGCCCCGGGCTGCTGTTGTCCCTGATACAGACTGGTTGAGGGTGGAGCTTAGTCTCTATCTCCAGAGCTCACAGGAAGCTGAGCACTCAGAAGGCTCTCAGTAAAGTTACATTGACTAGCTGATTAAAGTATATTATCAAAGAATTTATTAGCATTTCTATTTCTGAGGTTGCTAAAGGATTTGTAATCTTTTAATCATATACTGATGACATTTCCAAGTTATTTCAGATCCATCAGTGACATCTCAAGTTCATTTTTTCTTTTGCAGTCACTACTTTCTTGGGACCTATGATTCATTTGTAGGAAACCAACTATTGAGACTCAAAGAATTTAGGCATTTTAGGGGAAATCTAGAGCCAACTTAATTTAGTGGCCTCAAAGGGAGGTTAATAAGACCCAGGTTTCCCCTCACTGATTCTGGATTCCAGGTTTCCCAATTCTGAACCTGATGTTCTTTTGGAGAGAATATTAAGCCAAATACCTTCAAGGCTTTCCTCTAGTAGGCCTCACATTTGTGAATACTTATGTTAGGCAGAAAGGAATAATAAAGTACTCTAGTGGAAGGGAACTCAGAGGTTAACTTTACAGGGCAACGTTACAGGCCTCCCATAAGGTGCAGCCAACAACAAGAAAAAAGCAAGCTGGCGATCTGCCTCCCATGCAAAGGTTATTTTTCTTATTACAACAAAGCTAATTAGTGGATTTTCTAATGTAAGAAAATGTTGCTGTTAGTAAAAGTTTCCTCAGCGTGCCAGAAAGCAGATGGCGGCGGTGAAGAGTGTTTTCTTTTGCCAGGTTTTGTATATGCTTTCTAAACCTGCAAGAGATTTTGCTTCTCCAGATTCAGATTTCTGATCTTCTTTATTTTAAAACAGAAATAGAAACTTATATTTAAATGCACTTGCGTCATGTGGTCTGTTTGACATATCATGGTTACTTGAAAATGTTGAGTAACATTTGATGCTTTCTGCATGAATCTCTTCTCTAAACGTCTTGGGACTTTTTTATGTTGTTCTCTGGTTTCTTTCCTTATGGAAATCAAGAGTTTGTGCCTTGAGAATGCCACAATAGGGAGTTTTGATTGGGTTAGAAAAAGCAGTGGATAAGATCTTCTTTTTTGTTTGGTTTTGTTTCACTCCCAATTTCTATGTAAATACCAGCTTTCCTCAGTAAGGTTCTTTAGAGCGTGCCTCTATTCATTATGATGTCAGTGTATGCAATTTGAATAATTTATTTCTATATCTACTACTGATGAGATATTACTCTTTCTGTTAATTTGAATTTTTCTTTTGCCCAATGTTTTTAATGAAAAGACCTAACAAATATATTGACTTACAGTTTTCTCCCGGGAAGTCTTAAGCATGACCCTAGAATATCAACACAGTGGTATTAAAGCAAAATGCCTCCTGATTTTAAGGAAAACTGAGAGCATATATGTTTATAGCAGTGTAGACATGAGGCTATTTTATAAAACAACTTACAGCTTTGTTGACTAGGACTTTAGAAATTTTTTCCTTTCTATAAGACTTCCATATATAGACAAAAAAGAGATCATTACATCCTTAAATGAGTTGTTTAGGTATAAACTGGAAAATGAAAGCCAATTTAATGATTTGTTTTTAGAAATAATTTGGGTAAAAGTGTAAAGTATTGTTCAAAAATACTGTATTAGTTCATTTTCCATTACTATAACAAAATAGCTTATAAATAAAAGGGGTTCATTTAGGTTTTGGGGGCTGAAACTCCAGACAGCATGGTGTCAGCTCTGCCAAGGACCCCTCTGGCTAAATCACAATATTGTGGCATCATGACAGGTGTGTGTGCAAAGGGAAATATATGGCAAGATGGAAAGCCAGAGAAAGACTGAGGAGGGGCCAGGCTTCCTTTTGTTTTTAACAACTCTCTCAAGAGAACTAACCAGGATCCCAAAAGAACGATATCATCCCCCTTCCCCCGAAGCATCCTCAATGACCTAATTACTTCCCAGGATCCCCTGCCTCTTAAAGGTCCTATTATCTCCCAACACTGTTCTACTGGGGACCAACCTTCCAACAGATGAATGCTTGGAGGACAAACCATATGTAAACCAGAGCTGTGCCTAAAACGAAAACTCTCCGTATGGAAATCTGTACTGATTTGGAGGTGTTAGCAAGCATCAGAGGAAATGAAAAAAAAAAAGTTCTTCTTTCACACCACCCCCATGTTAAACTCTCTTGTTGTTCCCTCTATCCCCCAGTACTAACCTAGTAACTCAGACTCTGTTCAGGGCATATTTTCACCTTTAATTCCTGAATAAACTCTGATTGTTTTTAACTTGTAACTTCCCATGTCTGTCGCAAATAAAATTTCCCATCTCATTTCAATAGTTGCTTTTTCTGTTACCTGGTCAAGGGCTACTGCCTCCTTTGTTATTGTTTTCATTTATTTACCTTTTATTCTCCTTTGACTTAATTTTTTCTACTCAGAGTATGATTTTGTCTTTTCTTCTAGTAACCAAAACATAAAACAGCACAGAGTTGAAAAAGGAGATTTTAACCAAACATAATCGATTCACTGTTTATCCTTGGCTTATTTTAAGATTGCACATCTGAAAAGAAAGAGATGATACTGAAGTCACCTGAACCACAGGTCAGGTGGGTGCTGCCTACCGGGGATGCCCGGGGTCTAAGCTTCCCTCCTGTGCCCCAGCAGGAGAGAGGGGAGAGGTGGGAAACAAAGTGTCATTGGCAGATAGAACCACTCACTTTTGTTTTACAAGCTGATACTCCAGCTTCCCTATAAGGTTTTGCTTCTACATACATTTCCATCATGACCAAAATATTTGAAAAACCGGAGTCAAGAGATTTGTGATACTTGCTGAATATGAAACAAATAGATAAGCCATTTCCAATTTACAAAATTCTCTACCTTTCCCTCCCCCTGCCACTAGACTTTGGAAAGGGTTCTGACTTAAAGTAACTCCGTGGTACCACCAGTGGGGGTGATGGAAAGTAGCTACCCTTGGAGAATAAGTAATGCACACCCTTATAAATGAGACAGAGCTGAGGGAAGAGAATTCATAGTGAACACTATGAGCTACTTCAGGACTGAATAACAACATCTCCCAGTGCTTGGTACACAGTAGGTGATAATAAATATTTGATGGGATGAATATACAAGCTTCTTCCTCCTGAGAAAGGTTAATTATTAGGCTTTCTTCAGAGTGAGGGATCCATGCTTATGTTTGAAAAGCCAAGCAGAGTACCATTCCAATCACCCACTTATACTTGTTTGATGAGAAGAGATGTTGAAATAGCATTTATATTAGAGAGAGAAGAGAGAGGGAGGGAGGGAGGGAGAGAGAGAGAACTAGTAAACATGACATGTTATTCAAATATACCTAGTTGATTAAAAAGAAGCGTTTTTAAAAAGCACATCCTGAAGATAGTTCATTTGGCTAATCCTACACAAACCATTACTAGCCATTGTGTGGAAAACAATTTAATTTCAGGATTATTACTAAGCAAATTATTCATCTATACTGAGTTACTGGGATGGAAAATACTTTTATCTTCCACCCAACATGGTAATGGAAAAAAAATGGAGATTGAATCCAGAATGACATATAAAATGGGCTTTAGTTGAAGGAATGGGCACATGAGCCCCTCTGGTCCTGGATGGGTTTGAGTGTGTAGAATCCCAAGATCAGTGGCGGATGTCTGCAAGATATTTTTTCAGAGTTTCAAAGCTAATAAGTGAAATCATGTGTTTTAGTTATCTAAGGCTCTTTTTTTTTCTTGCTATAAGAGATGTTTGCAGTTTTCTCATTTATATCAACTCACACATTTTTGAAATTTTATAATCCAGCCTAGCTTTGGTGGTAGATTAAAGTTCGCAGGAGAATCACTGACTAATCTTTTCGGCATGTTCAACTGCTCTATCCCGTAAGAATACACAGAACTCGATGGCTTCCAAGTGTGGTTCAAACATCCAAAGCACTTGAGATTAGCACCATGGGAAGAAATTTTAAAATATTGTACTGCAATTAATTTTAAATAACTTAGCACTGCATATGTCAGGAAGAATGCCATGATAGGATCCAAACAGAAACTCCTAAAAGTAGAATGATTCACTTAAATCATTTATATCATTTTATCTATCCTAAGGACATAGAAGCAAAAAAATATATGACTCTTTCTACTTGGAAGAGGCTTGAGTGAATTTTGCAAGCTTCATATTTTGCCTGTGCTTTATTATGGTAATATGGGAAACCTGAAGGGCATTTTTTAATTGACCAAATGAATATTTCACAAATATTTGTGCATATTTGTGAAAGGTTCCATAATCGCATTATTAGGGAAATTTATTGTCAATGTGGAAGTTGAAGTACATTATTTTAAAGATATATTACAGAAGTTACAGCTGAAATAAATTTTAAAAATACTGTTCAAAGTCTGGGAATGTAGCTCAGTGGTAGAGCACTTTTGTAGGATGTACAAGAACCTGAACCTGAGCTTAATCTCCAGCAACACACACACACACACACACACACACACACACACACACACACACTGTTGTAGGACCTGCCACCTAGACTAACTTTTTTAAGGATGCACATTCAGTAGCTTCTAAAACAGAACATTCTCTGATATTCCAGATGACATGATAGGTCAAGATATAAAGAGAAAACATTATTTATGGCCCTTTGTGGTCAGGGGTTGGCCAAGGGACTGAAGATAAGCATTTATGACTCTTAGTGGGCTATTTGTGGCCATTTATAAGGTAAAAAAAAAGAGTCTTGACTTCTAATGATTATTGCACTCATGTTAGTTGTGATTGTACTTACTGTCAACAGCAAATTAGCAAATATCAGCCAGTTCCTTTTGATGAAATGAGGGTCTCAACCTTAAAAACAACCAAATTGCCAGCAATGCAATTATGCAAGATCTGTCTCAAATGTAGAACTAGAGGACTGGAAAGAACTTTCATAGGATGCCTGACCCACTTTGCCTTGGTAGCTGTTCCAGGCTGAAGGGATGAGAATTCACATGCCCAAGTTAAAAATAGGCAACTCAGGACCAGCAAATAAGCCTCTGGTGCCCTAAGGGTCTGTCCTCGCCACATGAATCATGGCACCCTCCCACCATGCGGTCTCTCCAGAGCTAGAAAATCCACCCCAAAACACCTGTTGACAGCTCCCAAGATAGGCCTTGCTGTATTACATGGCCCCAAATGGCAAAGTATTCTTTCTCCTTCTGATTTCAACTCCATTTGATTTCAACTCCATTTTAACAAACATGTATTAGTATCTCTGTGTTGCTGACACTGTGCTATCACTAAAGATGAGACAGAAAATAAAAATAGTCAATGTGATGTTTTAGCTAGATTATGTATTTTAGAAAACCTGTTTCCATGCAATGTGCAGTTTCAGAATTATAGCTTTTCATAATTTGCAAGGCACTTTAAACCATGCCATTCAGTCCCTGTAGCCTGGAGAGTCAGATATTTAGAAATTGAGTAAGTAGAGGTCTAGGGAGGTAAAGGAACTTTCCCAACTCCACAAAGCCAGCAGAAATGGCCAAGAAAGGCTCAAGCCCAGGTTTTCCAATATCAAGGCCTTTGTCTTTGTGAAAAGAGGACACCCAGCCTGGTTAGAAATAGCATTCTGTAAGATCTGTGAAATTGTTTCCAAAGGGGGAAATCTTACTTTAAAAAGTTATTTTGATAGTGTACACCATTTCCAACAATTTCTAAAATTGGAGTAATAGCCCAGTATATCACTGGACTCTACCTAAACTTTCCTCTTTCTCACTAGAAAAACTAACCCTCACTGTTACCCAGATTATTAGGATTCAGGCTTCTGTAAATTCTGTTATAAGGGTGCATTTAATAGTATGGATTGCAATTAATATAGGCACATTAAAAGGATAAAAGCAATCACCAAGGCACATAATAACCTGTTTCTCTATACCTTAATTTCACCAGAAGACAGGATTAGTCAAAATAAGATGTTACAGAATCTTGGTTTTTATAATCATTATCCAGATACAGAGTTCCTTGAGAACAGGGATCTGGCCTTTCTTCATTTTGTATCACGAGGTATACAGGATGACAGACACATAGTAGGTGCTGAGTGAATTCATAAATGAGTGAATGAATGGAGTGAGTAGGCCCAAAGACAAAAATTAATTAATTAATTAAAAAGGGACCAGTGATGTTTCAGGAAAATAACTCTGTATCATTTCTTCTTTGGTTTGGAGTATTGGTTGTGCATATTGCCACCCCTGCAAAATCCCTGGCTTGTTCAAAATCTCTACTTAAATCTTTCACTTAGGGTTGGACTTCTTTTTTTCTCAAATGCTCAGGGAATTAAAAAAAAATAACCTTTCTGATTTACCCAATCACAGAATCTTCAAGCTTCTCATTAATAGTCTGCACTTTTGGGTTAAATTGTTACTATGTGATTCTCATTTTTGTCTTCTCACAAAACTATTTTCTTCGTTATATAAATATGACAGGGCCCAATTGGGTTTTGACCATTTAATTATATGTGTCTATGGTTTTAAATCTCTTCTACCATGTTTATCCCTTACTCCTTACTCCCTATCCCACTAACACCCTGGCACCATCAATTCATAATTCCCCTTCTTCCTTTCTTCCTTACCAGGAGAGAGCATGTTACAGCAAATCCCATCACCTCACCACCCAAAATTTTTAGGGAGACTTAGATCTGGGGGTCATCTTGAAGACCTTAACCTTACTTTTAGACCATTGTCATTATCTTTGTCTAAAGGTCATAGCTAAATTGAATAAAAGGAAAGCTGTGTTTTCCTGTCCATGCACAAAGGCAGTATTGACTTCCCTAATCCAGTTTGCTGAGGGGTGAGAGAATTAAATTAGATATCTAAGCACAGAAATTGAGAGCCTTTGAAAACAAAGATAAGGAGACAAGACTGTATTTTCCCTTTTCCTGGGAGCTCTGTGCTCAAGATTTTACAGGTGTGTCATCTGATCCATGGCTTGCATCGATCAAAACTGTGCCAATGCATATTTAATTAGCAAGGGGACCCTGGGTGCATTATAGCCATCATCCCTATATTGAGTGGACTGTCAGACTTTCTGCACACTCCCCCACCCCCACTATCCCTGAACCCATGCCCCCTCCCCTCCCTTGTTGGGGAAGCTTCTGCATTTTGTCTGAGCAGCTAAAAAGTTTCTTTGTTTTTAGCTGCTGATGCATACAGTGCCACTGAGGAGAATACAAACAAGTAGAGTCCTAAAGTGTTTATTTTGTCTAGGAAGGCAAGCTAAACCAATTTGGTTCCTTCGTAAGATTTTCAGACTCTGTAGAAAACCAACAAGAAAAGTGAAAGGAAAGGAAATACACCCTCAATTCTTCATGCATAGATTTTAAAAGCAGATTTTGTTATATTGGAACTGAAAGAAAAAAGATTCAGGAATAAAAACTTTACTATTAGACATCAAGAATAAATACTCTTCTATTACTTTCTTTAAAAAGCTGCCTGGTTTGGAAAATTAGGGTGTTGTTAGCAAATATTTTATTTATCAGTTCAGTTTGGATGATATGACGTCCACCATTGGTTTAGGAATCTGTCATATCGTTAGGGAATCCAATGAATATAGAAAAATTTTTTAAGATAGAAAAGAGGGCAAAAGTTAGTGTTGGATGTACATTTTTTTAAAAGTTTCCAAGGTTTTGTGGGAACTTCCAATGGTTCTATTCTTAAAGTGGTAGGAATTTTGGAGTTTTGCCATAGACAGGTTATTTCATGGGATTATGGTCACCACTCATTTTCACACAGGTTCCAAAGCCTGAATATCCAGACAGTGTTGTCTGATAAACAGATGTAATGCAGCAAGTCTGCCTAGAATAAAGAGCAACAGACTGTGAGCACATGTTTAGACTCATTTAAGCTCATCAGCATGGTCTAGCTCAGAGTTCTCTATTCTATTCTACTTTTAAGGTAGCTTCTTGCTAGTAAAATAACAAGGAATTATCACACGCAACCCCCCCCCCCTCAGTTTACTGCAAAAACTCATGGGAAATCCATTTGCATACATCTTGTTACAAAGACTGACTACTTCCTGGCTTAGACAAAGTGTTGCCTGATAAACAGACTTAACACACAAATGTCTGTCTGGAATAAACAAGGCAAGCTGAAATTTACATTTCCATTATCAAAGATAATCTCTTTCCCAGTATATGGGAATTAAGGACCTTTTCTTTAAAGCCAGGTCTGTGATGGCTGAGTTTCATACCAGAATCACATCATTGTGAGTTGGGGTCGATTTTTAAAAACAAACCAAAAACTTGTTTGGATTAGAGGGCATGTACAACAGAGATTAAAAAAAAAAATACTTTCTTTTGTTGTGGCAGTTTATAAATTTCAAAACAAGTTTCTCCTATGCTATTTTATTTGATCCATGTAATGATCTTGTTAAGTCAGGCAAAATGATCATTGTATCCTCATTTTACAGATGAAAAAAACTGAGATCTAGAACAGCTATATTATACAGCTGAAAATTTTAGGACAGTCTTTTACTATTTCATACTCCTTTCAGTACTGAAATATAAGAAATGCAAGAAAGTTAATATTTTGGTTGCTCCCTGAACTTAAATAGCATGGTAACTCTCAGTAAGGGGTATTTTATTACTTTATAAATTACTTCATAGACATACTGATACAGGAAAACAATACACATAAATTAAAACCAAATTATGTTTCATATTCATTTGATGCATTCGTTTTATAGCAGGAAAGTATATGGGAACATCTTCTACCTTATCGAGATGGGTAATTTTCAAGTAGACATAAGAACTCCAAGACTCTAGTGCTATAATTAATTTTGGTTTTTAAAAAGTAACTAAAAGGGGAAACTGAGCACAGTTCTTATATGTGACAATCTTACAGTAAAGGTTCTTTTTGCAAGGCTTTGTGTACATGGCTGTAGATAGGTGACCAACTTGACTGGGTAACTTGAGTTCTAAATTAATAAACAAAATTCACTGTCACATGTCGACCCAGCTTCTCTTTTGGAAAAACAAAATTCAAAAGGATTACCTAAACATTTTTTGTCATAGGGCCTTGTCAAAGACACTGTGAGAAGTGATAAATTAGTCAAAAATGTCATGCTTGCGCATCTTTTATCACCAACATTGACTTCACTTACCACGTCACTGACAAAGCTCATCACTCCTTGAAGTTAGGCCGATGTCAAGAAGGTTTAAGGACTGAGTCATTTTGTCATTACTGTCAGAGTGACTGAATTCATAATTTTTAAAGCTCAGAAATGATTTGTCCCTCACTATCATCTCACAATAGCTACACGGTTGAATTTCTTTCCTCAATGTGTTAAAGCTGTGTATCATTCTGCAGTCTCCCTGTGCACATAGAAAAATAACACGTTGAGGAGTAGGTGATGAGACAGTTGAGTCACTCTTCAACCTAAACAGTCCCGTCGTCATACACAGTCTCAACTAAACAGATGGGCCTTGAATATCAGCATTAATGCCAAAAAAATTCGAATCCCTACAAATTTAATATTTCAACAATTTCTTGCTCTGAAAGACTTTACAAAGAGGAAAGTTTCGAGAAAGAAAATGGTAGTAACCTAGATTATATAACAATCTTTAATAGACCGATAAATGCCATACACAGGCAGGGCCAAGAGGTGGATCTCCAGAGCAGCTGGTAGTCCCTGGGTGGTCTGGTGGACCCCTTCCAAGTGGCTTATGAACACACCCTTCCTTCTCCTTCTAATCCCAGGAGCACAAACTAGTTCTGGGGCTAGGGTTTACTCCACTACATCCCCCAGTGCTTTGGATAAAGAAGGACTTGCTCTGCATACTTTCCTGAGGTTCTCACACAAAACACACAGTTCTAGCTTGCTGGGAATGTGATAGAGAGATCAAATTTTGTATTTTGAATGTAAAGATAAGACTTTCCATTTAAAGAATCATGGAGTGTTTTCCATTTTTGAAGCATAAGAAAACTTACAGGGTGTAACTCACCTCATAATTGATCTGCTTTAAGAACTGGGTCATTGTATGTTAATTTTTCATTAGGTAGCCCACAGTTATGTACATTAATTGACCTGAAATAATGGTTTGGTTATTCACTGTGCATAAAGGATTTTATCCATTCTCTGGAAATGCTAATAGTAATTACATATTTTCAGAGGTCTAGACTCAATGATGATATTATATATTTCTGTTTTTTCTTCACTGGACCATGTGGAGAATGTTGTATTTAGCTGATGGTGTTGTATTCAATGTTTACATTTGAGCTACAATTTGTATATACATATGTATACCTGTACACTCACATTTTATGTTCTCAAATAAGGTATTTCATATATTCTTACTTTAATCTTTAGGTTCATGGTCATGTTGGAAAAATAGAAAATATTTCTAACTATTATAAATATTACATTGATAATTTCTTTAATAATGACAACTATGAAACTAATAAACAAAATGAAGATCCTAATAGCCTTTGACTTTCTAGATTTTCTGACTACTAAACATGTTACTATACTAGATGATCAAAATAGAATAATTCTAAACTTTATTCTTCCAATAAGAAATCATTTTTCTATTAAAGCTTCATTGGTATAGGAAAAATAAGTTCTTTAACCTGACTTTATTCCAAAGTACTCACTTTCCCAAACCATAAAAAACAAAAACTTACCCAAATTTTGAACATCTTCAAGGGCTACAATTGCAGAGGGTAACTTTGTTTATTACAGTCAGAGCAGAATTACTCTTGTTCCTTATTTTCTTCTACACCAGGAATTCTCCTAACTCTTCATTTATTTGTTAAGAAAGCATTCGTTCCTGTTTTTGCCTTTTCTTTTTTTAAACTACAAACAATTTTAATTTTATTGGGGAAATTTTTAACTTTCTTTCACTTGGCTCACTCATTTTTTTTGTGTCTGGTGTCCTCTGGTTTTTTTCATATTGCCTTTTATTGTGGGAGATTTAAAACAGAACACAAAATTCAGACAAAGGCTTTTCAGATCTTATCTCTAGCCCAATCATTATGCATAGGGGGGCCTGAAACTTAAACTAAATTATCTAGAATTTTTACCCTATGGCCCGTAGGTGACTGAGTGACTGAGTAGGAATTGAACTGGTGTGTTTTAGGGAGGGAAGGATCTCTCACCACAAACTGTCTGCTATTCATAATAGCAGTTGTTCGGATTCTGAAGCACTCTGTAGACATCTGGAGATGTGGGTTTCTCTAACCTTTGATTCTTTTGAACGCATGGAATAGTCCTGTCATTCGTCACTTTAGCCTGGACACATTTCTACAGGGCCTCTTGTGTATCAAACACTGTCCTTGGCTATGCCTGTGTGGTTTGTGGGCCAGCGGGTCATAGGAAACAACTGTCTGCAACTTCTAAACACCGTGCTAGATTTTCAGATCATCAGGAACCGGAGGGTTGTACCTCCCTTCCCCTTACCAGCCCTCAAGAAGTTGGGGTGGGGGGGCTGAGATAAAGGCCTTTTTCACTTTGTCAGGACATCTTGCCCCCTCCGTGTGAGCTCAGTATATTTTTCAGTGGCTCTGAGTTGCCAGCAGTGTTGTCAGGAAGTAGAGCAATGATGGAAAATTCATCTGTTTAGTGGTTACTGAACTCTGTGTCTGGGTCAGGCACCCTACTGAAGGAACTGGGGGCAAGAGAAGAGGAGGAAGGAGCTCTTTTGTTTAGGAGCTCAAATTCTCATAGGAGATCATTTAAAATTGCTCTATTGGGCCTGTATCAGCCCCACCGTGAGAGGCATGTGTGCCAGAAAAGATGGGCTGCAGAGGAGGAAGTGTTTAATTTTAGGTCAAGGACAGGGAAGATTTAGCAACATTCCATCTTTGCTTCTTGCTTAAAAAACATAAAAGACCAGGAAGTGGTGCCTGTATGTTTGCCTCATCAGTTTTACCACATTTATGTGTTTTGTTTTGTTATTCCTTGTTTTGCTGAAAGAAGTGCTTGGCGAGATTTCTTTCTGAAGGAGAGCAGAGCTAAGTGTGGGGAGCACTGATTATGACCCACGGAGCAAACCCAATACAAGGTGTCTGTTCTTACATGGCACAAGCTTAGGGGCCGGAGACTAATAGGTAGACCATAGGATTTATTTTGTTCCTTTTCCCTAGTGATTATATTGATAGTAAACTATCTTTGTCTGAGTACTCTGGCAATATAGCTCAGGCACCATAAAAATACATCTATGGATGGCTACCAGAACAATTAAGAAGTCTTAACCCAGCCTCCTATATGCAAACCCTGTCTATTTTAAGTTTAAATTTCTTCTCATAAATTTTTAAAACACCAAAAGAAACATTGCTTTTCAAGGTTAGATTGAAGTCTAAGTTTCTTTAAACAAAAAGCAAATCCCTAGATGGGGAAGAAAGAAAAAATTGATAACGTTAATGTACTTCCTCACATTAGCCATTTCCAACTCCATAATTTAAACATACTTTAAGTAATATTCTCTTAATTGTAAAATACAGATCTGGATTTGTTGTCATGTTGGGCTTGGGTACAAGAGGGGCGTCCAGTTCTATGAAGTTTGATTTATTTTCTGGGGCCTCTAATTATCTCAGGTGGTAGGAATCAACCATCCTCACATACTTAACCAAAATGAGACATAAAGTTACCTTGGCTTCTGACAGGTTTCTACCCCAAAATATGAAAAAAAAAGTAAACTAACTGTTAACCTTGGTAGTATTTTAATGCAAATGCTTAAGAAGGTGATCTTACATTTGTATCAATTATGTATGGGTAGAAATTAATTTGTAATTCTGGTCATCTGATTGGTTCTGTACTTAAGAGCATCAGCGACCTTTTGCAATTCCAGAAAAAGTGCCCATGCATTCGTCCTCAGTGTAGAACAGCAGAGGACCTGATAATTTTGCTCTTTCCTGGTTCCGAAAAGAAATAGTATTCAAAGGCCAGGATTAAAAAAAAATTACTGAGATTTTTTAGATCATTTAGATTTTCTTCTGAAGATGTTTGGCTCTGCCTGTCCCTTATCAGGATGGGATATTTTAGTATACAACCCTTTCGTGGAAAGCCATGTCCCCAGCTCTTGAAAAAAAAAAAAAAAATCCTTCGGGTTTCAGTTTGGCCAAATGCCTTCCCAGTGTTTCAATCAGAGCTTTCACGAAAGCCGCAGCCGCCCCTTGTACACCAACTCTCAGCATTTTCTTGCCACCCAGTCCTTTGCTGTTGGTTTGCTTGTTTTTCTGTGGCTTGGAATTCTAAACTAACTTTGAACCTACCTGACATTCATCTTTTATTGCTGTTCATGTTTTCTATAATTATGTTCTATTTCTGAAAAGGTCGGTTGGCAAACTAAATGTAAATGAAAAGTGAAAAGAACAAAGAAGTCCACTTTCGGGTTAAAAATGATTTTGGTTCTCTATCCCTTTTGCCTCAACACAAGTAAATAAATATTAAAAAGTCATTGGCTATTGTATATCTAAATTAATTAAGGTAAAAGTATTTTTTATTCATTCATGGAGAAGCAATTATTTGTAAAGATTTTACACCTAGAAGTAGACTGTCAGCTAAGATAGAAAATAGAGAATTAAATCTGTCAGCTAAGATAGAAAATAGAGAATTAAATTCACTAGTATTATTTAAAAGAAAATGTCATGTCTGGCAAAATTTTATGTTACCTGTTTTGGGATAAGATTAAAAAGAAATTTGACTTTTCATAAAACAAAAGTAGATATTTTACTTTAATTTTAGGCATAGATAATAATACTTTCAGATTTTCTAGAACAAAAATAATGGAAGAATGACTCTCCTAAAACATGATGAATTATTTCCCCAAATATTTAATTTGTCATGGCAAAATTGTTGAATCTTTCCTTAGAAAAAGAGAAAGAAATTGTGCTGTGTTTTTAAACTGTATGTTCTAAATATAAAAATAATTTTTGTAGTTAAAATTTCAAATATGATTGCAATATAAATTTATTTGCATTCCCCAAATTTTAGTACAGGCATTGTACTTAATTTTGTAGTTTATTCTGACAAATTTGTCTAAACTTTTTGCTCTATCATGATTTTTGTCTTTCCTACTGCAATTTTCACAAGATGATAAAAGCTGTCACTTTGCCAGAACAAATAAAAATTCACCTTTTTACATTATTTGGGTAACTTGAACCTTTGAATCAACTTTTTTTTTTTTGTTACAGTCACCTAGATTAAGATTATGTGGAAATTTCAAAGTAGATTTTTTCATAGTACTTTCCTATAATTGAAATCTTCATTTACTTAAAAGCAGTCTTTTAAGGTAATAAACTAGTATTTCTCAACCTAAAGTCACTATTAGCAATATTTCTTTTTACACTATCCCCAAGGAAAAGAATGGTGATGCCATAAGTTTGTTAGAATAGAAGCAATACTTTAAGTCTTATCTTAGTTAAATGTCATGAACTTTTGATCGTGCATTGAACTTCTTGTAAAAATGTGGTCAAAATTTTAAATAGCTAATTCTAACCCTGTAGAGTCAAGGTAAAGTTCCTATTCGACCTTTCCACAAATATGGAGGGTTTGAAATATTTTTAAAAGAATTTGTGTGTTTATTTGCTTTTAAACCATTTTAAGTCTCAGAAAACACATTACATCAAAAAATTTTCTTGATGCATTGTTTCCTGATTTTTTTCCTCCTATGAAAATGTGCTTGCCTCTAGTTCTGTGTAGTTTTTCTGATTTAATTTTAACTAATTTTAAAATTAAATGTTACTATTTTAAGTTATCCTATTTAGAAATTAATTTAATTTTTTAGTTCAAAAATCTGGTTATGAAAGGAGAAATCAATTTAATTTTATAAAGGTGTGCAAGAGCCCGTCTCTTCTAATAAATCCCTTTGACATCTCCCAAACACATCAGTGTAATAGAAGGCACTGTGTCTGCAGTGGAGGGAACTAGTGCTTTCAGAATGCTTTCTTTGAGTTAGCCAGTTCTTCCAAGTACATATGCTAGAATATTAAGAGCTCTGGTATTGAGTGGTGTTAGCCTGTATAATCTGTTGCTGCAACACAGAGCTAAATATCAACAGAGCTTGTTACTGTTGTTTGGGTTGCTTTTATAACCAGTTTCAAAATATGTTTTGACACTTTATTATGTTCTGAATCAAGCTTCAGATGTGTGTAATGAAGGATGAAGTCTTTATCAGACTCCAGGATATAAATAGTGGAGAGGAGCAATTGGGAAATAGTCTCCCTATAAGAGAGAGGTTTCTGGTGAGCATGGAGTTCTGATCTGGCACCAAGTAAAGGCCACTCACTGGAAGTGGAAGGGAAGCTGAGCTGTCCTCTCTCAGAAACAGACTCCTGCCCCGGCCACCTTCTCTTTCCACCTTTGCTTTTTTTTTTTTTTTTTTAATTCACCATCGTGTGGTTTCTCTAGTGTTCTCATTCTTAGTTTATAGGCTGACCCTTTTGAGAAAGTCTGGCACCACTGATCCACTTTGCCTCGCAGACCCTATAATTTTTGGCTGTATTTTTATGTTTTTCAGATTCAAGTCAGTCTGAAAGTCCCAGCCAGCCAAGTGATGCTGACATTAAGGACCAGCCAGAAAACGGTAAGTTTAGTGTGGGACTGTAGCTGCTGCAGCCGAGTCCACAGTGGCCAGCAGCCAACCCCAGCACATGAATACTGGGGTCTGCCCGGAGGACTGGCCACATTAGGAACAACTTTAAGGATTCAAAGAGAAATCTCAGATTTCTTTGACAAGGGAAAATTGTTTGTTCTCTGGATCATCCTAGTATCCTCGACCCCCCTCCCCACCACCAATTTCAAGACACTATCAGGGTGTTCATGAGGACCAAAATTCTCAAGAGAGTAGAAGCTGACTTACCATATCAGATTCTTTCATAGCACAAAGGAGCAACTATGACTCTTTCATGTCATTTTAGTTCCTTATTTTTTAAAGTGGCAAATGTCCCATGATCTTTAATAGTGATTTAAGGTCATTCATGAGCATGGTTTTGTTGTTGTTTTATTTGCAGTACTGGGGTGTGAATCCAGGGCATTTTACCTCTGAGTTACACCCTAAGCCTGCTCTGCTATGGACAAGTATTTTTGAAGCCTTTTAGGACTTCAGCTCTTAGCTAATTGTGTTAAGAAAACCATCTCTACCTTTAAAGGATTTTTTTCACTTTAAATTGTCTAAAATAAAACTGTGAGGAAAGCATCAAATTTCCCAATTGCATAAACATATAAACTTTATGTTGCAGAAACTTTATTAAAATAGAATGCACAGTTTGTATATGAATGTAATCGCATCTTGAAAAATACCATTTGGGGAATGCACTCCAACTATGAAAAAGATTGCCATAGATTCAAATTTTAGATTAAGTAAAACCATCAGTTTAAAAAAAAAAAAACAGAGTAATGGACTAGCAGTCCCTCTCATATGCTAAACATTACATTAGGTACTTTCACAGATAACATCTCATAAAATTCCAAAATGTTTTCTTACCTCTGTGATATTAAGTAGATTATTTAGTCTCTCAGGGTATTGATTTATTTCTCTAAAATAGGATAATACTGTCTACCTGTGGAAGAATTAAATAAGATAATATATATAATGTGCTTATCATACCATTTTTCATAGTTTATACTAAAAACTGCTGGCAGTATATCATATAATTCTTATCCTTTTTCTTATCTATATAATTCTATAGTACTTTGTTTCTTTCCTACCTTGAATTATTTCATTCCTTGTGTTTATCTTTCTTTTGTTGTTCTGAACATTTTCCCATTTTTATCTCTATCTGATCTTTTGGAAAAGCCGGGTAAACTAAATTGTGTTGACATTGGGGTGGGGTATGGAGGATGCGCTTATCACATTAGATATCTACCACCAGCTTTCAGAATTTGTTTCCTAAGCCTGTGAAATTCTTCATTACATTTCTGGGCTCTAGCATTAAGTCTGAACTGACTATTCCTCTCCACATCCTGGTATTTTGGTGATATTATCTTTATCACACTTGATTTTTAAAGCAGTCAGGTGTTTTTTTTTTTTTTTTAAATGAGCGGGGAAGACCTCTAAAGGTTTGTTTTCAGTGTTATAAACAGCTACATATTATTTTTGTTGGCATTTTCAAGAGCATTATTTATAGACTAGTTTCCTTCTTTATTTTCCACTTGACTTATGGATGATGCCTTAAATGTTTCATTTTTTCACTTATTGTATTTGTACATAATCTTCATGAAGGTGCATGCAGAGATACATATTTGATTTTCATCTGAAGAATATTTCAGGCTGTAGGGGTGTGTGGTTCATGTATTTAGGTCTGGCTACCCCTCTAGCAGGCCTGTGATTCATCTGTCTTCATAAAATGGCCGACAAGCTGTTCACATGCAAATATAAATTGAGAGCAGGAGAGGCCTGGCATGTCTTTCTGGAGCTGCCTGCAATATCGATATTGTGTGTTTCCATTCCAAAAAAGCTACCAAGATAGAGCCTGGATTTTTTTCGGCCAGAGGCATGGAGATACTAGCCAAGTTTGCTTTTAATCCCATATCACTTGGTGCTACCTCAAGGGTTCACACTACCATTCAGGGGAGATCACTCAAGTTAAAAAAAAAAAAAAAAAAAAAAAAAAAAAAATATATATATATATATATATATATAATGATATTAAAGTAACAAATTTCTTTTTTCTTTTTCTTTTATTTATTTATTTATTTATTTATTTATTTATTTATTTATTTGGTGGTACTGGGGTTCCTGGAAGCCCTTCTACCTCCGGGCTATACTCCCAGACCTATTTTTACATTTTTATTTGGAAACAGGGTCTCCTAAGCCAGCGCACGCAGCTGGCTTCGAAATTGCGCGATCCTCTTGTCTCTGCCTCCCAAGCGCGGGGATTACAAGCGTGCGCCACCACGCCTGGCAACAAATTACTACCATATAAGTTTTCATTCATTTCAGAGAAAAAGAAGTAGAAACTGCCTTATCTTGGACAACCCAGTTGAGGAAACATCAGTATACTTACTTTTCTCCATCTGCCCTTAGTTAACCTCAGGTGAGGTTATTGGAGAAGAAATTTTTTTTAAGGATAGGAAGTCCCTAAAGGGAACAAAGGGGGATGTCAGGGCAAGGCACTTGCATGCAGTAGGCGCCGTTTTGCTCTCGTGTGTTGTTCCAAACAAGCCTGTGTAGCCTCGTCTTCGTTACCCCAAGTTATGAAGACAAGGCTCGGAAGGTATCTGTTTTGTTTTGCAAGAGGGAACTCATAGTATCACCAAAGCTCTATGAAGTTTTGGAATCATGCTGGATGGATAATCTCAGCTCTTCAGATGAAGTGGGAACTCATTACTCCTTTTCCATAAATACAAAGAAGGAAGGGAAAATATTCTTTTTACCCTAGCTCTTGAGAAAGGTAATGGGAAACGAATGCTAGTCACCTAGTAAAACCATGGAGAATGAATAGACAAATGGTAACATGCTGTTTCATCCAAAACTGTAAACCAGGCCCTGTAACTTTACCTAAAGTGGACGCAGCTGTTTCTCCCCTGTCCAACCAAGTCTGCTTTTCTCTGTGGAATTTTTGCTTTCTTTACTTGTGTTCCATTAAGACTCTACTCAAAAAGAAAACAGATCTTTTTCCACTCGGGACATTAGATGGAAATTTTGAAAGAATGATCTGAAGTCCAAAGATAAGTGAGAATCTCTGAACTCTAAATTGATATAATATATTGGTTAAAAACTCTGCCTCTGGAGTCGTGTAGACCAGTGAGCTTTTACCTAGTCTAAGTTTTCCTGTATGTAGAATAGAAATAGTAAAGGAACCCACCTCCTGAGTATGGAAAGGGAAATATGCATAGGAACTAGCCTATTGGCTGATTCATGATAAGGACCCAGTTGTGGCCATGACCACCGTCCAGTTAAGGCTTGTCATAAATATAATGAGTAAGCAGATTCAAGAAGTCAAAAGCTGGGAGCCTTGGTGTGGAAGAGGACGGTGCCAGAAATGAACCAATACCTTTAGAGACATCTTTTGTAGATATCTGCTGTGCTCTGCAATGTCAAGTCATAAATTTCCCTCTTAAATCCCCACAGTGCCCACAGTCGCACATCTACCTTACTGTTGAGTTTTGCCCTCACTTTCTGTTCCTCTCCTAGGACTTTGAGAACCAGAAAACTACAGAAGACTGCTTCAGAGTTCATCAAATCTCAGTGTGCCTTTAAAACAGAGATTTTAGAAAGAAGGGGCTGCCTAGTCTAATACCAGCTGAGGGTGTTTTTTTGTTTGTTTTGCTTTTGCTTTTGCTTTTAACACCAAGTAGGATCTGGCTTATAAACTCATTAAGAATAGGATTCATGAAAATCTCCTCTTTGTAAAAATCTTGCACATTATCTAGCTCTTTGCCTTGGATTTAGATAGTACCTGTCACTTATCTTCTTAATGAATGAAATTAGTAAATAAATGAATGTATTGTCATTATCCCCAACTATCTTTTGTATCTGTTCAATGTTTAGTTACTAAAAGGTTTTTAAGATTTAAAAAAAAAATCTGAAAATCTAACTCAGTACAAGAAGACTATACACATACACCTGGCCATACATACACAGATGTGACTAGTAGCTTCTGGAAGCCAAAGCTAGAGGTGAGATACTAGTGGGCATAGTAGACCAAGTTATACTTCCCCCATGAGCAGGTGTTGTCAGAGTATGAGTACGACCATATTAGTTTTTGCTTATTTATCATAAGGAATGCACTTCAAATAAAGTTTCCACCTATTACTGGAATCATTCATTTAATTGTTATACATATTGCTAAAACCTGACCTCTAACTTTTTAAGAGCAATGAAGGGTTTTAAGCCTTATTTGTTGGTCTTTGACTTAAAATATCTATGCAAACCACTTTCGTGAATTCCCATGATATCCATTGGCTAATTCTAAAAGTATTTGTGGGACAGAACATTTGAAGTGCCTGCTTGGTGTTTTCAACAAGTGAGTGTCCAAGGCATAGGCCAGCTGTGGCAATCTGAAAACACTTCCCACCAGGTCTCACCATCATCAGTGAAAGCCCCCTTAACTAAAACAGAAGAAAGTATTCATGTGTTCATGTTTTATTGTTGTTGTTTTCTGTTGACTCTTTCATTGTCTGCATAGCCAGCCAATTCTAACCTCATCTTAATAATCTTTAAAATGTGAGATTTGTAACAAGAAATCAAGGTTGGTATTTAGATTGCTTCTTTTAGGTTTAATCACGTGTGTTGTTCCTCATTTATCTGGTAGGTGCATGTATGTTGATGGCATCAACCTTCAGAGGGGCCTTTGCAATCAATCAAAAGCCATTAATTATGAGGCAAGCCTCATAATTTGGGGCATTTTAAGAATTTTGAAGGCAATGCAACCTTATCAGATTTTGCAAATTTCCGGCTCCACCTGACAATTTTGAAAAATCCCTCTGGAATATTGCTTGAATCTAGCCTTCTTGTTTACCATCTTTATTTATGCCATTCCCTTTTGGGACTGTTAAATGAGGTATCATTATTAAATGTTGCTATATAAGGACTGTACTTAAAGTCAAACATAATTGTCAATATTTTATTATTATCTAATGAATTTCTGTGCATATTTTGAATACTTTAATGTTCACAACATAATTTTTAAGACTATTGTCTTCCTGTCTTAACATTTACACATAGGGCTTACTTTGTAATTTGGGAGTATTGAGATAAGAAAACAATAAATTCCTATTTTTCTTTCAGATAAACATTCTTTTTTTCTGATAATGTGCTCTCAAAAACCGGGCCCTCTGATGTGTTAAATTGTTTTTACTACCTCCTCAAATACATAGTAGATGTATTGCAGTATTAATAGTGGCAAGGCAGAATAAAATTGATAATTCCAAAATGTAAAAATTGTCATTGCTAGTAGACTGCTTGTTTTAAGAGCTGCTTTGCTTAATGTGTCATTTAGTTGGGGCATTTTAAGAATTTTGAAGGCAATGCGACCTTACAGTTTGCATTTTATTGGGAAGCAGGAGCATTCTAGCACCAGTGACTTGTAAATACAGTCTATCAATATTTCATAATTTGCATGACTTTCTTTTACAATTACCTAGCAACAGTTATTCTCTGCAGTGTTCTTTCCAAAAACCCTACAGGGACAGACACAGTAGAGTGACCACCAAAATAGCAGCAATAACAGTAATGATCAATATTCTAAAATATGTAAAGGTCCCAACTGAGGGAGACATTAAAACCTAAATGCCTTCTGGTTTCCAGCTCTGTATAATTAAATTCTGACTGATGAATTTTCAGCAATGGGATGGAGCCAGTCTCTATTCTTTAAAAGACCAGGGAACCAGAATATGGCTTGATTTGAAATTTCAGTTTGAAACAAGGGGAACTGTGCTTTCTTAAGGATTGTTAGCTGATGAGACCCATTGTTTGTCGAGGCTTCCTTAAAAAGGTCTCGAGACATAGGATCATCTTGGGCTTTGCTTTGTGAAAGATGAGGAACAGGCAAGGCTTAGGGATTCCCCCATGTGTGGAGCAAAGGAGTATGCTGAGCTTCCCAGGATCCAGTATAGCAAAGAGGCCTTTTCATAGAAAAACAAGGAGGGGGGATTTGTAGTAATTTGAAAGAAGTAGTTATACACTCACTCATTATGGTATTTATGTTTTATTTATTTCATGGTACTGGAGATTGAACCTAGGACCTCACACATGCCGGGCAAGCACTCTATCACTGGGCTACATCCTCAGCCCTTTTTATTTTTTCATTTTGAGACAGGATCTCATTAAATTGCCCAGGCTGGCCTCTAACCTGTGATCCTCCTGTCTCAGCCTCTAAGCTGCTTGAATTATAGCCCGGCTGTTATGGCTATTTTATTGTCTATACACAGATGATAAGTATATATATATATATATATATATATATATATATATATATATATATATATATATTAGTGTGATTGGCTAGTGGCCAAAATAAGGAATGCTTTAGACCTTGTTCCCATGGTTTTCAAATTCCAAAATGGGTTGGCCTGTGATTTATTTTAAATATCTTCCTGTCTCCTACTCCTAAGCCCCCACATACAAATAAATACAGAAGAAAGAAGCAAAAAGGGGATTTCTTTCTGGTCCTCAAATTCATTTGTGTTTGTGACTCTTGTCCCAAAAGAGACCAAGGAGTGCTCATTAACCGTGACATTCCAAGTAGAAAAAAATGTTTTTGAGTATTTATTTATAACTTCTATGGAATTGTGCAAATATATCCATAGAACTGGATTCTAAAAATATGAAAATATGAAGCAATACAGTTCACAGCATTGGAATTAGACACAGTAAAGAAATAAAATGAGGAGCCGTCATCAAATCCCAGCATGGTGGAAGGTGCACCTGGTATTTGGCTGCAGCTCCATCTGCTGTGGCTTTGTTGCCCCTGTGATATAAACCTAGAGCTAGTGCGACAGGACCCTTTGACAGAAATACCTTGGAAGGACCACATCTTACGGACACTTTCCCATACTTCGCTATCAAGTAAATATCAGCATGGCGACATATCAGGGGGGCTAGTTGGACTCGGGAATAGTCAAGGGGCCTTCCTTGCCACAAATAATAGGGTCATTGCTGATTTGACTTGTGAATGGGAATTTGTTGTTTTTAAGCATGCACATTATTTTTTTGGAAAGAATTCTCTATTTGTGGGTAATATTAGCGGGCTGAATATAATATAAATAATTTATTTGGGGATTTGGAGTCACTAATCCAGATTGATTAGTTGTCTGCTAGAAAAATTCTCGTGGCCACAAGGATTGTTGGCACCTTTTCTCCCTCCAGCATCCCAATTCCTTTCCTCTTCTTCAGGTTTTACTCAGCTCCTGGCAACTCTATTCCCCTGGCATAAGCATGTCGTTAAGGAAATCTACTGGGATGTCTCAGATAGGGGTGGGGGAGGGTGAGTAGTCACTGTGGATGACTCTGCTACATCTCAGTTGTTAATTTCTATACTTGGTTGATTTTAACCCAAAGGGAACAGGGAGTCTCATATGCCTTATCCACAGGCATCATATGGCAAATATCCAAAGAGAGACGTGCAAAGGATATTGTGGCAAGGCCCAGCAAAACAGGAAAAGCCTTCCAACAGTCTCTCCACGAAGGAGTGAGTGTTTTCTTAGATCTCTGTAGGTATTTTGCAACCAGAGAGCTTCTCAGCAAGCGACACTTGTAAACTTAGAGATGAACAGGAGAAGCCAAATCACAGCTTCTGGATAGGTCAAATTAGCAGAGTTGCCATTAAAAGCCTGGCACTGGGCATCTGTTAAGGGAAAATCAGTTGTCCAGGTTACTTAAAGACTGGTACCTCAGTTTTCTCATAAGCAATTCAACACACAGATATTAAAGATTGTCTGAGTACATTTGGAATATGTATTCAGTGTGTTATGGGAACACAGAGCTAGACCAGACACCCAGCTTTTGATGACCTGACAATTTAGAAAGAGGGAAAAGGCATCATTGATTCATTTATTCAACAAATACTTATCAAGTGCATTCTAAGAACCTGGCGTCAGTTTGGGCATTGCATTGAGCAAAACAGACAAAATTCTGCATTTAATTGGGCTTGCTTTCTGGAGAGAGGAGAAATATGTCAAATGATATTAAATGTTATGAAGGAAAATAAAGCCAGATGAGGGAGTAAAGAGTGGAGAATGGAGGGCTATTTTACAAAGGTGTTCAGGGAAAGCCTTTCTGCTCTGTTAACATGAGAGATTAAGTTGTAGATTCTGATGATCTTTGGGACTTTTACTCTAGTAAGAGGAAGCAGTAAGTATCAAGGCCCAAGGCCTGCTAGAAAAAGTCGAGGACTGTATGGTATGAGAGGCATGAATTTGGGAGGAAGTATCTGAAGAAGAGGGGTACAGCAAATCAAATTATATTGGACCTTGTAGGCCAAGGAAAGGACTTGGCAAATCCTGGGGTAAGCCATGATGTTATCTGCAGAGGAATGCTCATACAAAATCCAAAATACCAAATACCAAAATTGATGCAGAAGATGAGCCCCTAAGAGGTGATTATCACTGTACAAGATACTGAGGGTCCAGTGGTGAGCAAGGCAAGCACAGAGTTTACTGTGGTGTTTTAGACAAAAACATAATTCTTGGCATTGTCAAGAAATAAGCCTCTTTTGTCAAACATAGCAATATCTTTTAGTATCCTGAAAGTTTTCATACATGTATATGTATATATGTACATATATATGTACAACTAAAATGTATATATGTATTTTCATATATATGTATAACTAAAAGCTGATTTACTTGCATGGAATAGTTGGCTTCACATACCCATTCGTGCAAATGATTTCTTTCTCATAACGGAGGTCTAAATCAGCAGGGTTTCAGCTGAATCTTTATCTCATGTCACTATTAGACTGTAAGCCCTAGGTCTCAAGTACACTGACAGTGAAAGTTGTTTTTGTTTCATAATAGTTGCCATATTTAGCAAATAAAAATGCAAGATGCCAACTTAAATTTGTGTTTCATACAGAAACAAGAAATAATTTTTAAATAATACATAGGGTATACTTGTAAAAAATATCAGTTGTTTATCTAAACCAAGTCCCATATTTTCTCTGGCACACAGTCCTACTTCTCGATACACTCCTCTGGAGTGGGTGGGCAAGAGTGACAGCAGTGGATGGACAGGTCTCATTAGTCTGTGATAATTTCACTGGTCACAAAGGGTCAAACGATGGGAAGTGAACCCTCTAAAATTGAAACCTAGAAGGAGAACATCAGGTTCCCATGGCTTGACTGCTTAAATTCCATTACTCTCGCATCTCCTGGTATGTAG
Source organism: Muscardinus avellanarius (assembly GCF_963383645.1). NCBI lineage: Eukaryota > Metazoa > Chordata > Mammalia > Rodentia > Gliridae > Muscardinus > Muscardinus avellanarius. Next base: position 52,848,850 of record NC_137788.1, read on the forward strand.
CCCAGTAGTTCTCTTGGAACAATAAGCCACTTGTCAGGCAGTCAACAGGTACAATACAGAAAGCTGAGAGTCACTCAACCTATGCAAGTAAGTGTGTAAGTTTCATTAGTAGGATATTAATTGAATAAGCCAGCGGGTGGTTTGTGAGTCACTCTTTCAAAGCAAATTTAAGGAAGTATATCTTGTCATAGCATCTAGTTATCAGCATACTATTGGCCTCATGAAAGATTATTAAAAGTAGAAATACAGTCCAATAATAGAATACTGGGAAATTCCACTTTCAGAGGTGAAGTAGAACAAAGGCATTCCAGATAAACTTGAAAATAGAAGGTGCTATATTTGTCATGGACTGTATGGAAGCTAAGACTATGTGTTTTCATTTGTAATTGGTATTATTTAGCTAGGGACAAAAATCATCTGAAGATGTTAGAGAAACATGTTGTGAACTTTGAACTGCCATACTTTAAGAATGAATAATATGCATAATTTTAGGGAAAGAGGTTTTAAGCTTCCTTGGACTTTATAACCAGATAGTGACAAAAATAATAATTTTTATTTTCATGACAAAAACTGTAACGACTCACAGTTCACTGTTATAGCAGTTTGAGTCCTCTAAGAATAGTAGGTCTTGAGAAGATGTGCAAGAGATTTATTGGGATACACCTGTGAAATATAAAGAGAAAAAAAGTGAGAGTAGGTTGAGACCCTTGAGACTGCAGGACAATTTTGACAGCTGGTAGAGGAAAGGAGGAAGAATGAAGATTGGATTGAAAGAATCCCAGACAGCATGGAGTTCTAAGAAAGCATGGGCTAAGCCAGTGGAAAGTCCAAACATCACCTGTTGAAAGAGTTTTGTGTCCCATAGCACCGGAACCTGTTTTAGTTTCCCACTCCTCAGTCTTCAACTGAGAGCAGCCTGGAGGAAGGTGGGCTTCAATCGCATGTTAGATCTGGAGGAGTGTCTGGGTTGACTGTAGGTCAGCAATACTCCTTGCAGCCTGTGATCAGAAAGGCTCATTGTAGAAAGAGTTCTGTATTCATGGTCTTATTTAATCTTAATATTATCCTATGGAGATCAGTGCTACTATTGTGCCTGTTTTCCAGATGAGGACACTGAGAAACAAGGAATTTAAATTGATTGCCCACTGTCAAGAAGACAGAAAGAATATTCAAACACTCTCCAGCTCCAGGGTCTGGTGGCTTCACCATTACATTGTATTATTATAGAAAGAACGAAATTAAAACTCTGGCTCTGTAACTTATTGATTTGATAAATTTCAGCAAGAAACTTAAGCTCTTGGATCTTTGTTTCCTGACTTCTAAGATAGAATGTTACACCTCCCCCCCGAAATGTGTCTCCATTGCTATTTCTTTTGAAGTCAAACAGCATTCATTCCTTTTCCTTCCTCTTGGTTTTTTCTCATCTAGGATTGGCATTTATTCCTTTATTCCTCATTTCACTTCCTGGACACTTGTCTCCACCCTGTTCTGTCACCCAAATGCTAAACTTACAGTCTCTGAACTGGCAGCTTGGTTTCTGTGCAAAGTGTATGTAGGAATGTTTGCATGTATGTATACACATGGAAAATGCCCAGCACTTGTAACTACCCAGAGTAGATACTCAACCCAATGTAGCCCACTTTCTCTCTCATTATCCCATTCACTCATGGATGTGAACCATGTGCTAGAGGACATCTTTTTCTTGTTTCAATTTCTTTTGACAAACTAACATTTTTTATGGAAAATACATTCTTATTTTTTATGAACATTCTTACTCTTTTTTGTACATACTCAAATATTTTGAGTGGATGGTTCATTAGTGGCTATTTTTAAGCAGTGGACTAAATTTTGATTTGATTTTTCTGCTGGAGGTGGAGAGTATAAAATGAAATTAGTTGAAAGGTATTTATACCAGATGCCATTATGTTTGTTAGCTGGCATAAAACAATTATGGTTGCCAGTAAATTTGAAAGTGTTTCAATTGCAAAAGATGTAGGAATGTAGTTTTATTGAAAACATAAAATGTTTATTTCCAGTGCCCATTTTTTTTGCGCAGTACAATAGAAATTTTCACCTCATCCCCTTCATTTTAGATTTCTGAATTATTTAAAAGAATCGGTTAATTCTCCATTTCAAGTGAGCAAGACAAAGTTCATTAGGATATCTGACTCCTAGCACGTCCCACATTCACAGATCATGTTAACTCCACAGAGAGGTTTATCTTCTTTTAAAATTGCAAATGCCGTCTAAACTGAAAGCTTTTCAATTTAATGCATCGTTACAGCTTTTCACCATAAGTAAGATCCTTAATAATAGAAAGAGGGAGAGATGAGGCACCTTGTTGGCTGAGTATTAGCCATTTTTGAAAGTAGAAACACAGATTCACCCGTATATTCTTTTAGTTATAGTAAATTTGCAGAGGTTATCATGAAATGTTTACAAAATGGATATAAGTAAACCTTAGCATGGGATTGACCAGTAGTTACCAACTCATGGTCTTTGAAGGAGGCCAAAGGACAAAAATCTTTTAAAGAAATTATGCACCCCCTCCAAATAATGCTACACAGGCTGAAGATTTTTGCTTTTGATTCTATGCTTGTGAATTCACTGGTTCTAATTAATCTTACACATACTCTCTTTGGTACTTATAGTTTGGATTTATTCATTAAAAGGCAGGGGGAGATTCATTATCAACTATTTAATAAAAATAGTACATTGAAGCTTGGCATGGTGGTACATGCCTGTAATCCCAGTACTTGGGAGGCAGAAACAGAAGGATTGCAGATTCAAGGTCAACCTCAACAACTTAGTGAGACCATGTTTCAAAATAAAAAGGGCTGGGGGCGCAGCTCAAAGGTAGAATGCCACTGGGTCCAACCCCTAGTCATCTCTAACAAAGGTAAATTGAATATTTTGAGAAATGATCTCCAAGAGAGAAAATCATGGCAAGATCCTTCATGGTGAGAAACCCAGAAGCCTCTGCTGCAGACTGACCAGTGGTCAATCATCTTTAACTTAGAGAAGAGGAAAGAGAAAAAAGCAGGTGCCAGGAGGAGCCAGTAAAGAGTGGTCATGTCCAAGGGCCATACATCTTCTCTAAAATACATCCCTTTCATTCATTCTTTTCATGGATATTGTTGAATTCAGATCTATCTAATCAGAACTGATAGTGAGATCTAACATACCAGACAGCACCAAGAAGGAGATTCACACAGCACTTCTTCACATAAACGGACTATGAATGCATAACTTTGGAACATAGAATCCCTCAAAAAGTTTGGCTGCCCGATCATATGTAATTATGCAGAATATTTGAGTTTTGGGTTCCATTCTCATTCTCTCTCTAAATATCTCTCTCTCTCTCTCTCTCTCTCTCTCTCTCTCTCTCTCTCTCTCTCGTACTGGGAATTGAAACCCAAAGGCACTCTACCTCCGAGTTACACCCCCAGACTGATTTTATTTCTTATTTGGAAACAGGGTTTCTCTAGTTTGCTGAAAGCCTCACTAAATTGCTGAGGCTGTCCTTGAACCTGTGGTCCTCTAGTCTCAGATTCCCAAATACTAGGATTACAAGCATGCACCAATACACCCAGATTTCGATCTCTTTCTATGTGAATTCTTTCTGTGCATCCATAGGAAAGCCAAGAAATTGAGTATAGTCAAATAATACTGTGGACTAGACACTTGAGACCCTGTGTTTATTTTGCCATAACAGTTCTAAGAGGCAGAGAGTTAGAAGATGAGACCTGGGAAGGCTGAGGCAGGAGCTCATGGTCAACAGCCAGTGAGGGTCAGAGCAACTGTTGCTTCACCTTCTTTGGAAGAGCTTTGAGGCCAGATAAAAAGACTGGGCAGTGAGGGATTTGGAAGACTTGGTAAAGTTTCATACTCAGCAGCTATAATCATCTCAATGAATTTGCATCATTAGGTTTTCAGTGCATTTTCTATCTGCTTTCCCCAACCCAAGTAAATAAAAAAATAAAGTTAGGGGATTATAAAGTCATATAATCATGGTGATATCATTATGCAATATAATAATATCCTATGATATACAACATCTGCCTTATTTATAATGTATAATTATATATATACTAGTGGTATATAATTATAGAGATGGTAACAGTTGACTAGTTAAGAGTAGATAATCTGTAAATCCTTTTAACTGAATACCAGCAAATGAAAACAGTAATATGTCACAGTGAGCTGACATTAAAATCATTAAGAAGAGAGCTGCCCTTAGAACTCTGCATTCCCCTGGATGCTTCGCATAGTATGGATGCCATGCGGCCCTTCCTCTTTCTTCTCTTCTCTTCTCTTCTCTTCTCTTCTCTTCTCTTCTCTTCTCTTCTCTTCCCTCCCAGAGTTCATGCATGCAAGGCAAGTGTTCTTCCACTGATCTACAACCCAGTCCAGACCTAATTCTATATAATTGTCTAGAAGATTAAAAATAAATATGAACACAAATTCAGTGTTTTCTTTGGGTGCCCCTCATGTGTGTTTTGAGGAGACCACTATTCTAACTGTATACTTTTTTAAGGCAGAAACTACTGTTTTTGTTATAGTCTAAATAGAGTGTCTGGCCCTCAAGAGATTGGGTGAGTAGTTGAGTGAAGGAATGAGCCTTGTCCTCAGGAGATTAAAGCCTTTTCAAGGGCAAATAACATATAATTAAAGGTTAATAAAATTATAGCTTATCCTTCCTCCTTATAATTCATCTCTTCTTAATAACATACATTTTTATTAATGTATGCACTAATTCCTGTGCCAGACAACAGGGATGTCAACATAAGTGGGATGCAAACCCAGTGCTCACCTCGTACATGTTCTAGCAAGGGGGATAGGCACTTAGGCAGGTATTTGCATAAAGTGCCATTGTGATCTTCTGGCAGTATCTGGATAGTGTTTGGAACATTGGGTAGAGGTGCATGATAAAGCCATGCAGGAGATAACAATAGTGAAGTTACAGGTGCTTGCAGGAGAGCTTATCAAATACTTGATCTAAATTCTGAAGTGTATATATGCTCCTAGCTTATTAGGGCCTTCTTGTCTCTTACAATTATCTCGAAACTCCCATTTCCTAACCCAGAGAAATATAAAGTCCACCCCAGGATATCTGCATATTGCTGGGAGTCCTCAGCTCAAGTTCTCTTCTGACACTTAGTTCCTGTACCTGCTGAGTTAGTTTGGTTTATAATCTCCCAAGCCATATGATGATGCACTTCCATGCCCTGTGCCCCAGATGCTGGGCTCTCTGTATTTCTGTACTATGCACTTGTAGGAATTATGTGTGTAGCTGCCTTTGTTGAAGTGTAGGGGCACAGATTTGTGGAGGGAGCATTCGGGTAATATCTCAGAGCACACACAACTTCACATTGGTTATCAACAACTCTTCTAACAGCACTGAGGCCCATCTGTGCTGTTACCATCATCTCTTCTCTTTCTCTCTCTTCTCTGAGTCTCTCCTAGTTCTTGTTCAGTGCAGAGGAGTCTCATAAGCTCTTGTTTTCCTTGAGTTTTGCAAATTTATGTTCTTGGAAATCTCCTTTGTTAAGAAAAAGAAAGTACCATCAATGTATGTTTCTAACCAACCGATTCTGATACTCTTGATCAAATAATACATAAGATATGCATTTTCAGAACGCCTGAGAGGGAAGATGTAAGATTGTTGTTACGCAAAAGAAACGTGCTGAGTGGAGGAGTGGAGGCCTGGGGCAGAGAAGACCCAGTGTGTGTGACTGTGTTCAGCTGAGGCACAGCATCTCTGAATTTTTCTAAGACACTAGCCAGATCAAGTCTAATTCTTGGATGGCCAGTCACCCAGCATGTCGCCTTTAGAATGAAGCTTGCTGACTGTCTGGCTGACAGCTAGAAAGCATCCACAAGTGAGAGATGGAGACGGAATTAAAATGTGACTTCTTTGGCATCCACCTTTCGAACCTAGGCCTTCCCCCACTTTACTCTAATTCAATTTAGTGGATGTTGGATGGAAACTAATACAGTTAAAAAGAACTTCATGTAATCTCACTAACATTCTTAGAACATGATGCTCAAGGTTTTCTGGTCAAGGATATTTGCATTTGCATTTACAGAATAGTTACAGCCAGGATTCTATGCGTGTGAAAAGTCCTCGCTTAGAGAGAGACATTTCCAAGCTGTCAAAATCTAATGTGCTCAAAGCTCAAACCAAAATGGGCTTTTATTCTGTAAATATTGAAAAGAAGGCCTAGAGTGGCACCCGTGAATTCACTAGCGAGGGTACCAGCCTACTGAGTGAACTTGGAGAAGGCCATTTGTTGTTTAAGCTGCAATAAAATTCAAGTCTGAGAGATGTAACAAGTGAGCAAGTATTAAAATGGCCAGAGTCCCATGTTTTCCTGCTGGCCACTCAGTCACATTGACATTATTTACTGGTGAGGTTTTGTTTGGGGGATAAACACATTACATGCATCTTTGTTACGTAACTGTTCTTATCTCCAATTTCTTGCTATTTACAGAGAACTACAAAAAAATCTACACACTAAATCTTCACATTACATTCACTCATTCAACTCATATTTATTTATTCAACATCTGTTGAATGCCAGATACAGTTCCTGGCATTAGTTACAGGACCAAGGAAGCTCTGAAAAGTAAAGGGATGTGCTTCAGATAACACGAGTCAGTAGCAGAACTGAGGCCCTTGAGATTCTGCCCCTTGTCCAGCACTCTTTCTCCTATATGATTACTTTCTTAAGACTTACTGCTTCTCCAAAATAAAACAAAGTAAAAAAAAATGTTACTTGAAAGGTAATTGAAATCATTTTCTCAATTAGCCAACAAGTTGTAAATTGCATTTGAAAGTGATATGTTTTTAATTTTGAATCAGTTTGCTGTAGTGTCCCTGTTATCTGGCACAGTGGGTGCGCAGCAGGGCTTTTCTATAAAAACAGGTGGCCTTGGCTATAATGAGCAGTATTTCAGGCTTCACATTTGATAGGCTTCTTCCGTTTTTTTTCTTTTCATTTCCACCTCTGTAATCATCTGCCCATAGCTGCCAACTTCCCTAACTGCAGTACTGGGCATCACCAGTTGAAATTTTGGAGAAATGCTTGTTACAGGGCAAAACTGACTGATGTGAAAGGATTTTTGCACTGTGAGAGGGTTGGCCAAGCAGAGGGAGACAAGGATCAAACAGGAGTGGGCTCTGTGAGGGAGTTTAAACAAGACCTGTGTGAAAAGAAAGGCAATATCCACTTTTTATCATTTCATCCCAGCAAAGGGAGACACCATGTACTCTCTTCCTCACTTTTCTTTATGATCTAATGAAGGACAGAAGATGGTAGAGTTTAAAGAAGTGATCAATTCGATGGGTTTGCTTCTTGGAGAAGAGTGTTTAAGAGGATATGGACAATCCTTTACTTTGAGCTCTGGCAGATGCATGGTGTGAGAGGATGAGAAATCTGGGCCAGAGCCATGACTCTACCACTTGTCTAGCTATGAAGTGCTTGGAAAGCATTCACACCCTTGTGCTGGGGGTGTAGGCCAGCGGTGGAATGCTTGACTAGCAGACAGGTGGCCCTGAGTTCAATCCTCAAACCTCAAAACACAAAACTAAAAATGTGTACCCTGAGTTTAGCACTTAAAATTGTAAATGACTTTGGGAGAGGTTCTTAACCTCCCATTTCTTCATCTAAAAAATCGGATACTAATGATGAACTTTCCCTTCTTTTGTTCTAAGAATTTAGTAAGGCTAGAATGTATAATATATCTGAACGTTCTTTATAAGCAATCAAGTCCTATATAAAATGAGCTACTCTCGTCACTCCTGATCATCTGGAAGTCCTTCATTTCTCTCTCTGTACCCCTAAAAACTACTGGGAGGCTAATGATAAACTCCACATTTTCTTCTACTAGAGAATTTTTTTTTTTTGTAGATTGAATAGTACAAAGCTGTTACATGTGTTTCTCTTTTGAGAGGACCTATTTTACCACATGGCACACAAGTTCACCTCTATGCCTGCAGAGTCTGATACCAAAAAGCATTATCTCTGTGTTTACCATGACACCATTGCCACCCTCTATTCTGAACTAATCTGGTATTCTCAAATTTCAAAGATAAAAATATTGCTGGGCATGGTGGCACATGCTTGTAATCCCAGTACTTGAGAGCCTGAGACAGGAGATTGCAGATTTGTGGCCAGCCTTAGCAACTTAGTAAGACTCTGTTTCAAAATAAAAGAATAAAATAGGGCTGGAGTATAGCTCAGAGGTAGAACACCCCTAGGTTCCATCCCCAGTATAACACACACACACACACACACACACACACACACACACACACACACGAAAAAAAAGAGTAAGTACTCCAAATCCTTCAAAAAGCTAAAGCAAATAAATAAACCCCACAATTTCTAACAGTGACATTCTGGTTGATTCAGAATACATTTAAAGAATCCTTATACTCTGTTAGTATCTCAACATTCTACTTCACATTGACTCAAGTTTATTTGAACTCCCTTGAATCCCAGATTTTCATCTTACTTGCAATGAGTATATTCACCCTACTTGCATTTATATCTGTTTTTAATTGGCTTTGGCTAAAACTTCTCTTTTGGGGGGACAATCAACTCGGAGACAAAATAGGTTTGAGCTATGCCATGTGTGTTGTTTTGACAAATAGAGACATTTTGTTACATGTCTGGAGTCCTAGGGATATAGTTGTCTCTAGCAAGTCTCATTTGTATTTGGTGATCTGAGAAGGAAGTGTTAGTATCTGCTTTCTTAAGTCTGAATGCTCTGTGAATTATTTCTAAGATTTGTGAAGGAAGGTGTGAGCACCCTGTAAGTCTGTTAGCTCTGCCTTGGGGCCTCTGCTTCAACCCCCACGTCATAATCCCTTGCCCATCACAGACTGCTTCTTCTCAGCAACTTTTAAAAAAAGAAAGAATAATAGATTTCATAGGAACTCCCTAATACATATGGGGAGGGCTATGACTTGTTTGCCTTTTCATTCCTCTTTCTGGTTGGATGACATTTTTTCACTTCCTTTTCTCAGAAAAGTCTCCATGTGTGCCGCGCAAAGGTGCGGAAGGATGAGGATGCTCAGTCACTGCTAAGGCCATTTTTTTCTGTGGTACCTACCTTTTGAGGCTGCACTTACTTATTAGCTGACATGTGGTTGGGTGTGGTGGTGCACACTTGTAAGCCCAGTACTTGGGACGCTGAGACAGGAGGATCGCTCGTTCGTAGACAGCCTCAGCTACTTAGTAAGGCCCTTTGCAACTTAGTGAGACCCTGTTTCAAAATAAAGAATAAAACATAGGGCTAGGAGTGTAGCTCAGAGGTAGAATGCCACTGAGTTCCACCCCAGTACTGCAAAAAAAGAAACAAAAGAGCCGGGCATGGTGGCACACGCTTGTAATCCCTGTGCTTGGGAGGCAGAGACAGGAGGATCACGCAGGTTCGAAGCCAGCCGTGCTGGTTTAAGAGACCCTGTTTCCAAAAATAAAAAATAGGTCTGGAAGTGTACCCCGGATATAGAAGGGCTCCCATAAACCCCAGTACTACCAAAAAAAAAAAAAAAGATACAAGCTAACATGCATAACATAAGTTGATGGGGAAGAGCCGCCCTTGGTTAAATGGTTCGTTTATTTCCTAGGCCTGATGAAAAGTTACATGAGCCACAATGAATCACAACAATTACCAGTTTAATTCTTTTTTTAAAATCCTATATTCATTTAAAAGGTTTGCTCTATAAATATAGGGCCTGTAGATAAAAGGTTTCTCTAAAAATCACTCTCTTTTCAAGATGTTTTCATTAGATGGTATTCATTTAAGTGGGTTCTACTCTGCATACCATTAAAGGTGTGTGTAAATGTTTTTATTGGTTTCTTCCCTATCTCCCACTTTTATATTTCCTCTATAAGAGGCAATGCCATTAACCTTAGCAGTGCTGAGTGTGATTGTCTTTCGATCAGCCCCATCATTGCAAACCACTGATCCATAGCTTACATTACTTAAACCACTGGTTCCTAAACAGAAAAATAGCCCCATTACCTTCCTTGGAATGGTGGTAGGCTGTCTAAAAAATCCTTTTGAAAAGAAGAGTGAGCAAAAATACTCCTCGTTCCTGTGGGAATAGACCTTTCTTTGATATAAGTGTTGAAGCAGTAGTTCCTGAGTTTCCTCTTTTAACTCTCCATGAAACATTTATTGAGTGCCTGCTGTGTTCAGGGTGTGTTTAAAGACACATGGATGATACAGAGATGTTTTGGATGCAGTCTCTGAGTGCCATGATTTTTTTTCTTCTTCTGCAGGTGAGGGGCAGGTATATGCCTAAGGATAATATTGGATAAATATGCTAAGTGCTGTAAGAGTAAAATCAACAACATGTTCTGAGGTGTAGAGGAGGAAATGCTGTTTCGGACTTCAGGGACAGGGAGTGGAAAGCTTGATTTCAGCCAGAGGATAAGTTGAAGGAGTAGAGAGAGAGAAGCATATTCCAAACCAATGAAACAGTGCCACCCAAGGCACCATGCGCACTGGGAAAATAGCCTAGCAGTATTGTATACCAGCGCAAGGTAAAATGCAGGGATGCTGAAGGCCGTGTCTTCAAGGATGGAAGTCATGTTTTATTCTTCTTGCTTGGATGCTTCTCACAGTGTGGTCAGGGGCTGTCCACACTGGCCACAGCCTCATTGTCATCTGAACTTGAGTCCTAACCCCATGTTGGGAGAAAAGGCACTGAGTTAGGAACCAGAGAAACCGGCTTCGAGCTTGGCTCAGCCATTAATGAGCTTTGATAGTGGATAAGTAACTGTTCTTCTCTGAATCTAGGTTTTTATTTCTGTAAATTAGAGATAGCTGTACCTGTCTCCTGGCAGTTTAGACTTTTAAATGAGATAACACACACACACACACACACACACACACACACACACACACACACACGTATTGAGCATATGTCTCAGACTAGAGCTTGTGCTAAAAAAATGGAAATAATTTTAGAAAATATTTTGATATTTCATCAGCATCTTAAGTAAATTATATTTTATTTATTTTACTTATTGATAGCTTACGACACACTGGGGCATCTCTCTGTGCAATGTAGACACATTCATTTGAAAATGAGATCCTACTGATTTTCTTTCCAATAAAAATCACTCTACATGAGCACTCACTCATGTTTGTAGAGCAGGTATTTTGAAATTTTGGAGACACCAGGCTACCAAAGCTGTACTTTCATGCATATCTGAAATAACAGCTCAGTGGCACTCTTGTAGACTGCTTGACACTTGTTCACGCGTGTTCTGGTGAGGCTAAAGAAGCTAAAAGGAGTCCGTCTTCTCTCATTACATGCTAAGTGCTGAAGTTTTCTTGCTCTCACAGATTCCAATCCTGTATCTAGTGTCTCTAAAGATTCCTCAAATCGTTGTTAGAATTTACTGCTGCAGCAGCAACTTTGCATCTTGATCTTCTTATCGATTGGTATTTTACCTTCCTTCCCAATCTTTTGAACTCTCCTCTGAACTCCGAAAAGACTCAAGCGTTTGAAAGCTGGAGCTGGATTGGTCTTTGGCTATGGGGAAGAGTCTTACCTGATGTTCCCCAAATTAGGGCCACTACCTCTTTAATTTTTCTTTTCTAATTTAGTCTCCGTGTCTGTAGAAGAAAACTTTCACTTAAAGCATTTTTGTCAAAGGAAAATCTTAACGGGGAGAAAAGTAGATAACGAATTCGTGGGAAATTTCTGGCAATACAGACTAATGCGAGTTTGAAGTGCTTTATGAAATCTCAGCCGGTCCAAATGGAAAATTACTCAGTCTGTTTCCTCAAGATAGACTTGTTTGTACAGCGACTGGAAGCTTAAATGGCAGAACAGTGGGTGCACACTCTGTGCTTATGAGCCATGTTTGTGCTGCAGTGCTGGGTTTCTAACCTCCTCGCTGGGACGCAAGCTGGTTGACAGCTTCATCCTGTGCTTCCCAGATCACCAAAGACGAGCTCAGTAGCATTTAATAATCCACCTAGAATACTTCTCTTCTGTTCAGCTTTAACTTTTGCTTGCGAAGACTATTTTAAAATTAGAAAGATTCCTCTACTGATGCAGTCAAATAGTTTTCAGATATCCAAGGGTTCTCGAGTATATCTTTACTTTGTAGAGTCCCAAAAAAAGGGTCTCTGGAGCTTACAAAAAAACTCAGTTCCATGAATAGAGCATATCCTCTCAATAAGCAAATGAACTAAGAATAACATTTTCAAAAATTTAGAGAGTGGTGGTTCTGGAGATGTAGCTCTGTGGAAGAACATGTGCCTAGAATGAACAAGGCCCTGGGTTTACTTCTCAGCATAACACACACAGAGATCTTATTTTCAAAGTTATTTTCTACATTTTGGTCATTACCATGTTTATCTACTATGGGCAGTAGCAATTATAGATAACATTTATATTATATTTTGGAGTTTTACAAAATACTTTCCTATGTATATAAGTATAACTATGTGATATTCAAATATATCTATACCTGTTTCACTAGGATATGAGTATAAAGCATATTGAAATTTTAAAAATTGACATCTGTCTGAAAATTTTAAGAACAAGGTCATTTAGGAACTAGATTCCAGGAACTCTGAATACTCATTGTATTAGGCAAAATAATATTATAGATAATATCATTAAACCTGGCGGTTTCTACATTTTTATAGACAACCCGTAGGATCTGTTGAATTCATTAAAATAATTATCTGTAATGAATAATCCAGTACCACCGATGTCATTTCTGTTATATGCAATTGTTCCTTTTCATGAAAATTACTACAAAATTGTAATCTTTTGAGTTACAAAACTTACATACAAATATACATATTTATGTATATATGCACATACACATGCACATATATAGAAGTATATATAGAATATACATATACATATATAAAATATATACTTCTATAAATGTATGTTTGTAAATAAACCTCTATTTTTATAAATAGTGGTGGTTCACAAAAATATGTACAATAAAATTTAAAAAAAACAAGTAAAAGTGAGTGTTGGGAAATATTTAAAGTAGACAGGAAAAGCCACGGGAAAAAATTGAACAAAGATTCTACCATATGGTTAATAACATTGAGATATAAATTTGATTTTGAATTTCCTGGCAGCGAAAGGAAAAGCAAACTATACATGATTAATTATGTGGTTCTCATTACCCATGAGAAAATAAATCCCGGTACCTCAAGAGAAGAAAGCTTTCCTTGCCTCTTAGTTCTAATATAAATTTCTCAGGTAGATCTCCAACAGAAGAACATGGAGGGTTATAACAGTAGTCGATGTCGTTGGAGAAGATGCAGTAGATTTGTGAGAGAGCGTCTCTGAGAGTCCACTAACTAGCCCCTGAAAATACAAAAGTGTAACTCAATGAAAATGATTCTGAGTGATATAGGAAGGTAATTTGGTTCTAATCAGTCAGGAAATTTATAAAAGCAAGAGAAAAAATTTTGTCATGAAATTTACAAAATCTAAAGAAGTTGGTAGGTCTCATAGTCTCTAAATGATTTGATTTATTTTTTACAGCTCGACTTTTGATGAAAGCGGAGGCACAGACAATTGACATTGATGGTTTTTTAACAATTAATATTTGCTTAAGAACTAGATTCATATACTTTGCAGAGTAAACAAGCAATGTAAGCCTAACAGAGTGTAAATGAAGCTCTTTAAGTCTCTCACCTAGGTGCAGGGAGAACAAGTATTTGCCCTTGGGCATACTTTTAAAGGTACTATAAGCACGGCATGGGGGTACATACTTGTAATCCTAGTACTTGGGAAGCAAGAGGATTGCAGGTTCAAGGCCAGCTTCAGCAACTTAGTAAGGCCCTATGCAACTTAATGAGACCTGCCTGTTTCAAAGTGAAAAAAAATAAGTCTGAGAGTTGTAGCTCAGAGGTAAATGCCTTTGGGTTCAAGCTTCAAAAAAATTAAAAAATAAAGGTAATATAAGAAAAACATGTGTGCATGTATGTGTGTGCACATGTGCACATCTGTGTGTAGATACATACATATATAACTCTCTTAAATGTCTTCCCAATGTTTTGAAGATTCCTTTAACCATGGATGTTGTCTCTTGTTAGTTAAAGAAAAATGAGGTTTAGAATGCAGAGGGTTTTGAGAAAGAGAACATGCTGATTTAATTCACCTCCAAATAGGAGTGATTGATATCAGATTTTTGTCTGAAAGCAGTTTCTTCTCATGGAAAGAATGCTGGGTTCTTCAAGGGAAGTAAAAGGCTCAGTTTTTGTCCAAGCCAGGTTACCTGCATGAGCAAAAAGCAATGGTTTTAGTGGCACTGAGTCACCGATGACCTGGCGACCTTTTCTTTGAGTCTCATTCTTAGTGGTCCTCTGAAAAATGACCTTCCTATTCATGCTATTACTTGGGCACAGTGCAGCTGTGTAGGATCCCAGAAGGTACTGGCACACGGTGTGAAGGATGGGTTTGGACACCTGCTCTCTCTCCAGGCAGTGGGGGATGTCTCTTTTGGCTTTGTTCATTTGGAGCAGAGAGATGCAGGTCCCTGTATCCTTACCTAATCCTCACTGATCTTTAAAGAGACTCGAAATAAAAGTCCTTGCTAACAGCATCAGCCATAAGAAATGTAGTCATATTAACAAATTGTGAAGCTGTTTATTATGATGTTCTATCATGAAGAGCAACAGTATGAAAAGAGAGTTTTGTCCTCCAAATACTTAATTTGTAGCCACAGTTATGATCTTAGTGTACACCCTCAGATTTATTTCATCAGAGAGCAGCCGGGAGGTCCCAGGACAGTGACTAAGTGGGAACCGTGGCAGTGACGAGTGAAAGCTCCGTTTCTAAGAATCTTGTTTTTGTGGAAATCCCCTTTAGACTCAGGATGGAAAAGAAAACATGTGGTGTGTGTTGGGCAAATCATTCTCCAACAGGATGTTTTATTTTTGTGTGTTTAGTCTTTGCCCATAGTAACAATTGTAATGAATGCATCAAAAATAAAGCACGCAGACCTCGTGACCTATCGCGTAACCAGCACACATTATCTGGGGCAGGAAAATACAGCTGCATATTAGTTTTATTAGATGTTCCCAAACATTTTATTCCAGTATTTTGGAAAAAGCATCAACAAACAAACCTAAGTTTTCAATGTGTTTCCTATTCAATATGGATTTTATTTTTGAAGGATAACTAAATAGTATGTTTATAATTCCTTTGTTCTTAATTCATCAAGATGTTGCCTTTTGGGAAAATGATTTCAGTGTATGGAGATTTTTTTTCTCATTTCAACAACCTGTTCTTGAAAGAGGGACTGTGGCTCTTGAATACCCAGCTCTCCAGGTTTTCCAAACTATAAAAATGCTTTTAAAAGTTGAAACCGTTACTCTTCTTTTGGTTTTAATGATATTGAAATTATTTTTTTATTCTGAGGATCACAATTGCTAACATTAATTGAATAACTAAATGAACTGTGCTTTGCACTATATCTGCTTTTGATCTTTCTTAATCTCTTTTGTATTGATGAGGAAACTGGGGCTCAGAGAGATTCAATACCTTGCATGGGCCAGTTGGCCTCTAACTGGCAGAACCTGATTCCTTCCTTTAACTTAAAATGGCTGGGCATGGTGGCGCATGATTGAAATCCCAGTATTTACCAGGCTGAGACAGGAGGATCCAGGTTTGTGGACAGCCTCAGCTACTTAGTGAGGCCCTTTGCAACTCAGCAAGACCCTGTTTCAAAATAAAGAATAATATATATTATTATATAAATATATTATAAAGATATAAATTATTATATAAATATAATAATAAAGATATATATATATGTATCTTGAGCACCTACTTTGTGCCAAACAGCTTTTCAGTTTTACAGGATAGATCAGTTAATAAAATGCTTAAAACCCTTCCCCTTTCTTCAAGGAGTTTACATTCTAGTTGATAGGGGAAGGAGGATTAAGAATTAAATAAGAAAAACATATAGTGTATAAGATGTCAACAAGTGCGGTGGGGAAAATTTAAAAAGGGAAGGAGTCAGGGTGGTGGTGCACACCTGTAATCCCAGTCCTTGGGAGGCTGAGACAGGAGAATGGAGAGTTCAAGACCAGCTTTAGTAACACAGCAAGACTCTCAGCAACTTAGGAAGACCCTGTATCAAAACAAAAAGTCAAAAAGGGCTGGAGGTAGCTTTGAGGTAGAACGCACCTGGTTCAATCTCCAGTACCCTCCAAAAATTAAAAATAAAAAAATTAATTTTTAAAAAGAAAACAATAGGGAGTCAGTGGTTTTGGTTTTAAAGAAGATGGGCACTGGCACATTTCTGAGAAGTTGGCATTTGAACAGAAACCTGAAGGAGTGAGGGAGAGGTTCAGGCAGATGGGGCATCAGTAATAGAAAGGGAATGAATTGAGCCAGGAGATTAGGAACCCCGGGGTAGGGCTGAGGATGGGAGAGTTTAGAGTTCAGAAGCATCATATGCACTTGGAAGCCCCGTGGAAGCACGGACTGCAGACGCCACCCCGGAGTTTCCAGTGCAGACGTTTGCATTTCTGATTAACTTCTGGAGATGCAGATGCTGCTGGTCCAGAGACCACACTCTAAGACCACTGAGGCTATTGTCAGACATTGGTTTTTATTCTCAGTGACATTAATGTCATTGGTGGAACTGCAGCATAGAAGTTCAGAGTAGTTCTTGGTGCTCTCTGGAGTACAGTGTAGGGGCCAGAGCTGAAGAAGGAATCATTTAGGGCTCCCTACAGGACCAAGAGAAGAGATCATGGTGATGGCTTTAAACTCTGTTATCGCTATTCTGTTTATTTGAGGTTGTCTCCTAAAGCAGAAACATGCTGAACATTAGTTATATGAACCCCAAATTCTTTTGGTTAAATCTTTACCTTGAAAAGGCAGAAAAATTCCTTTTCCTGTTTTGTTTTTGTTTTTATACTTTTATTGGCACTATTATTGTAATTATTTTTAAATTTTTATTGGCGCATTGTAATCTTACATCATAATGAAGCTCAGAGTGATAGAGACATACATGCACACAGCACTTGGATCCCACCCTGCTCCCTTCAACTGACACTACGTAGAGATAAATTCCTTTTCAAATAGCTACTTGTCAACAAATTTGAGGAAAGGATAGAGAATAGGGGGAGTTCAGAGTTGGGATACTTTTCCAACATGGTTGACATGGATCTGCCTAGGAGCGGGGGATTTCCTCGGGTATCCTTGAGAGAGGCAGAGGGCGGGGAGGTACTTAAATGGTCACATGGAGAGAAACCAGAGTTGCCCTTTAATCTACCTTCTGATCCTTGGTAGGCTTGGAGAAGTGAAAGTTCTCAGGGTCCCACGAGGTCTTGTTTGTTCAAATCCTTCCCAAGATACCCAAATAAATCTATGAGGAGTGAACAAGGAAAGACAGAAATGAAATGCAGGGCTTTACTTCCTCTTCTGCAAAATGAGAAGAGCAATGAGAGGAAAGAGAGTTGAACTTGGAGTCACAAAAGTCCAATTAGTGTCTTGCGGGCACAAATCCCTGGGTTTTGTTCCCGGTGCCCCCTTTCACTCCTGCCCGCACACAAGCACGCACACTATAAAAATAATAACTGTACGGCCTTGCCCAAGTCATTTAATCTCATCTGCAAACAGGGACAGTAGCAGTGCTTGCCTCACGGCGAGTGTCAAGCGAGAGTATTCATCAAATGTTAGTTGTAACCATAATTATTATCACAATGAAGTCGCTTCTGTTAGCTTTTCATGTTTGACACTTACTGGTTTCCCACCAAAATTCCCACTGTACACAGAAATTGTATAGTGTAAAGTAATTTAGGGGCAAACGGGGAAACAGTTGGAAATGCTGTGAATGTTCAAATGCCTGGTGGGCATGGGAGAGTGAGGAGCAGCAATCACTTTGAAGGAGAAAGGAAGAAAAGAAGGCAGGCAGAAAATAGAGGAGTATTATAGTTAGACAGGAAGAGTAAGTTCCAGGGTTCTATTGCACAGTGGGTTACTATCATTTATAAAAATGTATTGTGTATTGCAAATAGCTAGGAAACAGTATTTTGAATGTTCTTTCTATAAAGAAATGATAAATCTTTCAGATTTTTGTACATATATACATAATATATATGTATATGTATACACACACATGCACATACACACACACACACACACACACACACACACACACACACACCACGGGACTGAACCCAGAGACATTCTGCCTCTAAGCTATATTCCCAGCCATTTTTACTTTTTATTTAGAAAAAGGTCTCACTAAGTTTCTGAGACTAAACTGTGATCCTCCTGTCTTAGCCTCTCATGCTCGGCTAGACAAATGTTTAAGGTGATGGGTAGGTATACTTACCCTGATTTGACCACTGCCCAATGGGTACATATTCCAAAACATCATATTGTGCCCCATAAATATGTATAAATGTGTGCTAATAAAAAATAGAATAAAACTTGAAAAAAGAAAATGAAATTGTGTTACAGAATGAGAAAGAGAGATAGTAAAATAGCAAGAGACAGTGTAAAAAGGGGAAAAGGGGATGACTTGGAGAACTGCAAATACTTGGAACCTCTTAGTAGGGCAGAAGCCACCCATGAGACACCTTCTTACCATGCCCAAAAGTCATCAGGCCATAGTGTGTAAGAAATCCCCTCAAACTGGATGGTCATGGGCTGGACTACAGAGGCTCTGTACTTTTGAGGAGCAGCAAAAAGCAAGAGAAATATAGAAAAAGATTACAAGTTAGACTTTGGAGGTTCTACACCATGGTGCCTGTGAAAGGTGGATCATGAGATCAAATGTCCAGACAAACTTATCAGGCAAAATGATCTGGGAGCCCAGACAGCTTTTCTAGGTCTACACATAAGCGTTCGACACCAGGATTCCCTCTCTGCACATCCTGGTGCCAAATACTGTGTGAAGCTAGGTGTGGTGGCACATGCCTATAATCCCAGTACTTGGTAGGCTGTGTCAGGAGGATTGCAAGTTCAAGGGTAGGCTCAGCAACTTAATGAGACCCTGTTTCAAAATAAAGAATAAAAAAAATATGGCTAAGGGTATAGCTCAGAGGTAGAATGCTCCCAGGGTTCAATGCCCAGTACTGCAAATATCAAACAAAAAACAAATCCTATGGATATTGCTTCTCCAGTGGGATGGAATGAAAAAGGAAAAACATCATGCCCTCATACTCAATCAGTACATGGACAGGATTAGTCCCATTTAACAGATGAGGAGTCTGAGGCTCAGTTAGTATGAGTAAGACTGGAGTTTGAACCCAGAGCTTCACTCTAAAGAATAGCCTGCCCTTTAGCAAGAAACTGTCTTCTATTTTCTGGCCTCGTGTTTATTGATTTTACTTCTCTGTCTCTCTACCTGCCTACCTTTCAGCCATTTGATCTGATGCCCTCAAACCCTTGAGTAGGAACTGTAAGATCAGGTATAGATTTCTACTTTCCCTCAGCTGTTGTTTCTGGAAAGTTTTCTCTCCCTCACCCACTTCTTCTTTACTGCTTACCATTATTGATAACTAGGTACTTACACAATGACGTTGTCCTGCATCCCCTAGTTGGTGGAAGTTCTTCTCCAGCACCACCCAACCTCATGAGCATATGGTGCCTGCACACTAGCGTGGAGTCCTAAAGGAACTCTTTTACAGGATCCACAAGTCCACATGCAGCCAAGCACTGCCTGTGCTATCTTATCAGGCTAGGGAATACCCATCTGCACTAAGAAGAGTTGTCCTTTGGTAGCCACGCTGCCCTAGGATGTCTTTTAGAGGACTGTCTTTTGCTAATTCAGCTTGCCTTTCTCTGCCATATCCAACCCAGTGCTGTCCATACAGGAGGAGCTCAGAAAGTATTGGGTTAATTAATGGAGAAGAGATTACCCAGTTTAGATCGAAGAGGTATCTTTAGAAAAAAATGGTGTGGGATACATGAACATGGAAGGATTTATGCATTCTGTAGTGTCCATACTTGCTATGATACCCCCAAATTGTGTTACCCCCAAATTCATATTCATATCCAGATATCTGTGGTGATGGTATTAGGAGGTGGTCCTTTGGGGAGGTGATTAAGTCATGAGCATTAGTATCCTCATAAACCTCCAGGATTCAAATCCTTATTAAAGAGACCCCAGATGTTTACTAGAAGTTTGGCAAATGTTATAATAGAAATAAATATACACATACATACATGTGTGTGTGTGTGTGTGCGCACGCGGTGTGTACTTGTAGTTAAAAGTAACAGACAAGTATGATCATTCATAGAGTATAATATATAAAGCATGTTTAGAATTTGATACTTTCATCTATTTTATAAGACAAAGTTTATTATATTCAGTATGAAAAAGACAAAATAAATAATAAAAAAATGAAGAGAGACAGCAGAGAAGTAGCTAGCCCTTTTTTCACAAAAGGACACAGCTAGAAGATACCATCTATGAGGAAGTATGCTGTCACAAGATACCCTGTCTGCTGGGACTTTGCATTTGGATTCCCATCCTCCAGAACTATGAAAAATAAATTTATGTTCTTTATAAGCCACTCAGTTTATGGTATTA
Source organism: Muscardinus avellanarius (assembly GCF_963383645.1). Classification (NCBI taxonomy): domain Eukaryota; kingdom Metazoa; phylum Chordata; class Mammalia; order Rodentia; family Gliridae; genus Muscardinus; species Muscardinus avellanarius. The sequence continues at coordinate 52,869,417 of NC_137788.1, forward strand.
TTTTATAGTAGCCCAAGTGGACTAAGGCATTACCTCACCCCAACACCCAAAAGTATGATTTTTAAAAAAAATCATAATGAGAACCAGCTGCCTGGACAGGTCTGTTGAGTGATCAAGTGGGTTTGCCAAAGATCCACAGAGGAGTATCTCTAGTCCATAAGTGACTGTACTTCCCTTTTGTGTTTTCATTAAGCTGCTCTGGGGTAACACTGGGAGTATTTCCCCAGCACAACGTGCTTGGCAACTGAGTCACCTGTTTGCCATAGCTAAACTTTTATGAACCTTTGGCAGCTCCATTTGCAGCATCTGTAGAGACTCCAGATCTCCCTGAGCCTTTTGTAACGATAGCGGATGCAGCTGATGCAGACCTGGGAGCTATTCTTTGTCAAGAGTTAGGAAATATAGGCTGACTTGCCTTCCCTATAAATGTAAGTTGTTGTTGTTGTTGTTATTATTATGTCAGCAGGAAACTGCTCCCCAGAGAGCTGAGATACAGCATATCCAGGCGAGCTTGCCTTGCTGCGAACATGGGCGGGAAGGAGCATGACGATGCTATCTCTTGTAATGAATTTACCTTTATGACAGATCATTATCCCCTTCTGTAGCTGAATCGGATGAAGGACAACTCTAGCAGAATAACTTGGTGGTGCTTGGGATTTATTGGCTTTAAATTTTTAAGCTGGAAAAATGCAGTCACAGCTAAGTTGTTTCTACATAGATGTTGTAGAGAGGGACAGAGAGGAAATAAGTCACATTTTCTTCCTGGTAATGGTAGAAGCAAGTGGTAGTGATGATCTCTGAACAAAATGATCAACCAAGGCTCTCGTGTGATTTGCTATTTTAGTGCTTTGCGTTGAAGGATTAAAAATGAGTAGAAAAATCTATAGGTCAGAATCTTCTTCATTGATAACAAAAATTACTGGAGTCCCATTGTTTGTTACCCCAAGAGGAAAGAGCAAAGTTTCATTTTTACAATGAGTGAGATAAGGCTTCCACCACCATTGTGAATAATTTGGATTCATGCTTCAAAGGCTGCGTGTAAAATGGAACCATTTTATATTAGTGAGTTGTTGGGGTTAGTAAGTTTTACATAAAGGCCAACTGAGGTTTGATAATAATAACAACAATGACAACTCAGATTTATAGAGAATACAGAACAGTCTAGGTAGGTGCTCCTGTGGGAAGAAGATGGGCTTGGAATCATTGAGGTTTATATCCTGGCTTTGTCCTTTATTAATCATGTGTCCTCAAGCAAATCACTTGAACTTTCTGTCTCAGATTTTTCAATTAGGAAGCAAAGACATCAATACCCAACTCAGATTTAAAAGAAAAAAAAATGTAGTTTTAATTTCAAGTAGTGTTAATTTCAAGTACATACTAAAACTTTGATCACTGATCACCATTGGTGCCCTCATGCTATTACTGCTGCTGCTGCTGCTGCTGCTATTGTCTTAATTCAGGAGCCCTGGCGGTATCACTTTATGCCAGATTCCAAGTAGGGCCTATACCTAGTTAGTCTAAATGGTTGGGAATCAATGCCGATGTAAATCTCCTTGGTCCCAGCATTTTTAAAGAAACCGTAAGAAATTCTTCTCACTGTTTAGTAACAGCCTTCAGGGCCAAGCACACCAACCATTTTCCATTTGCACAGTCATTAGAAGAGATAGAGACTGAGGCAGATGAGGTACTGGATGCCTGTAATCCCAGGACTTAGGAAGCTGAGGGAGGAGGATTGAAGGTTCCAGGCCAGCCTTAGCAACTTAACAAGGCTCTCAGCAACTTAGCAAGACCTTGCTTCAAAATAAGATAGCACTGGGGATGTAGCTCAGAGGTAGAATGCCTCTGGGTTCAATCCCTGGTACAACACACACACACAACACACACACACACACACACACACACACACACACACACAGAGTAGAGGCCAACTATTTATTTTTTGGGAATACGTTATAGAGTTTTTCTCTTCTTCTTCTGTCCTTTCATTTTCTTGACAAAGCTTGTGTTGACTTCATGTGAGCTCTAGGACTCTGTATATCATATCGTTTATGTGATAGAGGGGTTTTGTTAAGATGGGCTGTGAAGAGACCCCTAGTGCATATTTCCTACATCCCACTCCTGTGGATGGTGAATGGGGTCTTGATCTCCCTTTCAGTGCCAGTAGCCATCATCTTTCTTTTGGAGCAAGATGTGAGCCCCCTCTATTCCTGTAAAAAAAAGACAAAAGGAAAACGAAAAAAGAAAGAAAGCTCTAACCCACAAATCTATATATGATTTTTCCATACTTGAGTTTTCTCATGTTCCTGAATATGTTCTCTTTCCCTTCCTCCTGTATTTATTTTTTCTCTTGCTTTCAATAGTGAGAGAGGAAGCCAGGAAAATTCTCACAGAAGTTTCTGTATATAAAGATTTGGCTACAGATTCACTTCAGTTCAAAGAGCAAAGCAAAACTAAAGTCTAGAACTGTAGATGGATGTTCCTTTCCCCCTTTAATTTTCTCTTTTATAGAACAATTGCACAAAGTAAGAGGCCATTGCTCCCTTTTTACTTTTTCAGAAAGTGAAAGTCTGTTTTTAAAAGCCATTGGCTTTAAATGCAGAAGAATACCTAGAGAGTTTGACTGTGACAAAGATATTTTGCACAGTAAGACCCAGTTGGAGTTGCCCGGTCAGGATGCATCTCAGGTGAAATGTTAATCAATTCAGTATTTCTTTGTGTTTGGGAAATATCTTTAGTGTGCTGGGCTGGTGGCCATATTTTTCTGGTAGTACAGACATGATATCAGACTTTAACAAGTCTATCTCAGCTAGGATAAGTCAGAAGAGACCAGTGGAAATGGGCTTTCTAGTTAGGACTGCCATCTCTGGATGTGTTACTGCAAGCTCAGCACTTCTCAGGAGCTCATCAATACTTTAACCAAGCTTGAAGGAGTAGGTACTGCTCCTCAAAATGTCTGAGGAGGAGCTGGGCGTGATGGCTCGCACTTGTAATCCCAGTACTTGGGAGGCTAAAACAGGAGGATTTCAGGTTCGCAGCCAGCCTCAGCTACTTAGTGAGACCCTGTTTCAAAATAAAGAATAAAAAATAGGGCTGGAGGTGTAACTCAGTTGTAGAATGCTGCTGGGTTCAACCCCCAGTGATACACACACACAAAAAAAAAGTCTGGGGAGGAAGCTTCTAACTGCTGTTCAGTATACAGGGGATAGATACAGAAGGGAAGAGAGTACTAAATATCTTGTACTACTCCGATAGTCCCACTTACACAATAAACAATTAATTTTTCCCAAATGCCAGTAGTATCTTTATGAAGAAGGGGCCTGCCAGACACCCCAAATTTGCTTGTGTTTGTAGAAGTCCTAGCTTTGGCCATCACCAGCCCCAAGTGCCACCTGCTTCCTTTCTGTTCTTTCTTTTATTTACTTCTTCTCGCTGCTCCCCACTTCCTTCCTGAATCTTCTCCAAGAGTCAACTCAAGTGTCTCTACCTCTCCCGTAGGCTCTCGAGTCCTTCATGTTCCATTCTCCGTTCTCCATCGTCCATGGTGGTGATCACAGCACATGGTATTTCTACTCCCATCGCCTGTGTGAGCTCCAGGCAGGCAGAGGCCCAGTCTTCATCTAGTATCTCTGCCCCAAAACAATCCTGGCCAATTATAGGTCCTAAGTAGGTTTGGGTGGAATGAAATAATGAATAATAGGTGTTTTGTTAGTATTGCCAGAAAATATTTTTTGAAGCTGTATACTTCACTAGAGTTGGGGTAAAAATCAGGTCACAGTTTCTCAGCACTATTAAATTTCAGCTAATGTTCTGTGCATTGTAGGATCTTTAGCAGTGCCCTTAGCCTCTACTCGCTAAACACCAGAAATGCTCTATACACACACAGAATTGAGATAATAAAAATATGTATCTAGGCATTGAAAAGAAAGAATTAATATATACTGAGTTCCATTTAGTAAGATATAAATATATAGAGATATACATATATCTTTTTATATATGCATACATACATATGTGTGTATATGTGTGTGTGTGTGTGTGTGTGTGTGTGTGTGTGTGTGTGTGAAGACATGTGGAATTGTCTTCATGTTATCAGACTATTCTTCACTGTTAATGGTTAGGTGAGCTCTTCTTACCAGCAGCATTTCAGTATTAAGAAATAAAGCACCTCCACTCATGAGTACCCCCTGGAATTGCCACTGTCCCCTTAGGTGCCTAGAAATTTCATCAGCAATCTTTTGAAGTGCCCCCTCACCCCCATCTTCCATGCCTTTGCCAGGTATTGTACTGGAGTCTGCATGTGATTTTATTTGATCCTCCCTCACTCCAGAGATAGAATGAGAGATTGAGGCCCAAAGTGGCTACACAGCTTGTCTGAGGTCTTCAGTCATTTAGTGGAAAAGAGCTGAGTGTCTGCCTGACTACAAGATCCAGGCTCTGTCCTAGGCCGCCTACCTCTCACCTAAGTCTTTTCACCCAATGAAGAATAAAGGTTTCCTACTTGTGCTTAGAGGTTGGTGCCACCAAGGTACAGGAGCCTTGTTACTTACTGTAGTAATACTGCAATCTCCACAACCTCATCTACCCAATAAAGAGAGGCCTGGCTTGGGCACACAGTTAAGGCACAGTTGGTGTGCTCTTTGGGTGGTGGGAAGTAGAGTTCATGAAGGTTAATCATAGCCACACAAATTACTTGTATTCTCCCTCATCTTTTATACACATTAGACCTTTGCAAGTACAGTATCCACATCCCTTAAGGGGGCCTCAGGCGAAAACACAGGTATCAACATTGCTTCAGGGTTGTTCTTCATTAGAATCCTTTATTACCTAACGTGATTGGCAAAGACAGATGAGCTCCTAAATTATGGCTCTTAGTGGCACTCTACAATTCATGACTGACCGCCTCCCCAGTGTTTCAACCTAGAAAGAAAATTCAGATTGGGACTTTTTTACAGTAGGGTTTAATTTCTTCAGAGTCTCATTTTGATGCCAGATAACAATAACAAAAAAAGCCAAAAAATTGTTAGTAATTCTGTCCTGCAGAATTACTGTTCTCTCACAGCTTCTGCTGTTAAGTTGGCATTACTGCAAGCTTGCACATATGAGCAGATATCCAGGAAATTAAGTAGTGGGCAAGGATAGGGCAAAACCACAGTGATGGGGAAGAGGCAGAGCGGACAAGAAGTGGTGGTAAGGAATACTCATTGTTTCGAGAGATCATGGTGCCAGTGGTCTTGATGTGGAAGGAATAACCCCCCTGCTGGGTTCTTTGGTGAAGGATATGCACTTGGACTATAAAGCTGGAGTTTCAAATTGGGTAGAATCTATAGGACCCATCAACTGGCGGGAAAAATATCTGTACATATATGTGCAGGCTGGAGATTTGTAAATATGCATCAATGATAATCATCATCATGATTACCTTGTCTTCTTCTGAGCCCTCTCCAAGCCCCTGGGCGGGTTAGATATCCACATGGTGCAGGCACAGTGCCATAGTTAAGAGCACAAGTTCTTCCCTTGGATATCTTGAGTTGAAGTGCCAGCTCTGCCCTGTTAATATCTGCATGACCTTGAGTCACTTCCCAGGCTCTGTGCATTGGTTACTTTAGCTGTAAAATGAGGTTATAATGGTACCTTCCTCAGATCACTTTGAAGATTGCAAGGAATAACACCTAACAGGGTTAAGATTAATATCTGGCTCAGAGGGAGCACTCAGTAAATATTAGCTTTCATCACTTTATTTTTATTGGTACACCCACAAAAAAACTGTGTCACCTCCTCTTCTCTTCACGTAATCATGCCTGAAGGCCTTTGGGAACCTGTGCAGGCGGTCACTGCTCCTCCAGGCAGCCTCCCCTAACCTCCCCCTGCTGCTCACAGAGCCCCATGACCCTGTGCTGGAGGCATGCTCATGTTAGCCTGCTTCCCCCACAGGACTGGGAGGACCTGACAGTCACAGTCACCAGCATGTAGCGACACACACTTCTCCTCCCGGTACTTGGCAGGCTGAGGCAGGAGGATCACAGGTTCAGGGCCAGCCTCAGCAACTCAGTGAAAACCAAGACCCTGTTTCAAATTGAAAATAAACAAATTAATTAATTAATTAATTAATTAAATAGAAAGGGCTGATGCTGTAGTTCAGAAGCAGAATACCCTTGCCTTCAATCCCTAGTATAAATACATACATACATACATACATACATACATACATACTAGCCATGTGTCCTCATGCTACCACAGAGCATGGGGCAAAACAGATTCAACAAATGTTTCTTGGATAGATTAATGAAAGTGTGATTAGCTGACCTCAGGTCACAAAGCTAGTAATTGAGAGGGATCCATGTCTGACATAGAAATAAATAATAAGCTATGATAATTAAATATTTCCCTAATAATTCATTGAATTGTGATTCAAGGATGACCATTATTCACTCAAAGAATATGTCTAAACTATTTGAAGCCTCCAAATATTGGCCTTGTCTTCCCTTCAATCCTTTATCTAGCAATGATCTGCTATACCTTCCACCCCCTTCTGTGTACATAAATACTCCAATATTATATGGTCATCCTTTTTGCACCCCATAAATTGGACTTGCACTGTCCCCTACTTCTCTCCAGAAGTTGTTAGTATTTGTTCAGGCCTCACTACAGAGGCCTATGATGCTGTAAGGATGCAGAAATTATGTCAAAAGGTGGTGGGAGTGAACACATCTTTCTCACTACATCTGCCCTGAAAGATGGTTCTTGAGTCCTCTAGGGCACAAAGTATGGCAATGTTTGTTCTGAGTTTACCATCTGTACTTGGTTCACAGGTTGACATCAACAGATGTTTCTGGAGTGAATCAATCAGGCTACAGAGAAAAGTTTAGGTTTATTGTTAAAGCACCTTAAGCCACAAGCCAGTTTAGCTGAGATACTTTTGATGGTGGTTGGAACCTTAGCAATTAGCCTTTGGGCCGACCAAGTCATTTTCAAATGATTTACTGTAAAATAGAGCAAAATGCTATTGGCTCTACCAGCTGTGGCCAGAGGGCTTCATATTTAAATTACTCACCAATCATATCATTCATGACATTGTTCCTAATGGTGACAGGATCAAACATGAGTAGGGCAGTGAACAATATTTCCAATGCCCCTGACAGTTTACGTTTGAAAAAAGAGTGTTTTAATCTGTGTGGTTTTTGTTGTTTGTTTGTTTTGTAGTACTGGCGTTGAAACAAGCTACACCCCCAGCCCATTTTATTTATTTATTTATTTATACTTTGGAACAGAGTCCCACTAAGTTGAGGGGGATCATGCTAAATTGCTGAGGCTGATCTCAAACCTGCAATCCTTCTGTCCCAGACTCCCAGGTACTGGGATTACAGGCATGTACTTCCGTGTATAGCCTCTGATGTAGGTTTTTAAAGGAGTAACATAGTTAAATACATGCACACACATGTACCCACAAACACATGCGCACACATAGGGCTTCCCACCTACTCTCTTTCTTATCCAACAACCTTGGGAGATTTTATAGGTCTCCTAATATAAATAGAAATTGAATTAAAGTGACACCCCTTAGTAATCGCAAAACAGAAGAACATCCATACAACCTAACACTGGGTAGCTGCCCTTGGCTGTTACTTTAGGGAAAATGGCAGAAATTCAATAAAGTATCAGAATAATTAGGGCAAAAAGATTAGAGAGAGCTGGAGAATCTGCTCTACTTCTAAAGAGACAGCTGAGACAAAGGTGCTTATTGGAATTCCTGGTTAGTTGATGTCATGTAGTCTGTTATTTAGTTTGTTCTGTTTTTAGGGTGTTGTTTATTTAGTTTTGGCAATAAGGACTTGAGATCATTTGGGCCCTGTATTTCTTTTTATTTCACCTGTGTCCTTGCTGTGATAGCAGAAAGCAGAATGCATACTTTTTATTTCATTTTTACATATTGTTTCATATTTCTGTAGAGTCTGTGGACATTTAGGTACCACAATCCTGTCCTTAACAAGAAAGATGCTGTCCTAGTGAATTCCTGGGAGCTCATTATTACCACGGGCTCAGCAAACACAAAAGATCAGGAAGTCTTGGCCAACATGCTCATTCAGATCATTAAACAAATACTTGAAATCAAAACCCTTCTAAAAAGTCTAAAACATATGATTCACATCTGTAGACCATACATTTAAAAACTCCTACAGATAAAGATAGAAATTTAGATACAATCAATTTTTTCTCAATAAAATTCTTGTAAAATTTGAGCTAGATGCTTGATAAGGAGAAGGACAGAGGGCATGGCTGAGAAAGAAGGGATATTTAGAAAGAATTTTCATGCTTGGCCCCAGGTTTCTAAAAATTTGCATTGCAGTTACAGATATAAGACGTTGGACAGTTCACTAATGGGCAAGATTATTCAGTACTAAATACCTATAAGGTCCATAAGGCAGCATGATACGCTAGAAAGTGTTTTTGGTTAGAGACCAACCATATGGTGCTCCTGGGCCACGTTCACAACTATGTAAGGACATTTTCGGCTGTCACGGGGAAATGTTGCTGGCATTCAGTGGAGGACACTGATTGTCCTGCAGTGCACAAGATGCTTCTGAGCACGAGGAATAGTTTCCCTCAAAATGCTGACAACCCTGTTGAGAAGCACGGTGGTCATTCCGAGAACAGGATGGTGCTGCCTGGGAGCTGAGCCTGAGATGTTCTGGGTCCATTCTTTGAGTGGAACAAAGGTTCTGTTCCCTAAAATCAAGGAGAAGGCCTGTGTCGCGATTGCTTGAGTGATCAAAGTCAGTAAATTGAAACATGCCGATCATTCTTCTGCCTAAAAGGCCAAATTCTCTTAGCATTGATTTAAAGCTATAAGGAATCAAGACCCTTTCTTGAATGCCGCTTTCTGATGGCTCCACTTACATTAAAGTAAGGAGCTGAAGTGTGGGGGCTAGTTCATTTCAAAATGAAATTTCTTCACTTACTGTGAATAATAATTGCTTGTTTCCAGTCCCTATTTAAACCATCAGAAGTATTTCACATTAAAAAAAACAAATACCTTTTATCTGAAAACACTGAAAGATTAGATTTCTAAATGCCTGTTTTCTAAAGCAGGCAGTATGATACATTTAGTTGCCAACAGACCTTTTTTTTTTAACAAACCAAATTATTTGAAAAATAAAGTAAAACTGCCAAAAGAGAGGGAGAGAAAGAGAAAGAGAGAGAGAGAGAGAGAGAGAGAGAGAGAGAGAGAGAGAATGCTATTTTTCATTCTCTATGGAAAATTTGATCAGCTACACAAAAATTTGAACTGAGGCTCATTTTTTTAGAGTATCAGTATTAATTAAACCAAAAACATAAGATCGAATTTGTTTCCAGAGCATAATGTTTGGCCCATGTAGGTATTCAGTATACATTTAAAGAATAGATGAGATTTATATTTAAAATTATTTTTGAGATTATAAATAATTATTTAATGAGTATTAGAAATAAATACATTTAGAAATGAATAAGATTATATTTAGGAATTACAGCCATCAAATTTGCAACCAGTTTCTTTAAAAATAATTTAGGGGCTAAGTGCTATTAATTTTGTATGTTTTAAAAAAACCTATGAAATATCAAAAGATTTGTTTTCTGTTTCTTTATTTTCATAGTGCTGGATATTGAACTCAGGGCTTTTGCACATTAGACAAGCACTTTACCTGTGAGCTACAACCTTAGCCCAGAGGATATGTTTTTAATAAGTATTGTGTTACTGGCTTTAAAAAAATAATTTAATTTTTACTAAAAATTTACCCAAATAAACTTTTATTGCCAACACTTAGATTTATATACACAACTTTTATACGAATGCCTGCATCATTTAACATTCCATGTTAAAAGAGCATGTTTATTCCTAAATGTTCTTACTATTAAAAATTCCCTATTTAAGATTCAATATCTAAAATATAAGGAATATGTTTATTATATATAATAATACCTTTCACTTCTTGAATACATTCTGTGTTCTTAGTTCTCTGCTAAACATTTTATTTATTTATTTATTTATTTATTTATTTTGTACTGGGAATGGAACCCAGAGGCATCTGCCTTGGAGCCACATACCCAGTCCTATTTTATTTTGTACTTTGAAACATGGTCTTGCCAAGTTGTTGAGGATCTCTCTAAATCACTGAGGCTAGCTTTGAACCGGCTAGCCTCCTTCTCAGCCTCCCAAGTACTGGGATTACTTGTGCCACCAAGCCAGGCTAAACATTTTAGATCTACTATCTCATTATTCCTTACAACAAACTTAGGAGGTAGGGGCAAACATTAGTGTCATTTTACAGATGTAGAAATTGGAAGCCGGGGGTGGTGGCGCACGCTTGTAATCCCCGCACTTGGGAGGAAGAGACAGGAGGATCGCGCAGGTTCGAAGCCAGTTGCACGCACTGGATTAGGAGACCCTCTTTCCAAATAAAAGTGTAAAAATAGGTCTGGGAGTGTAGCCCAGAGGTAGAAGGGCTTCCAGGAGCCCCAGTACCCCCCCACACACACAAACACACACACACACACACACACACACACAAATTGGAACTGAGGGTACTTAGTATTCTAATGACCATAAAACTTCCTTTCCTACTTTATTATATATAAATAATACCTTGAAAATATGATTTTTGAAAGGATATAATGAATGAATATTTTACTACCTTGGTCCTTTTGCAAGAGAAAAGACAAGTATATTGCAAGCTTACCCCAATTTATGCTTAACACAAAGTGTTGAGTTTTTCTGATCACAACCACCTAAAAACTATGGAATGATAATGTTTGATAATTACACATTTTAAGCGAGGCATACAACATAAATTTCAACAAAAGTTAGAATTTAAAAGTTGGAAAAGTTTGATAAGTGATGCAAAGTTAACTTCACTGAAGCGAAATTCTGTGAGCAGTGGTAATGGACCCTTGGCAGCTTTGTGTCTCAGTTGCAAGCTGACACTTTGAGGGAATGTTCTTAGCAAAACACTCACTTCAGCGGAAATTAGGTCAGCCTTCTGGAACATTTATCATGTATACCTGTCACCAGCGAGGCCCAGTCCTTCAAGTGGACTGAGATCACAAACAGTGGTTCCTCCCGCCTTGAGCTGCGGAGAGCACTCCAAACCAATAGTTCTGCAAGTATGTGAGTTTGGCAGAAGCTCCCTTGAAACCAAAGCCAACACCCATATAGTTGCTTGGGGAATTGAATTCCTTCCTACTCTGTTTATAGGATTTTGAAACAGCAAATGGATTTGGTCTGTTCTGAAAATAAAATAAAATAAAACAATGTGTCCATGGTGTGTTTGGAATAACATCTAGAATTGCAACAAAGGATGTAGGCAGATGACCTATGTCTGATTTGGAAGACAGTTTCTCCAGCTTCTGTGTGTCCTGTTCCACTCAGCCAGGTTGGTTTTAACCCCACTCGGGTTATTATTTGCATAAAGAAGAGGCCACCATCTACTGAAGCTGAGTAGTTTCTAATTTGACATAGAAACTAGAGTAATTAGCAAAATGCAAAGCTAGAATAGTTAGCAAAATCCAAAGCAATGGAAGCTAAGATGGAGTGTACGGTAAAACCAAAACAACATAAATGAGTCATCACCCATGTCCTTTCAGTAATCATACACAGCATCCTGGTGGTTTCGGAGCAATGTCGTCAGCACGGCGACCCGATGCAAAGTGAAAGTGCATCTGCGTCAGCTTAGGTGCATTTCAGCGTGAGGAGTGCAATTCATTGAGAGTTATAGATTAAGATGACCACATTTACCAAGCTGCCATATCTCTGTATCTACTAGGTTGTTACCATCTCTTTGGAAGGCAGTAATTACTCCTTTCTTTCATATGTTCTTATTTGGCAAGTGCCTCTAAAAACTTAATTAGAAACTGTTCATGTCTATATGAAATTGGTTGAAGAGGTGAAATGACTAAATGTGTAGTAGCATATCTCAAGAAGAATAAAAGAATGGGCAAGAATGAAGGTTTATTTCTATGTTGAGGACATACCATATGTTTTATACTATACAAATGGTAAATTTAGAAAGATGCGAGGGATATGGTTCCTACTTTCAGTGAGTCCTTATTCAAACTCTGTGTGTGTGTGTGTGTGTGTGTGTGTGTGTGTGTGTGTGTGTGTGTGAGAGAGAGAGAGAGAGAGAGAGAGAGAGAGAGAGAGAGAGAGAGAGAGAGATATCCTTAAAAAAATAATGGTACTCTATGCGATACCCCAGTAGAGGTTATTTTAAAACTCAAAGAAAGAATTGAAAAAAATTTACATAGACAATTGTAAAAAAAAATGTCTATATAAAGAAGCATGTAAAACAAAGTTTTGTTTATAGCTACATCCTTAAGAAAGATGGGCTTGTTTTATATGAAAGTCTAGAAGATGGAGGAACTCAGAAGGGAGATAGGTACGGAAGAAATCTACCAACGATTTCTTACCGAAAGTTTTTTTTTATTTTTACAGAAAAAAAATTACCACCAACTTTCCTGATCACACTCTATTAATCCAGGACCAGGAAACAATTTCTAATCAGCACTCTGATCTGGGCAGAGATTGTGCAGGCTTTTGTAGCAGGCTTCAGATCTGTGCTCTCTATTCACACATGCTCACTTCCAGCTGTTGTCATTGAAATCCCACATAATCTTCCAAGGTCGAAGGGCAGTCACCCATGGCTGCCACAGTTAAAAGGTTATGCTGATTTCTGTTGTCAAATATTGGCCCCTTTCTCTTCCAATCACTCCCGTTTTACTTCTTTTTAACAAGAAAAGTCCAGCCTAGAATTGCATTACATGACTTTAAAGTCTTAAAAGTGTTCCTCCATTGTGCTAACACGACATGGCCGGGACAGTCTAATTCATTCTGTTACATTTTACAAAGAATTTTCTGGTACCTCTAAAATACTTTGTGTTTGTGCTAGGCCAGCAAACTTCAAAGTAGTACGGCCTACGTAGTTTGTGACATGCCATAGTCTCTACAGAAATGTGTAATATAGAATATATAATAAACAGTGTGAATTCTGCCTCAATAGCTAAGTAATTGCTGGGTCTGTGAGCAAGAATTACACAAAGCCAATGGCTAAAATGATGCAAGGTCTTTGCATTTTGTGATTTAAAGTATTAACCATGTTTATCTTATATTTGGAAAGCTACATGTACCTGTGTTTATTTTTTTCTATAGTTTCAGAAAATTGAAATTTTTTAATGTATTGCTTCAGTCCAGCAATGATTCTCTTTCTGTGCTTGGTGAACCAAAATCACTGTTGAATGTCTTAAAATTAGTGCATGGCCCCTGGCCATCTTCTTTCCTTGTCATTGCATGTGACCTCAGGTGGTTTTGCAAGCAGGGCTCTCTGCTAGTGGTTTCACAGCCATGAGAATTAAACCTAAAAAGGAAGAACAGGGCAATGGACCACTAAGGTTTTTTGCTGTTTTACATCCATGAACCAGGGCCGCCCTCGGGTGATCCAGTTTCATGTCTGTTTCATTTAAGGTAATCAGTTTCTGATGTATTCTGGGAATAAATTTTCTTGGGTTTTTTTTCCCAGTGTATGTAAGAGTTCATTGTAGAAACTAACCTATTACAAATAGTTTGATCCATTTGCAGATTGGCGTTGTGTCTCTTTACGCTTATAGAAAACCCTGATTCAAAACAGAAAAGTGATATAGTTGTGTAAAAAAAACCCTTTTAGTTCAAAACTAGGTTAATTACAAATAATTTTAAGTGTATGGTGTACTAAAAACCATCTAAACTAATTTTAAAAAGTTAACTTATAGAATATTGATATACAATGCTAATTATAATGGACCAATTTAGCTCTTTTAACATGACTGAAAGTTTTCTCTGTTTGGTTTATCTTTGTAATGATTCATGGGGAGGGGAAATACCCCAGAGTAAATGTTTCTCTGTTCTTTTACAAGGCTAATATGCAGTTGGGTCTGCTTGCAAAACAACCTATTTCTGCTTATCGTTCTAATAAATTCTTGGTTCTAAATGTTTAGGAGAATTAATTTGCTGAAATGATAAAACAGTGAAAGAAATACTCTCTAGCCTGGAGGAAAAAGATGTAAGTTGAGGGGATGTCTTCAAATACTTGAAGGGTTACAGAATGGAAGAGGGAAAAGATTTACTCAGCCTATAGCAGAGGCAAAACCAAGGTAAATGAGAAGCGACAGGGGTGCAGACATATTTAATGAGTTGCTTCAGAAAAAAAAAAGCCTATTTTTATTGTTTTAAATCTCTGCTAGAACACAATGATGATTTCCCCATGATTAGATGGTCTTTGGAGTCCCTTCTATGTTCAATTTAGTCCATGAAGTCATGCATCCCATCTTTGCAAACATACAAATGAATAAAAGCCTTTTCCTTTTTATTTTTAGATGTTTTGATATCTAACAGGCATAGTCTTTTAATTAATTGTTCAATTACTTGCAACTCAAACTCATAAACCTCTTTATGTGAGGTCATTGGGCAATCAAATTTAGTTTAATTAAATGCCACTCACTTATTGCAAAAAGTGGTAGAAAATGTCATATGTGATGGATTAAAATAAAATTTATCATATCTATATATTTGTAAAAAGAGAAATAAACATACTTGTGTTCTAATCCTAATTTTCCCACTATCTTTGTGACTCTAAGCAAGTCACTTGAGCGATCTGAGCCTAAGCTTCCCTTTCTGTAATATTAGAATATTGCCAGCCACACAGCTGAAGTTAGAATCAGGGCCAATATGGTTAGAGTGCTTAGCAGGGTGTCAAATCCATAGCAAATATTAAACAAATTATGCTTTCAGTGAAAATGTATACTACACAGAGTGATCTACAGATATATTTTTCAGATAGAAATCTAACTTTACAATGCCTATCATGTGCCTTGATCCATTTTCCTAATGTAGAAGGCTATGCATGAAACTCATTAGCTTCATAGGTTCAGGTTCCACTTTAATGTCCCTCAGCACATTAAAACACATGGAAAGGAGAAAAAAGAGCAGCACAGGCCATGTACCTGCAAAGCATCTGCCCCAAACAAGTATTATCCACATCAAATTATTGGGGGAATAGTGCATTAAATCATAATAAGGTGGTCTATTTATTGTAGGAGTTCTCAGAGACTTTCAGATGTTCCTTGTCAGTTTTCTAAGAATGAGTGATCTAGTGTTCTCCAAATTTATTTTACTATGACAACTTTACTTAAATATACTCTTATATTTGTTTTTTATTTGTTTTGATGGAGCATTTTAGAGGATTATCAGCCAAATACAATTCGAGGGACACTTATATGAGCTCTGATATGGGAGATGGCGCACAGTCATATTTGGAGAATAACAGGTGTAATATTTTGGTCATAACAGAGAGAGTATATATTTGGGTCATATGGGAAGATAATACTGAAAAGAGACCAGATTTTTAAGGGACTTTAAATACCTAGCTAAGAAATCTAAATTTAATTCTTAAGAAACATGAAACACTGATGGCATTTTTTTTTTAATATGGAAGTCACCAACCATCCATCAATCCTTCCCCTATTCTGCTGGTGAATTGAAGTGTGAAGAAGATGCCTAGCAGGCACCACAAAATATGCTTACCAAAGTCTTAACAAATTATTATTATCTTTATTAGTCTTTTATTGGCACATTGTAATTATAGATCACAATGAGATTCATAGTGATATATTTATATATACACATGATATCACTTAGTCTCTTACAGATTATTTAGATAAGTAAAATAAATAAAAAGTACTAGGAAGCATGGTAAATTTTATAAAGTCATGTCCAGTTTAAAAGTGTTTCTACGTAAAATAATATTACTGTAGTAAGTACCATGTAAGCCAAGCAAAAATATGTTTACAGACTGGAATTGGCCTATGCATTTGTGACTAGCGAATTTGTGATTCTTATGATTAAAAGAGAAAGGTTAGTAGTTATTACTTAAAGGAAGTGCTAAGCTACTAGGGCAAAGATACAAACAAACAAAAACAAATATGTAAAATAATAATTGACACATACATTGGTTAGTGAACATTAAAATCTGTTTCTTTTTTTATAACACTTCAAAATTAGCAGCCTCAGTTGGTAAGGAGATTCTACTCCACACTCTCACTCAAAGTCCCAGGTTCCTTCCGCCTTGTTGCTCTGCCATCCCATGAGCACCCTTTGTCTGCAGGGTTGAAAGTGTTATAGCTCATAAAAAGAAAAGAGAGACTGTCCAAAGCAGGAATTTTGGGGACACTTATATAAGTCCTGATATGGGAGATATCTGTATTTGGAGAATAACAGGTGTAATATTGTGGTCATAACAGAGAGAGTATAAATTTGGGTCATATGGGAAGATAATGCTGAAAAGGTAGACTAGAGGCCAGATTTTTGAGAGTCTTTAAATACAAATATTTCTTTTACTACCTAGCTATCACCTGCCTTTACTTTCTTTTTTTTTTTTAATTTTTTTTTAATTTTTTTTTTATTTTTTTAAATTTATTTTTATTGGTGCACTGTATTCATACATCATAGTAGGATACATACTTTTGTAGACATACATGCACACTTTTCCCAGTCAGCCCCCACCCAATCCCCACCCCATTCTCTCCCTATCCCTCCCTCCCATGCTTGGCTTAGTAGTTGACATCTAGTATTACGGCAATTTATCTAAAATTAAAAATGATAATCTCACATAACAGTTTCATTTGTCTGATACCAAGCTTTTGATGACTTAAAGATAACATTTCAATATTTCTTTTTGCTTTCTTTCTTACCAGAGAATATTTTTTTTCTATTTTTAGGTGAAACTATCATATATTTATATATTTATTTTTCAGAAAAAAATCTATCCTAATATGGAATATGGACTCTAGGTACCCAAAACGATCTTGAAAAAGAACAAAGCTAGAAGATATATATTTTCTGATTTCAAACCATATAAAGCTACAATAATTGAAACAGTGTAGTACTATTCTAAAGGCAGATATATAAACCATTGGAATTAAATAAAAGCCTAGAGCTAAATTCTTCCCTATATTGTCAAGTTATTTTTGACAAGGTTTCCACGAACATTTGGTGGTGGAAATATTAATCTTTTAACTAAATATTGTTAAAAAATAATAATTACATGGAAAAGAATAAAATTGGACCCTTACCTAATCCCATATACAAATATTAACTCAAAATAGATAATAGACCTAAATATAAATCTTAAGACTATAAACTTTTAGGAGAAAATCTGGGTCATTAAACCTCACAACATTGAAATTGGCAGTGATTTCTTGGTTATGATTTCAAAGGCACAGGCAACAGAGGAGTATACAAACTCCCTAAAAAAAAAATTGTATATCCAAAGACAATGTAAACAGAGTTAACAGTTACTAATAGAATGGGATAAAATATTTCCAAATGCTATATCTGAAGGTGTATTAATATTCCAACTAGGAATCCTAGAAATTAACAATAAAGGCAAACAATACCCTTTACAGATAGGTAAAAGACTAACATAAATAATGAATCTCCACAGATAACCAATCTTAGTTGTTTGTTGGATGGAAAATCTTGTTTCTCTAGTTCTGGAGTGTGTTACCTATTTCTTCTTTGTAGTTAATCTCTTTGAGTATTTTCTCTAGTGCTGGTTTTGAAGACATAAATTCCTTCAGTTTCTGTTTGTCATGGAAGCTTCTTATTTCTCCTTCTAATTTGATAGAAAGTTTTGCTGGGTAGGAAATTTTTGGCTGGAAGTTGTTTTCTTTCAGAGTTTGGAATATGTTACTCCAAGCCCTTCTGGCTCTCATAACTTGGTTTGGGAAGTCTGGAGTGATTCTAATTGGTTTGTCTCTGAATGTCACTTGGCCCTTTGCTTTTGTTGCCTTTAAGATTCCCTGCTTGGCTTCCACATTGGTCATTTTGACAATTATGTGGCGTGGGGATCCTCTTCTCCGATCCTGTCTAAAGGGAGTTCTATAAGTTTCCTGGACCTGTGTATCGACCTCTTGCTCTATGTCTGGAAAATTTTCTGCTATTACTTCCTTGAAGAGATTGTTGATCCCTTTGGTTTCACTTTCTTTTCCCTCCTCTATTCCAATTATTCTTAGGTTAGCTCTCTTAAAATGGGCCCATATTTCTTCAATATCAGATTCCTGCTGTCGGATATTTTTTTCAAGATTAGAAACTATGCGTTCATTTTTGGATTGCTCATCTTCTAAGAGCGAGATTCTGTTCTCCATGTGGTCTAATCGGTTGTTTGTGCTTTGAATTGAGGCCTTTACTTCATTAATTGCATCCTTTATCTCTTTTTGGCTCTCTCTGAGTTCTTTTCGAAGCACCTCTATTATTTCTACAGTTATTTTCCTGATTTGATCTTCTAGAAATCTCTGATTTTCTGTTTTATCGGGTTCTGATGTTGTGGGGTTGTGGGCAATTATTGCTCCAGTATTATTCCTCTTTCCCATGATTTCGGAAGTTTGTGCCTTCTCTGGGTTCTTCCCTTGGGTCACTATGACTTCCCTTAAGGTGTTCTGGATCTCGAGTCAGTAGTATCTCGGACCCACTACTCCTTTACTGGGTTTTATCACAGAGTCTCCGACCCAGAGAGTCGATAGAGGCTGCTTTAGACTGTGGGGGGTGCCAGGTTGCACGTTCTCCTATGGTGTGATATCTCTGCCACCGCCCCTCCCCCACTGGGTCAAGTCCCAGGGAGTACAGTACTGGGATTTCTCCTCTGTGGCCCGCAATTTGACTCACTGTTCTTGAGTACGCAGATGTAGCTGTACTGGCCTCGCTGGATTCGGTGCTGCTGCCGCCGGTGGCAATATGGCGCCGCTGCTACGCCCTCGGCTGTGGGGCTGGTGTTTTTCTTCTTGGTTTTGGTTTCCACTCTGAATCCCTGCAGCGTGTGCTGAGCTCGGCCACTGGGAACTTTAGATGCTCTCTGCGCGGAGAAATCCCGCCTGGCTGTTCTGCAGTGGCTCACCTCGGCTTGCTGTAGCCGTCCCGTGAATTCGTGAATTCGCCGGCAGTATGGCGCTGCTGCCTCCGCGTCTGCCGTGTCCTCAGGCGATAGGCCGGTTATCTCCTCTGTGGCTCTGTTCTCAGTCCGCTTTCTCTCTGGAGCCTGGTGATTTTTTGTTTCACTGGTGATGGTGTTTTCTGGCTATGAAAGGCGCTGATTTTGTGGTAATGGAGGTTTGTTGTTAGCGGGGCTCTTAAGCCCCGCTTTTCTCGGTCGCCATCTTCCCGGAAGTCCTGCCTTTACTTTCTAATTATGACCACTCCTAACAGTAGAGTAAGGCAGGCTGGGAAGTATGGATTTTAGCTGCCAGTTATGAAATGTGCAGACAACCAGCACACTTGGCACCCAAAGATGTTATAACCATCTTTGTTAGTTTCTAATGTCTTTCTAGAGAGTTATTGCATAAAGACCCAGCTATCTGTATTGAGTAGCAGTAAGTGAACAGCCAGGGAAATATGGAGCAACAGTATATATAAGTAAACAAGCAGAAGAATAGAGAAGAAAGCCAGCAGTATAAAGTCCCACGATACTCACTGTGCAAACCTCTTTTGCCTCATTTGTCTTTTCAGTCAATGACAATTCCTTCATGTGTTGCAATAAAACAAATAACAATCATAGCCACACTATCAATGAATTTATAATGTTCCATTTTTTCATCTTAAAAACTGAAAATACTTCATCCATATGATTAGTTGAAAATACCAGTTTTTGCTTTACAAATTCTCAGACACAACTCTCTAGATATAAAAATATTTTAGTCTCATTGTCAGTCTAACACCATATGTCAATCTTTGGATGTTTACTGTAAACAGACTACCAAATGATTTCTTCACCACTATTATAAAGGTTAACACAGAAACAGAATATGTATGTATTTTATTACTACTGTTTTTTAGTAGATATCTGAATTCCTTGCATTTTTAATATAAGAAATTGTTCTAAAAATGAGAAATAGTTCAAATGTCACTAACACATGGAGAATAATTTAAATATTCAATATATAATGGGAATAGAGCAAAAATTTAGAATTTGTCCATAATAAATCATTTCCTAAAAACCCCGTTTTCTAAGATATTTTATTTATTTATTTATTTATTTATTTATTTATTTATTTATTTATTTATTTATTTGTGATACTGGGGTTCCTGGAAACCCTTCTACCTCCAGACTACACTCCCAGACCTATTATTATACTTTTTTATTCAGAAACAGGGTCTCTTAAGCCAGCGCACTGGCTTCAACCCTGCGCATTCCTCCTGTCTCCGCCTCCCAAGCGCGGGGGATTACAAGCGTGCGCCACCACGCCCAGCTTCTGAGATATTTTAAATTAAAAGTATAGAAGTATCATGTCAGTATATAGGTAAGCTAATGATAATTTACAGTGTGCTTTAGAGGGCCACCAAATTTGGGTATCTCAGAGAACTCATCTGAATCGCTGGGCAAATATTTCTTACGCACCTAGAATATGGGATCATGGTGGACCCTGCAGACAGTATAAGTCTACAGCCCTACCCTCCCTGTTTGCTGTAAAGTGAAGGTAAGCCAGGAAATAATTGAAGAGTAAGATAGAAAGAAGCTGGTGACCTAAGACAAGTGGGGCAGACATTCTCTATAATTTAACATCATTTATCGAACACATCCAAAATATACTGAGTTGCACTACCAATGTCACTAATATGTATGAGTGGAAAGGATAAGAAGACTTTTCTAGAGGGATGTAAAGGTACGTTCTATGAAGCATTGTCTTCAGAAACTAGCTAGCGCAGGACCTGCACATCCCAGTCAATCTGGACTTCTGGTGGGATAAAACAACGTGAGGAGGAGGGCACTGTTTTCCTTCCCAGTGGCCAGACACATTGCATGGAAAGGCCCAGGCTTTGGTCTGTCTTTACTAGAGAGGAACCTTAGAACCAAGTGGAGAAGAAAAGAAAGATATATCCTTGTTCATTCAATGACTTGGATAGTATGGTTTACCTACATCCATTAGCCAGATGAGATTTGATAACTTGGGCCTGAGAGCTCTTTGATAGGAGCATAAACATTCCTCCTCATACCCAAAATGAACGGGGCTTAAGATTCTGCTCAGAGGTAGAACACTTGCCTAGCATGTGCAAGGCTCTGGGACTGATCCCTGACATAGTAAAATCCCAAACAAAACAAACCACAATTACTTGATGTTCATAGACATTCACACTTTCTTTAAAGCTCAGTGCTCTGGATGGTGTATCTCCAGCTGTCTCTTTCCTGACCTCTGCACAGCTCTGCAAGGTTACCTGTCTCTCCACAAATCTAGCTTTTTTTTTTCCTTTGAAAATTTAGCTTTTTTTTTCCTTTCCTGTCTGGTAAAAGGTAGATAGATGTTCAGTCCCCCCATGAAATGAGATTTGGTTCCTGTATAATGGCATTTTCCATAATAACTACTGATATCATCAAGGTTCAGAGAGCTGCTTTTCCTAACTGCCCATGAAGGAATTTAGCTTTTTACATTTCTGCCTCTCCCAGAAAGCCTCATCTCTCCCAACTGAGTATGACTGACTCTGGGGTATTGAAATCTGTCCTCTAATTGGGAATTCATTGAACAAGACTTTAGTGAATGAACTTTTTAAGCCATTTTATATGAAATGAAAAAGGATCTCCTCACTGCAATCTCCTCCGCAATTGCTCCTGAAGAGCAGTTCAGGATTGAGAGAGCGATCATCAGGCAATCTGGCTTTTCATCAAAGGCACGCTCAACAAAAGTGTATGTTTTGCGCTCATTTCTGAGAGCCCCTGTTGGAAATGTAAATCTCGGGACCTTTTGGAAATGTTTAATCAGCTTTCCAACTGAAGACCTTTTAATGCTAATAACATCTGAATTCTGAACTGCTTAAATTTACCTTTTGGTTTTCTTTTCCACTTTTCTCTCACTTTGCAGTAAAAGAGAACAACCAGATTAGTGTAATTTCCCTGGAAGTTATTCTTAGGCTTTGGTTTGTGTTAGTGATAATGAAATATTAATCTGCCCAGGTTTGCTTAGTAATTATGTTAGCCGCCACATGACTCTTTCCATCGTATTTTTAGGTTTTATATGTCACTGCTATGTTAGGGGATAGGTTTCCACACAACTGGTGCAGGAACAAAACCAGTTGTGTAGCCACTTAAAGGTATGTGGTCTGAGCTGGGAGTAGTGGCGCACGCTTATAATCCCAGTATTTGAGAGGCTGAGATAGGAGGATCATGAGTTCGTGGAAAGCCTCAACTACTTGGTGAGGCTCTCCGAAACTTAGTGAGAACTTGTTTCAAAGAAAAAAAAAAAAAACTTTAAAAAGGGGCTAGGGGATGTAGCTTGGAGGTAGAATGCCCCAGGTTCTATCCCCAGTACTACAAAAAAAAAAAAAAAAAAAAAAAAAGCTATACGCACTGTATATGCTGGTGTTTTATTAGGGACAGATTGTAAATAAAAAACTAGCCCATGAGCCAGGCGTAGTGGCGCACGCTTGTAATCCCTGCACTTGGGAGGCGGAGACAGGAGGATTGCACAAGTTGGAAGCCAGCCGCGCTGGCCTAAAAGACCCTGTTTCAAAAATATAAAATAGGCAGCCGGGCGTGGTGGCGCACGCTTGTAATCCCAGCATTTGGGAGGCTGAGACCTGGAGGATCACGGTTCACGGACAGCCTCAGCTACTCAGTGAGGCCCTCTGCAACTCAGTGAGACCCGGTTTCAAAATAAAAGAATAAAAAGTAGGGCAGGGGGTGTAGCTCGGAGGTTGAATGCCCCTGGGTTCCATCCCCAGACCCGCAAAAAAAAAAAAAAAAAAAAAAAAATATATATATATATATATATATATATATATATATATATATATATATATATAATAGGTCTGGGAGGGGAACCTGGAGGTAGAAAGGCTTCCAGGAACCCCAGTACTACACACACACACACACAAAAAAACTGGTAATCTGATAATGGTGTGGAGAGATATGATTACATCAGGATTTGTGAAGTTTTTGTATCCTCTTGTTTCTGATCATGATGCATTCATGTATATCTCATGGAAGGAGGATGAAATTATTTTTGCAATGACTTTCTCGGGATCAAACAAGATTCTATCTTAAGTCCAGGACTTTATTATTTGACTCCTAAGATCCATTGAATAATATTATCCTTTTACTCGGTTTCCATTTGGTCTCCCCAAAATGTGAGCCATGATAATAGTAGGGCTCCCTGAGGCATTTCTCATTTCTGACCAACGGCACCTTTCCCAGGAGAAGCTCCATCTCAGTGGATTGCCTTTCCTGGCCCGGTCCTGTTTAGTTCGGAGGAAATATTTGGATGGTCAATTTTTATAGTTTTCAGATACAGATCAGCGCCATTTAAGTTCAAGCTATGTTGCTAGAATTGAGAGAAAGAAGCAGAAATAAGATGCTTGTGTTTTTATAAAAATAAAGAAAACAAATACAGGTGGCCCGCGCTCGAGCCGTTCACTCAGGGCATCTTTCTGTCATATTCACCAATCGCCAAGCACCACGTTAGGACCAGAGACACCAAAGACGCCCTTCTGCCTCTGAGACGCACAGTCTAATGTGAGAAAGAGACAAAGTTAGAATTTCATGTGTCAAGTCCTACAGTAAAGCTGATATATGGTACACTTGATCAATAATGAGAAAAGAGGAAAAAGGAAGTATTCCCCAGCAATGAGGACACCTGGGGAAGAGTTGATAGAGGTGTCAGTAGTCAAGTCCTAAAGGACAAGCAAGAGGTGGAGGAGCAAAGAATAGGAGGGATAGAGATTCCTGAGCCAGGTCGGGGAGGACCCTGTGGTTCTCTTAGGGCAACAGGTAGGATCAGAAGTGAATGAAGCAGAGGAGTTTGTGCTACACCCTGCATGCTCGGGGGAGCCCTTGCAAGATTTCTGATGTGGGGGGCGGCATTGCCCTGAACATACTGGATTTATCTCTGCCAGTACCCACTTCCTTCCCACTTCAGGACATTTGCGCACGCTCATTCATCTTTCTGAAGAGTCCTGGCCTCTTCTGTTTCTGCATGGCTTGTTGCAGATCCCAGTTCTTAAGAGTACCCTTCCGTGACCACACTTCCTAGTACCTTTTCTGTTTGTTTCTTTCATATCATTGTATACTGTGTGTGTGTGTGTGTGTGTGTGTGTGTGTGTGTGTGTGTGTAGAGGGGTACTGGGAATTGAACCCAGGGGCATTCTACCTCTGAGCTACACCCCCATCCCTATTTTATTTATTTTTATTTTGAAACAGGGTCTCACTAAATTTCTGAGAATGTCCTCAAACCTATGGTCCTCCTGTCTCAGCCTCCCAAGTACTAAGATTACAAGTATGCACCCCCCCCACACCGGCTCATTTATAAATTTTTAAATCATGACTTTGAAGTGTTTCTAGCTGTCTGTATCCCTAAATTATAAACTCTCTGAAAGTAGAACTGTGTGTCTACTCTCTAGAACAATACCCGCGCCCCCCCCACCCCCGGTAGGTGACCAGTAAATATTTCTTGAGTAAATGAATAAGTCAACACATCTGCCCACTGGGGAGAAAGCTGTGGCTGCAAAGGGGAGGGTGGATGGGTGAGAAAGCAAGACCCAGGGTAGACAGAAATTATTCAGAGGGTCACCATCATGTGGGTGAAGTGGGGGGATCCTGAGCCACAGTCGTGAGGAAGATGGAGGCCCACCTAGAGAGAAGAAATAGCGAGGAACCCAAATGATTGGGGCAGGTGTCAGGATGACACCAAAACACAGAAAGCTAGATGAACAATGGGTGATGCACTTAAATGGGGGATTGAAAAGAGCAAGGGCAGGTTTTGGGGAGAGAAGAAAATGAGTTTGGCTTAAGACATGTTGGTCTGAGTCTACCCATGGGCTCTCTGGATAGAATTTCCAACAGATATTTAGAGGCATGGGTCTGGAACCCAGAAGAGAGATATTGACAAAGATAAGGATTTGAGAATCTTTAGTCAATATTCGTTCAACAGATATTCCTAATTTATCTTAGGCATTAAGGATACCATGGTGAACAAATCAAGCAATCTAGTTTTCACAAATATCAGTTTAGACTGGTAGCTGATGTTGTGCAAGTGGATAAAATAACTTAGGAATTAACACACACACACACACACACACACACACACACAGATAAGCACAGGCGCTGAAGAACACCAATATTTAAGAGGTGGACAGAAAATCTAGGTGTGGTGACACGGGTTTGTAATCCCAGTACTTAGGAGGCTGAGACAGGAAGATCGCAGGTTTGTGTCCAGTCTCAGCTACTTAGTGACGTTCTTAGTGACGTTCTCCGCAACTTAGTGATCCTGTTTCAAAATAAGGAATAAAAAAATGGGGCTGGGGATGTAACTCAGAGGTAGAATGCCCCTGGGTTCAATCCCCATTACCGCAAAAAAAAAAAAAAAAAAAAAAAAAAAAAGACATAAGAAAAGGGGCAGTCCAGAGAAGGTGATCGTTTGAATGGATGAAGTCCTTGCTTCAGCTTAACTTAGTCTTTAAAATATACGCCTTGCTGTTTTGGTGGCAGGATTGAAGTAGCTGTGTTTATATTCACTTGGTAGAGATATTCTTCTTAATTCTTCTTTAAAAGAAGGGATTTCAAAGGTTCGAACAGGAACAAGTATCAGCCTGCAAGTCAAGTGAGAAAGAGAGAGACAAACAAGAGTTGGAAACCAACCCAGATTCCCGTATTCACCTGTGAACGTCCTTGTTACATGTGTCTTAAGCTAACCATAGTATTCGTCCTGGCTGGATTTCCTTTGTTATGAAGGATAAACGTGATCTTAACGATGTCCTAATAAGAAAAAGATGCTATTGTCTGCTTTGCCAAGTCCTCTTTAGAAAATTTTTATTTAGTTAGTTAGTATGATTTTTTTCTTTTTTCTTTTTTACTTCTCAGGTCTCTTAATCCAAGAGACAGTACCTCAGGTGCTTTCCAAATTAAAGGCAACTAATGCCTGGTTGTGAGGTATTTTGACAGGTGAAATTTCTTTTAAGGTGAAATTTTGCCATTTTATTATAAAGCAGTTTACAATAACTATATATCCTAAATACTAGAACTTTTGTAGCTAAAGTACTATAGACAGGGCTTAAGAAATAGTTCAATAACAGAACATTTGCCTAGTATACGTGAGGTCTTGGAATCAATCCCCAGCCCCACAAAAGTGGGAAGGAATTCCATAGATTATGTGTTTTGTGCAAATTTTAACTGTAATTTAAAAATAAATCTCAGCAAATCTCCCTTACACAGAACTCCATTTTAACCAAAAGAATAACTCATCTGTCCATTTATAAAGCTCCAAAACATGGTAATTTTTTTTCTTATGTTTATATGCATCACACTAAATAAATTTATTGGAACATATGTTGTGCCATAGTTAGACGTGATTCTTCTTAGTGGTATGGAAAATCTAGCTGCTATCAAAAATATAATTTTATTTATGGATTATTATATATTCAGATTGGTCTTTCTTATGTTGCATTTCTGAAAGGTGTGTTTCTCATTACAAACAGTTATTTTAAAAAGCCCTTCATCTGACAACTTCTCTGAGACAAGTTTTAAGTAGGTGAAGATGACACTGTCCTTTACAGGCATCTCAAATCTCATAGAGTCAGAAATTTTTAAAAGCATAGAGGGAAATGACATGTCATAGATTATGGATTTCTTGCCATTTATAAGTTTGATGTTTCTGAATATACCATAAAATATGAATAATTGGTGATAGATGTAGTATCTGATATTTTAGAGAAAATTAACTATACTAGGCCAAAATGAAGCAGACATAAAATTCAAAGCTTAAACAATTTTTGAACCATTGATTTATCTTTTCCCAAAACATCCCAAACTCTTGTTCTCCAAACAAATCTAGATCTTTATTTGTGCATGAAATAATCAGTTTCCACATTTCATGAAACGAATTTCCTTTTTTCATTCTGGCTTCTAAAAAATTCTCCCTATAGTGCCTCCAGAAATAAATAGCATCTTTATTTATTTACATTTATATTTTCATTTATTTATTTATTTATTATTATACTGGGGATTGAGCCCAGGGCATTCTAACTCTGAGCTATTCCCCCAGCTCTATTTTGAAACAGGATCTCACTGTGTTGCAGAAGGCCTTGCTAAGTTGCTGAGCCTGGCCTTAAACCTGTGACCCTCCAGTCACAGCCTCACTCGTACAGCAATTACAAGTGTGCACTGCCATGCCAGGCTAAGAAACATCTTTAAGTCTTGTTTGGTTTAAATAAATGGATCACTAATCGTGCTCAGATGTTTTGTTGGAGGACAGTGATTTGACAATACTGTGGAACATTAGCAGTCCTGGCTGGATCTTAGCAACATCGTTTTTACCCCCATGGTTCAGGCCTCAGAGGTTACCCGAGGTAACCATTTCTTTTAAATCATTGTTTGTTTCAGATTTCCTGTCGAGATTTTTAACCATCTCAAAAATCGCCCAGTCGTTGTGTCATAGCTTTCCACAACCTCCAGGTTCTACCCAAAAGCTCTCTGTATAATGAAATGACTGTGCCCTCCCACGTCCCCTCCACCAAAGCCCAGTACCAGATTAGGCAACACATTTCTTAATCATAATGAAACTAATATCTAGAGTTCTGTTGTCAAATACCTTCTACTTATGACACGCTGTTTTCTTTTGTTTTTGTTTCCACAGGACATTTGGGCTTCCAGGACAGTTTTGTCACATCAGGTGTTTTCAGTGTGACTGAGCTTGTAAGAGTGTCACAGAGTAAGTCGAATTTTGCTTTGATTTGGCGCAGATTTGCCTTGGGTCTGTGTTTCTTTTCTTTCCAGGTCTCCCAGAGACAAAACATCTTTCAGAATCCCCCTTTTATTCTCCTCACCACAAGGACTTTCTCATGCAGTGTATTTGAAAGCCAGTATTTAAAATCAGGAAAAGTTAAATATTTTAATATGAAGCACAGGGGAAGGATGGAAATCTGAGTGTCTGGCATATTCCCTAGTATAGCGTGAACTGAGTTTTTAAAAATCCCGAGTCTTCTCTGATTTCCAGGAACTTATGCATTTTAAAAGAATTTGTTTCTGACCTTTAAACAATGCTAATGCCCTTGGTATGAGTGACACAGCACAGGCTGATCATTACCAGCTTGTCAATAATGACCAACAGCGGTCAAGGAAGAGGACCTGTCACCACCTTATACCCTTGATCAAAGGCCCATTGATTATGTTTTTGCTATGATGTAATCCAGACAGCCCAAGGAAAGTATAGGAGTGTCTCTCTCTCCTGTCCCCCTCTTTCTTTTCTTTCTCCTTTCTTTTCTTCTCTCTCTCTCTTACACACACATGCACGCACACATTTGTTCAGCTACATTTCCTCACAAACCTCTCTTTTATTTAAAAGCATGCCTATAATTATTGTGACACTCTAGATCATAATAGAAAGAAGGAAAAATCAATACCAAATATCAAAATTTGTTTTTACCCCCCACCACATTGAAATTATCACATGTTGATAAAAATATACATTGTTGAAATTTCTTCCAATTGATGTCAAGCCCTTTGTGGAATGAAGTGGAATGAACATACATGTTTTCATTTAAAGTTCATACTCCCCTGTCACTATGTTACAGGCCTTGAGATGGACCAGGTAAGCTGGTCAACCTCGTAATGAGACGTCAGGTCCGGCAAGCAGAGCCACCCTCATCTTCAGTCATTCATAGGCTAGAAGGGTTTTAAGAGTCTAGAAAATGAGATAGAATGCAGGGCCAGAAGAGAAGTCAATGTTTTCTGAGCATTTACTACATGTACTGTGCTAGGCCTTTGTGTGTGTTACATAGTTTTATTCTTGCAATAAACCTTTCAATCTGAAATCACCCCCATTTTTAGAGACCAATTAAATGGAGGATCTATTGACATCATTTACCTAAAGTCAAATAGGGTAAATGGTTTAGTCAGGTTTCAGAAATGCTAGAATTTCTACTCTTAGACTGGCCCCAGTGAACTTGGAAAAAAAAATGCTGTGGGTGACTAGACAAGAGATTTAATGGGAAGGTAAGTGCAAGTGTTAGAATTCTGGGAGTTGGGGACTCCCATATGGTTCCTGGTGTGTCCAGCTTGGGGTAGATAGAATCCTGAGGAATGAGGCATTGGGAGGAGGAGGTTCTGACTTAAATGGAGAAGTCACTGCTGTCCTACTCAAGCATGCTTAAAGTACCAACCAGTGGCTAGATTGCTTTCTTAACCTGAAGGACATATGTGCCCTGGTTATCACACAGCTTATTAGCCAGTTATTTACCATAGACAAAAAACGGTATATGTATATTTATATTTTTAGTTCATAAGACTTGAAAATAGTCAACATTCTAAATTTTTCTTGCAATTTTTTTGGTATGTGGCTAAACCCCCTTGGTCATCTACCTCTGAGCTACACCACAGCCTTACTTTATTTTTCTATTTTTATTATTTATTTATTGGTAGTGAGGATTGAACTCAGGATTCTACTTCTGAGCTACATCCCTAGCTCTTTTTATTCTTTGCTTTAAAGTAAGGTTTCACTAGGTAGCTAAGGTTGGCTTTGAACCTGAGATCCTCCTGTCTCTGCTTCCCAACTACTAGGATTATGGTAGTTGTACCACTGTGTCCAGTTTTGTCTTATAATTTTAATAATAGTAGCAATTAAGAGTATTAACTGCCACAGTGAAATTACAGGGAAATATATCCATTGAACTTTTACTGAGATCTAAACAGAGTTATAAAGAGTGAAAAAAAAATCTAACTTTAAGGTTGGAGCATTAGACCATTATATTCTGCCCTGGCTGCTGTGGTGCTTACACCTAGTCCTCATTCCCATCAGTGTCCTGAGGTCTGGGACTATAGAAGGGGGCCCACACTGCCCACAACCATCCCATCCTCCCATATTGACCCTTCTGGTCTTATATCCCAGAGCATACCAGCTGAAGCTTGACAAGACCTCCATTGAGTCTAAGACCTGCCTTAAGAACTGCTGGGAGGGAGGAAGTGGACCAGCAGCTAAATTTGCAGAGGGGCCTGGCTTTGTTGCTGTCCCAGGCTGGGGGTGGGTATAGGCAGTGCCCAGCACCAGGGACATCCTCTGGCTCCGAATGCTGTTCAGTCTGTCCTGCTGTGTAATCGCTCTAGGACTCACTCACATATGGTCTTATGCTGACTGAAACTTTTTGGCAACAGTGGAATCAGGCTATGTCAGCTAAATCATGGCTTCAGGCCAAACTGGTCAACTGTATTCCGGAGACCCCTCTTCCTTGTAGATCTTTAATCTAGGTTCGGCAGGGTATATTTTACAAATTGCCTCGGCTACTGAGATAGGGATCCCCCTAAGCTCAGGTTTCCTCACCTACATACCTTTCTGAAAGACTTGGCACTCAAGCCACCTGGGGGAGTTGAAATCCTGAGCCATTCCCTGCAGTGCTGCCCTTGTCCTCTGGAGCCCACACTGGAAGAGCTACGCCTCCATTTTAGGGCTGTGGTGGACATTTTTTGCAGATGAGTAGGGCTGGGGTGCATTCTGCATCTTTGGAATAGAAAGAAGTGAACTGGCACATATGTTGGTTAAACCCATGATGTGAGCCCTGTTAGGAGCAGGATACAATATTAATGTGAAAAATTATAGTAGCTAGCATTTGTCAAACATGCTTCATGGGCCAGGCATTGAGCTAAGCACTTGGTAAACACTACCTCATTCAATCCTCCCACAGTCGGTGTTAGTGTCTTTTTCTGCAGATGAAGGAGACCATGATGCTCCGAGAGGTTAAGCATCTTGCCCTTTTTCCTTTGCTGTACTCAGCTGACTGGCTGCAGACATTTTTGTCATGACCTCTCCTGTAACTGCATTATAGAACCAAATAGAATCTAAGCACTCTGTACTTTTATTCAGTAATCAGTCTTATTGAGTTGATAAACTTTTAGCTTCTCAATTTGTACATTTAAAAAATAAGTGTACAACTATTTTCATGTAAAAGATACTTGAATTTTCTTCCTAGATTTTTTAAGGTATGATTTTGGTTTAATTAATGAGTTTTATATTGTTTGATCTTTTTTTTTTTTTTTTGCAGTGTTGGGACTTGGAACTCAGAGCCTTACACAAGTGAGGCAAGCACTCTTATCTCTGAGCTACCCTCGCCCTGAATTTATATTGCTCAGAGCAGTTTTTAAGTTTTAGAGTTTAAGTATACAGAAATTACAGAACTCCCTATGCCCCAACAATTTCCCTTGTTTTTTTTTTTTTTTTTTTTTTTTTGGTGGTACTGGGGTTCCTGGAAGCCCTTCTACCTCCGGGCTACACTCCCAGACCTATTTTTTTTATATTTTGAGACAGGGTCTCGTAAACCAGCGCGGCTGGCTTCGAACCTGCTTGATCCTCCTGTCTCCGCCTCCCAAGCGCGGGGATTACAAGCGTGCGCCACCACGCCCGGCCAATTCCCCCTATTTTTAACAACTTTTTTTTCGTATGGCACATCTTCTCAATTGATGAGCCAATATTGACACATAATTATTCACTAAAGTTTATAGCTTACATAAGGGTTCACTCTTGTGCTTTTGTTCATGGTATACATTCTGTCAGACTCAACAAATGACATGTACCTGCTATTAGTCTCATACAGCATAGTTTAATCGCCCTTCAAATGCCAAGCCCACCTATTCATATCAGTCACCCCCCACCTTTCTACTCTCTCTAGTTTTACTTCTCACCTGGATTTTTTTGTTGTTGTTGTTGTTTTTTTATTTTATTTTATTTTTTTGGTGGTACTGGGGTTCCTGGAAGCCCTTCTACTTCCGGGCCACACTCCCAGACCTATTTTTACATTTTTTTTATTTGGAAACAGGGTCTCCTAAGCCAGCGCGCGCGGCTGACTTCGAACCTGCGCGATCCTCCTGTCTCTGCCTCCCAAGCGCGGGGATTACAAGCGTGCGCCACCACGCCCGGCTCACCTGGATGTTTTTAATGAGTCTTAAAGTCTGAGAATTTCTTCCACTGTGCTGCAGATTTCTTCTTAGCCTCCTCCTATGTGTCCCCATCCCATCCATCCATCCCCTCATACCCAAATCACAGCTAATTATGACATATGTATGTATGTGTGTATGTGTGTGTGTGTGTGTGTGTATGGATATTTTGCAGTAATTAGTAATGATGACCTTACCTTGGAATGTTGTCTCTTTCTAGATATTGAGCATTCCATTTTTAAATGTGATAATATAAATATTTACTTTCACCAGGTTTCTAGTTAGTTTCTGTTTTTAGTTTTCCTCTTTTAACTGTAATAGAGAAGGGAGGTGCTATTTCAGTATTTCCTCAGGAGGATTCACTGAAATAACTGTGTGTTAAGTTCGTTGTTTATAATAGTGTTACTACCACGGTGGCAATGGCAGAGAAACTCTAGAGAAAGCTGCTGGCTTCGCCCCACAAATTCAGAGGTGAAGATCAGGCAGCCAGGTTGTCTGACATTAAATCATACCAGTCAGACACGTGGAGCTGGAGGAATCAGGACCTGGGAACTCCTGGCTCGTTCTTGCCTCCTGCCACTACCCTTTCAGTTTTAGCATTATAATCCAAAGTCCAGGAAAGGCAAGAAAGGAGAGCTCTGTTTCTTTAGCAAGGGAAGCTCTGTAGTGTAAGACTGTGTGTGATCTACTGCAGCTTCCTCCCCCACTCATACAGTGTGGTAGAACCATCTGAAAGTAGTTCTGGTTGCTTATTACCTTGTTCTGTGGGAGGGGGGAGGACAGAGCCCTGGACACTGTGCCAGAGAGAGAGAGAGAGAGAGAGAGAGAGAGAGAGAGAGAGAGAGAGAGAGAGAGAGGTATTCCACGCTTTGGGGGAGGGGTTTACACGTGCTAGCAGCGTGGTTCAGAATCACTGAAGTTGTTTTAGCATAATACTATGAGGAAGGAGACAGGAACCATCTGCTGAGATGGCTCTTGGGCAACGCGGCATTCTCCAACAAAGCCTTCTAGAGGCGTTTTCAGATGGGCCTCTTTCCCCGCATTGCTACAAAGAGCTCAGTCTGCTAGCTGCTGCTGAGCGATGCTGCTTAGAGAGCCCTCTGTCAGCACCCGCGCTTTTGTTTATTTTGTGCCAGTGTCTCCCTCCAAGTATTTGCTCTGAGGCTGTCAAACATCCCTCCTGGTCTGAACCCAGAAAATTCTCCCCCCAGGAAAGAAAAAACTCCACTCCTTCCGCCCATTTCCTTTCAAAATGCTGACTCGGTTTTACTTAAAGTTGGTGGAGTGATTCTGAAACCTTAAGCACTTCGCTGGGAGAGAGACAAACCACAGATACACACGGGCCATTGTGATGCTGGCCTGGCGGGTTCGAGTTTTCGAGCAGCGGTTTGTACACCCAGGCTGGCTGCAAGGGTTAAGTAAACTTGGTGGCTAAGGATGACTTCACGGCCCTGGAATTTTGAAAAGCCGGGATTCTCAGTACACTGCGCCAGCCTTAGTAAGTCTTTGGGTGTGAAAACCACTCTCAGTTACCCAGACTGATTTTTGGTTCCTGTTGCACTGCTGCAGATTCTATTAAAATCCAGCAGCTGACTCGTCCTGGCTCTGCCACAAAGCCCGGCTGCGGGGTGGACTTCAGGATCAGAGCCATTTGTTATTGAAGAGCAGTGTGAATGGAGCCGGGCACATGCGCCTCAGCCTGGCATGAGGTGGCACCCTAGTGGTTGTTTTCTGCCTCAGAAATGTGTGCTCTCTAGACTCAAGCAGGAGACCTCATGAAGATCTAAGTGCAACTTATTTTAAAAGTTCCTGTTGAAGTCTCTAGGTCCTCTGTGTGCCTTTGAATGGCCACATCCAGGCACGTAGGTTTTCAGGCCAGCAATTTAATGACTGGCCATAGTCTAACCTGACATGATGGCACTGCTCAAATAGCTGCCTACTTAGCTATGAAGCACAATAAGAAAATGAAGCTCTTTGGAAGGAACAAGTCCAAACTTGAAAATACAGGATGTTCTTACACAGAAGAACTAATGAGGAAATGGGCCTAAGATAAGAAATTCCAGCCATCTAGTTCTTTGGGGGTGCCATTGAAATATTTGCAGCAGTTTAGATCTTTATTTAAAGCAAGATAGATTTGAAACTTTCTTGTCTGAGCAAGCAGCCTCTTGGTTCTCCTCTGTCAAGTAACATGATAGCTAGAAATCCTAGTACAGAAATTACTTAAAAATAATTTATATTTTTAAGGAAGTTTTTTTATTGTTTGAAAGAAACTATTTGGGCTTGAGCATTAAAGGCAGAAACAAAAAGATGATAATAAAAAATAGACTGCAGCCCTAGCCCGAACAGTGGCTGTGACCTTGCCTTTTGTCTGCCATTACACAATTCAATGGCAGTCCACTCAAACTATGCTCTCGATCAATATCCTATTAAAGCAGCACAAAAAGTCTCCATAAACTTAGTGGTTAGCTATGTTTATAAATGGAACTCGGCATAATTAGATGGTCAATAGCAGGCTCTACTAGTAATTTTAAAATGAGCATCACACATTTTATATCTCTAGAAGTCAGGGGCACCTCTTCTAGGATGAGGGGATGTGTAGCAGACAAAGGGGTGGGTGGCCCTTTAAAGATTATAATGTTTTACCTCCAAAATATAGCTTTTAAACAAAACCTATTAGATTACATAATAGAAAAACGCTGATTTGCCCTACGTATTTTTTTCATTTTTTCCCCTATCGTTGCTGTCTTAGTCTAAATATATTATGGTGTTGTGAATGTTTCATTTTCTAGTTTTAATCAGCCTCTCATAAAGAGATAAAATAATAAATATTGCTATAATCATAGGAAGAAAAATATCAGCTTAATTTAGTGGGTTTCCTCTACTATAATTCAATACATTTTCCAAATAAATATTGAAATTAAATTAGTTCAGAAGGATGTTTTGTTTGGTTGCTGTTGTTTTCGTGACATATTTAGAGTAGATATTTGGATAGTTAAGCTGGCAGCACATGGAATGGATCGGCAGGAATAGAAATTTTCATCAAACTACACTTTCTTCTGAATCCCAGCTCACACTTGGGCGGGCCCAACATAATTTATTCTGTCCTACCCTCTTTTCCCAACAGAGGAGCCATGTAAGGTGAGAGGTGGCCCCTCCTTGAAGCCAGCTCTGTCCTCAGCTGGCACAGCCTGGGCAACGGAAAGGTGCATGTTCCTTATGCTGGACGGGTGCCCTGGCTGTGTGCTCTGGACCACTGTGCTGGATGAAATCAGAACTAGGGCAGGAACACGCTTATGACATCAGTGGATGCTTCAGGTGATGCTGAGCATGAAGGTTCAGTTCTTTTTCTTAGACTCACACTCCTTTCACCTTTATGGTTAGAGCTGGCAATCAGAGTTCTCCAGCCAGGGTATGGGGGACTTTTATTCTCTGTTGTCAGATAAAGCTTCTGCTAAATTCACCAGCCAATAAACATTCTTATTTTAAAGATTTGGCCTAGTGAGAAGCAAAACACATAATTTCTGGACACAGTTACTAACTTGTCATGGTCTCTATTCCTGTGTTCATCTATCTCTAATCTTTTCTAGGTAGTTCATCAGTAATTCTTCCTATGTATAACATATGAAATCCATATTTGAAATGGCAGCATAGTATCATAAAATAGCTCAGGATGGGCTGGGCACGGTGGTGCACGCTTATAATCTCAGCATTCGGGGTACAGAGACCAGTGGATTGCGGTTAGCAGACAGCCTCGGCTAACCCTAACCCTAACGCTACCCTAACCCTACCCTAACCTTAACCCTAACCCTAACCCTTGGTGAGGCCCTTTCCAACTCAGTGAGACCCTGCTTCAAAAAATATAAAGACTCAAAAATAGGGGTGGGGTGTAGCTCAGAGGTAGAATGCCCCTGGGTTCCATCCCCAGTACCACAAAAACAAACAAACAAACAAAAATAGCTCAGGATGTGGCGTTGGAGTTTACTTTACTACTTATTAACTTTATGACTTTGGGCAATATTTAACTCCTCTTAACTGTGTTCTCCTCTTAGGTCATTTATATATAGTCATTCATTTAATAGAAAAATATTGTTAAGTCACAACTATGGGCTGCGCCCGAGTCTGAGTATCAAAATAGCAAAATTTCTCAAGAGTGTAATGAGGATTAAGCAAGAGACTATCAGTCTCTACCTTAGAGTAGATGGTCAAGAATGCTAACTACAGTGATCATTCTGGACAAGGCCCTGCCATTTCACTGCTTGCTCAGAGTTGACCCTTGGGCTGTCAACTATCAACAAATTCATTAAAAATATGCTTTTGTGTATATATTAAGAGTGAACAATTTTAGAATTGTGTTCTAATAACTGATATCTTAGTAAAACCACTACAGTGACCCCTTCAGAGTTAGTAATTCTGATTTAATAACAACATGCCAGTATTAGTACTTATTCATGTGCTTTAGGAAGCCAGAAAATTATTTTTTTCTCACATTTTTATCCAATACCTATATTTCTGCATAATGCTGGAAACTGCTCTCCTGGGGTATCTAACGGGTAACATAATACTTTTAAATTCTGAATCTATTACTCACACATTAACAGCTTTTTAAATGGCCAGCTATGCCTGTATTATTTGTATCAGAGATTTTTTTCAAAATCGCTTCATTCTACAGTGTTTAAAACTTTCACTTTTACTCATATTATCAACAAAAATTCAGGAGGTCATTATTGACAATGTGCTTCTTAGTAAGCCTTTATTTATGTGCTGATAAGGCTCATTTTTAAGAGAAATATTCATATCCAATAAATAATGTTGGGAAACTAACAGGCATTTTTGTGATTTCCAAAAGCCTGACAGAAATACTTTTTCTTTTTACCCCACAATAAGGCCTACGACATTGAGATCTGGGCTGGAATATATGACCTAGCTATCTCTTTCACACTTAGAGAAGCTTTTGGCAATGGGCCTATAGGCATGTCCACAAAGAGAGGTGAAGGCCATACTCAGGAAAGCCATACGTTAAGTCAAACCCTGGGACCAAACTAATCCAGAATGTGATTCATAGGGGTGTATATTAACACCCAGGATTTTTCAATACATAGAGAAGGAGGAAAAAATTAAACAGTTCTTGGTGAAAATATTGAAAGTGATTTTTTTTTAGACAGCTGAATTGGCTTGTTGTGGGGAAGGGACTCTGCTAAGTCTCCTCATAGCTAATGGTCAGATAGTCCCAGTGCACTCTTAGTGAAGGGGCTTATGTATAGAAGCCCTTCCCTGGATTATAGATCATGCGGTGAAAAGACCTCTCAGGCCATCAAATCCATCCCCTGTCAGGGAAGACTGAATCCCACGGCTGAGGCTGTATCCTCTACTAAACTGGTACCACATTTGACCTCAGCCAAAAGCCAAGATGAGATGATACTCTAAAATGCAGAAAATCAATTTCAGTCTCAAAGGCAGAAGCCACTAATGCAGGAGATCAGTCAGCGCAGCTCAGGCCTCCGTG
This sequence comes from Muscardinus avellanarius, assembly GCF_963383645.1. Taxonomy (NCBI): domain Eukaryota; kingdom Metazoa; phylum Chordata; class Mammalia; order Rodentia; family Gliridae; genus Muscardinus; species Muscardinus avellanarius. Next base: position 52,906,872 of record NC_137788.1, read on the forward strand.
ACTGCGCTGCTCAGCCCAGAGTCAGGGCCCCGCGTCCGGCAGACACCGAAGATCTGTAAAAACAGAGAAGGGAGCAGGGGAGCGGGAGGTTGAACTTTTGCCACTTAATTAGTGGGTAGTAATTATCTTTCTATTTGAACTTTGCTGAATTCATCTACCTAGTAACTCATGCAAAGGAAAAGCAAAGAGACCAGAAATGTGGGTTTTATCCCTGTTTATTTGACCACATATCTGGGGAAATCCCTCCAGTGAAGTCCTTGCTCTGTTACTTGTTTAGCAGTACGATCGCGATCATGGTTCTTAACCTCCCAGCTGATTTTCTCTTTTGTAAAAGGTAACAATACAAATACATATTCCACCAGGATACGAGGATGACCTGAGATTATTGCAGGCAGACCATCTCACTCGTTGCTGACTTCTATCTCGTTGACCTAAGTTGAAGGTCAATAAATGTAAATTCTTAGCTATTTTCCATTAAATTCATATAATTTTAGTTCAACTTAATACACATTTGTCACATATGCAATGTACGCAGTGCCCCATGCTGTGTGCCAAGAGGAAAGGAAAAGGAAGTAGGAGATGGTCCCTTCCTCTGTGGCACACATTTCTGAGTTTCTTGAGATCCAACACTGTGCTTTCATTATAACAATAAAATACCTAAATATGAATAATTTACAAATTAAACTTACAAAATTATCTGCTAAAGATGAAGCATCTTCACGGTTTGGAGTGGGGCGAAAGGGGGTATCAGTGAACTATTCCTGTATTTTTGTTGTTGTTTTGGTTTTTTGGTACTGGAGTTGAACCCAAAGACATTCTGTCTATGACCTATACCACCAGTCCTATTTTTTTTATTTGAACACAGGGTCTCACTAAGTTGCTGAGGCTAGCCTCAAATCTGCAATCCTCCCCTCTCAGCCTCTCAAGTACTGGGACTAAAGCCCTGCACCACCATGCCTGGCTGAATTATTCCTATTTTAATAAAATGGAAACATTTTATAAGAAATAAAATTTCTCTATTCATCTCCCTCTACCCTTCTTACCACCACACCCTCACGTCTTCCTTAACTGGTGTCCACAAGTCATGCTTGCATGAACACGGTGGTCTGTGTTAGCAGATGCCTTCCACCGGGTTAAAAACATTCCTTGACTTTTGGCACCTAACACCGCATTTTATAAAAAGCATTGCTTAAGCCTTTTAATGGCAGGCTAGCTCATTTTCACATAGAGAGAAATCTGTGTTTTAGTTCAATGCATTTCTTTTATGTTGCTGTTTGGAAAAACCATGCTCCTAGCCTGCATTTGGTCAGATCTTTTAGAAGCCAAGGGTAGAAAAGGGAGATCAGCACAGGGTTTACAGAGCAGAAATCTGCTTGGCAAAGGGGTTGCTGGGGACTGTGGCATAGAAGCTGCAGAGAAAGTACCTTTATGATTGATTTCCATTCAAGTCAGACTGACTGCCGCGTGGTCATTTTTCTAACCCATAACTGCTCGCACTGCAGCAGTCTGCTATCTGCAGGGTGTCTGAATTATAGCAGTCTATGTCCGTGTTACCTCTTACACAAATTACTTACACTGGTTTCTTTTTCCATGCAAATTCATCAGTTTTACAGCCCCTCATAGCCACAGTCAGGAAACCCTGGCAGAGAGCACAAATTGATAAAATGAGTTAATTTTACTATACTTATATATATATTTTTTCTTTCTAAAAGCCCTTTCTCATAGGCAGTGTTCAGGAAGCATATTACAGTAAAAGGAAGATAACAAAAGAGTTGAATTTTCTTGCCATAAATTACTTTCCAAGTTAATTCCCTTTAACGATGATTCCAGATTTGCTTGAGTTTTCGTAGCATTGTGCGTTTTACAACTGTGCCTTTGATTGAAAGAAGAACAAGTATTTTCCCATGTTCACTCCTTTTGTGCCAGTGACATAGACTTTTTTTTTTTTTTACAAGATCTTTGCCCCTGGAATGCAAAACAACACTAAATTGTTCTGGGCCCATAGAACTGTGTGTGGTTGTTGGAGTCCCCGCCCCCACCCCACCAGGCTTTAAGTACAAGTTCCCAAAGTCACCCGGAGTGTCTTAGATCACGTGATCTGAAGAAAAACATACCTCAGCTTTTTCGTAGTTATTTTTTAAGTTGGAAATTGAGTGCTAAACCTTGATAGCCTTTTTAGAGGGCTCTACTGCCAATATGCCGTATTATTAGTGGCTGTGCAGATTTGAGGAAGGGACAATTATGATCTCTAAAATGTAAGCCCCACAAGGCCAGGAATTTTTAGACATCTTGTCCATGAATGTATCTCAAGTGTTGGGAACAATGGCCTGATACACTGCAAGTGCTTCGTAAATATGTGTCGAATCCCATTGAATGCAGCCTATCCAGACATGTGCTATTAGCAATAGGCTGGACATACTGGACACTTATTTAACACTCCCTCACGAATTCTGTTGAACAAGCCATACACTCAGTGCACCATCATCTCCATGCAAAGTCGCTTGAAAGTTTGGATAGGATTTTTTTTTCATTGTCCTCTCTTTCCAACAATGCAAGCCCAAGCAGATTGTCTCTGGTGGATGGCAGAAGTTCAATAACCACAGCCTTATCCAACTACTAATGTGTACAGAAGAGCAGGTCATTAAGAGGGTTGGCTACTAAAGTAACCCCTCTCTTCCAATAGCCCACATTACTATAATGATTCCTTAATAGCAAACCATTTATTAAGAAATGACACAGAATATTCTACTCATGACAGGAAAAGGGGGGGTGAGGGATGTATGACTTAGATATAACACACTTAGACACAATTTCTCAAAGTTAACCTTTTGAGAAAAACTCCATTGATGAAATAGGATGCTTCAGGCAAGAGTAATTGCAATGTTGTTTAGGAAAGTTGGGGCTCAACCTCACTACTGAGACATACATATAGAAGTCTATGTTTCATTTTGCATGCTTTAAAGTCTTGGTGGGGAGTAAAAGGGAGAATAACTGTTTACTATCCTTAATTCAAAGCATATTTATTGATCATTATCTGTGTACACAAAACTGTAGTAGCTGTTTTGGACCACAAAAGAGGCTCTGGGATCTGTAGGATTAAAGGTCATATGGTATGACCTCTGACCTCATGACCCAGGACAGTTGCTTAGCCTCTTTGTGCCTCAATTCCTTCCTAGTGGTATTGTAGAGATCAAATGGGTTAATGTGCTTAAAACCTCATAATTCAGCATCTGACCCTTAAGTGGTACTTTTTAAATTGCGATGTTGAATGGTGGAAGTGATGGTGGTTTTTCATGGTTACCATAACTATTATTAGAATTATGAGACCCAAAGGGTATCGGTGATTTAGCCAACTCAATCGGACGGTTACTGGCAGGTCTGGAACTCCAATGAGCTCTCCCGGTACCAGGCTAGCACTTAGTTTTATCCCCCATGATGTTTATCATTATAGCCTTTGAAATGTAATTCAGTCTAGTTGGGAGAAAATGTTACATGTGAGACCATTAAAATAATGACAAAGCCTATAGTCAGGTACAAATAAAGCAAAATCAGGCTTCACAACACAGAACAAAAAGGAAGTACTGTGGTTGCTCCAGTCCTCCCTTGGCATCCCCACATTTGATTAACAGTGGCCACATAATCTCTGTAACACTAGAAAACATTGGGCAAGTCATTCTATCCTTCACAACTTTTACTAGTTCCCTAATTTGCAAAAAAATAAGAACATAAAGCCATTATTAGCTATGAGGTGCACTCTACATCTTATGGATATGTTATATTTGTTATAAGAATATGATCATTTACTTATTTATGCCCTTATAGTGTGCAAGTAGGTATCTACCACTTAGACTTGTTGACTATCTGGACAAAGTACCAGATATCCATTATAAAAATTTTCTCTCTGGCTATCACTTGGATTGAATACTTTGGCCTGCATTCCCCGTTGCCAGGACTCCAGCATCACTATTTCCCACCTGTAGAACCCTTTCGTGCACTCTGTGGACTGTTGCCGTGTGGCTCTTCACATTCAGCCATTATCCTATCACTTCTCTACTCAGAACCAGACATGGAGCCCACAGATCTCTCACTCGCTCTACTTCCTACCTCCAAACCTACACACACGCTTTGTGGTTTTCCTGGAGAGCGTCTCCCGTTTCCTCTGTTTCTTTAAATCTGCATATCCTTGAAGGCTCAGCACAAGTGCCCACTCTTCCTGGCATCATCAACCTGTCACTGATCCCAGAAGCCAATGGGATCCATGATGCTTCCTAACTTTCCCAACACATTCTTTGCATTTCTCCTGTGAGATTGTGTGTGTGTGTGTGTGTGTGTGTGTGTGTGTGTGTGTGTGTGTGTATGTTACTCTGGGCTATACTTACAGACCTATTTTATACTTTATTTGGAAACAGGGTCTCACTAAGTTGCTGAGAGCCTCACTAAGTAGCTGAGGCTGGCTTTGAACCTGTGTGATCCTCCTGTCTCAGCCTCCCAGGCGCTGGGATTACAAGCGTGTGCCACCATGCCTGGCTTTCTCCTGTTAGATTTAACACATTCATCTTTGTGTTGGATAGTCAGTCAGATCTTAACTTTCATGTTCCTCTTAGTCTGTAATCCTTTGGGGAACAGACACCATATGTTTTATTTTATTATACCTTTTATTTTATTAAAGTTTTTCCTTTTATTTTGTGGTACTGGGATGGCATCTATGGGTATTCTGCCTCTGAGCTATACCCCCAGCTCCTCTTTAGTTTTTAGTTTAGTTTTGTTTTGTTTTGTTTACGATACTGGGAATGGAACCCAGGGACATTCTACCACCAAGCTATACCCCCAGCCCTATTTTTTATTCTTTATTTTGAAACAGGGGGTCACTGAGTTGCAAAGGGCTCACTAAATAATTGAAGCTGTCCATGAACCAGCCTCTCAAATAATGGGATTACAATCATGCGTCACCAAGCCCAACTTTTACTTTTTGTTTGAAACAGGGTCTTGCTAGGTTGCTGAGAAATCATGCTAAGTTGCTGAGGCTGGTCTCTAGGGTTCAATAATCCCATCTCAGCCTTCCAAGTTGTGGGATTACAGGCATGCACCACCATGCCTGGCTTTATTATCTCAAGTTAAGGCAGATTCTATACAGGAGAGTCAGTGTAGTGAGCAGGAAAGGCAAAGGTTAGATAGACATCCTTAAGTTATAACATGTAACTCCTCTTTGCCTTTCTGTAATTGAGGGCAAGTTATTTTATCTTAGTCTTAGGCTTAGTTCTCCTCATCTGGTGCTTTTCTGAGAAGGTTGTTTTAATAATTTAATTAAGTATGGTGAATAAAGTGCCTATTGAAACATGACTTCTCAGGTACTCACAACAGCCTGACCACAACCCTTTGGAATCTTCATTACTTATTAAAGGCTCTTTCTGTTTCTACACTGGTGTCACTGGGAATGACCATCCCATTTCAGGGACACTCTGATAGGAATCCCTACCCTCAGCCATGAGCCTTCTCTTTGGAGTAAGAGTACTGGTAAGTCAGATTCCATCCTGATAAGATGCCCCTCCCCAGGATCTGTGCACACAGGCAGTAGCAGGAGAGTACGTTTCCTTTTAAAGAGGGTCTCCGCATTGTTAGGATTACTGATCCCAGCTTGTAAAACTCATTCTCATTTCCAAAAAGAGTGACATTTTACAGTTCAGGACCCACAGAAACCAGTTTGCCAAGCTTTGACTCCCAGAAGTTCAGTAGGCACTACCATGCTGCTGGGCCACCTAGTGCCTTCTGCTGCATTACCGTGACGGTGCACTCAGTGGCTCACAGGAGGTGAGTATGGCACGAGCTAAGGAGCACTGATGAGCACTTACTTGAACCTGTCATCGTATTGGCACATGCCTTTTCCTTCCTTCCGTGACACTTTAAAAAGATAATTTCTAGGATGGATCATGCAATAGATTAAGTGTTCAATACAGGTGCAACTGATGGTTCCCACCGGGGAGGAGGCCTCAGGCATCTCCTCTTGGTCCAGATCTGTCTGTCTGTCTGTCTCTCTTTCTCTCTCTCCTTCAAAGAGCCAGGCTGGGGAGGATCCTGCTCTTCTCTCCACCCAGCCCTGGCCTTGGCTCCACTCTGAAATGTGTGTAGAAAATCTAAATGCAGATCTTTGCTACAGACCTGCTTTGTCCCTCTTCTCTAGTTAGGAAGAGGTGCAACTCTTGGGGCTCCAGGAGGCACAAAGCATTCAAAAGCACCTGTTGGTGTCGGGCGACTAAGATGACCAAGAACGACCTGGATCACGTTTGAGTAATCTCCCCTGCCCCATAAAATAGCATAGAATAAAAGAGGATGTTATGCAAAGAAATTTAATACATAAAACAAATTATGGAATGACTAGCAACATTATTAATTAGAACCCTGTTTACACTTACTATCAAGCCCAACCATGTGATTTTGAACTAAGATCCTCACTCCATTAGAGCCTGTCATTGAGAGCTAGGTTTGAGTTTCAGAAAGTAGATAAGAACTTCAGAGTTTTCTGCTTTTGGGTGGTGGCTCTTTTTATATGATGGTTTCGATTAAGGTTTGGTTGCTGCTATTAATCCAAGGACTCAATCATTTATTCTTAGAAAGTTTTGTATTTCTTCATACCTTGTGATTCCATAGCTCTCCTTCAGCACCACACTTCATCCACTTCATCAGGTTCCTCTTCATGAGCCTTCCACTTAGACCCCATCCCCATCTTGCCTTTACACAACCCCCATGGCCTGTCTGTTTTCAAGCCCCCCTCCCTCTCCCTGCCTCCCATTAACAGAATGCTATTTCTGGGTTACAAAAGCAAATGTGACCATGGAGTTCCCAGCCACTGCTGGTTCTCCCCTGGCTAGTAAAGAAGCCTCAATGTGGCAACCAATCCTACTGGACCAACACTGCCTGCCTCCTGTGTCAGGGGCTGTATCAGATGCCGTCATTGCCACTTAAGGTGGATAAGTGCTTTAGTAGCTTATAAATATTGGAATATGCTGGATTCAAATCCACAGCCCTGAAGAAATCTTACCAATCTCCTTGGTGGCCTCATCCATATCCTTCCACCTCATGTCTTACACACTGCCTCTTCTTGGACTGTTAGAAACCCAGTAAGCACTTTATGTTCTCCTCTCTTATGCTGTTTCTTCTACCTAAAAGCCATCCTTTCCATTCAGTCCTTCTTGTCCCTTCAGTATTCTCCCAAGCATCATATATTCTGGGATCCTTGTGTTCACCTGATCCTCTTCTTCCAGGCTAAGTTAGACACCCACTTCTGTGTGGCTGTATCAGTGTGGGCATAAGTCTGCAGAGGACTCCTCAGACTGTCTTTAAGTTAACTCTCAGGCTTCCCCTGCAGAACTGCCTGTGAGTGGGGACCTTGCCTTCCACCACAGTGCCCCTTCAGTCAGCGCAGGTCTTGCCAAGAGCAAGGCCTCAGGTATCTCACTGAAACTCTGTTCATAATGCTCTTAGTTATTGTTTCTTCTGATGAATAACATGTATTTAACTTATTTATATCTCTACTTATCTCTGGCTTTTATCTCTACTTTAACTCTGTACAATATGCAGTCTCCAATAATATATGCATCTATGATTACTGCTTTTGAATAATATCTCAAAAAAGAGATTATTTGTACCAATTAATCTTACCACTAGTTTTACACTAAGATTGTTTTATAAGATTGCTAAATATAATTTAATCATTTGCAAATATATATATATTTTTTTGGTGGTACTGGGGGTGGAACCCAGAGGATTTCTACCTCCAGGGTATGCTCCCAGACCTATTTTTTATATCTTATTTGGAAACAGGGTCTCACTAAGTTGCTGAGAGCCTCACTCAGTAGCTGAGGGTGGCTTTGAACCTGTGCGATCCTCCTGTCTCAACCTCCCAAGTGCGGGGATTACAAGTGTGTGCCACCACACCCAGCTTTGCAGATATTTTTAAGCTACTCTATATAAGGTATCTAAAGGCTCAATTCCACTGGGCATGGTGGCACACACTTGTAATCCCAATGCTTGGGAGGCTGAGACAGGAGGATCACAAGTTTGAAGCCAGTCTTGGCAACTTAGGGAGGGCTTCCAAAACTTAATGAGATACTGTTTCCAAAAATAAGAAATAAAATCAGGTTGGGGAAATAACTGGGAGGTAGAATGCCTTTGGGTTCAGTCCCCAGTAACAAAAAAAAAAAAAAGAAAAGAAGAAGGAGGAGGAGGAGGAGGGAGAGGAGGAGGAGGAGGTTGTTCAAGTGTAGAAAAGATCCAGGGGATGAGATTTCCGCAAGGGTCAGCTCTAAAACTCACATATTACCCATATTGAATCAGAACTTGGCAAATTCTTCTATAAAGAGACAGCAAATAAATAGTTCCAGCTTTGTGGCCTCATGGTCTTGGTCATAGCTATTGTTCTCTGATGCCGTGGTATTGAAGCAGTCATAGACAATACGTAAATAAATGAGCATGCCGGGGAATCCAGTATAGTTTTATTTATAAAATCTCTGGCCTAGGCCATAAACTACAAGGTGGGACAAACATGAAAGTAAAGGCTGCCAAGGTGATTTTGAATAAGTGGAAATTGCACATTTCATTTTATAAGAAATTGGAATGGGTGGCTCAGAAAGATGAATTTGCTATCACCAGAGCTCAGAAGAGAATTCCAAAATACACATCAGGAGAAGCTGTCAGGATCAAAGTTAGAAAAGGAAGCTTTTGGCCAGTCGTTCAAGAAAAGTTTAAGATCCAACACAGAGAGGTATTTTTGTTTAAAGTATCCAGGAATGTTGTAACCTTGGTGACAGTTTACTATCCCCAAAAGAGAAAAGATTAAAGGTACATCAGGGGAAAAAATATGCCTTTCTGGTGTAGACTATTTTTATTGTCAGCATCCCTTTGAAGTCAGAGTTGATTACTGCTTATTTTGGATAAGCTTCCTAGACAAATGCAAAAAGAAAAGGTGCTAACTGCAACACTGAAGTGGGCTCTCATTGATCTTCTATTCACAGACCTTAACTGATGTTTCTTCTTTTTTGCTTTTTTCATTCTAGCACCAATAGCTGCAGGGACCGGCCCCAATTTTTCTCTCTCAGATTTGGAAAGTTCTTCATACTACAGCATGAGTCCAGGAGCAATGAGGAGGTCTTTACCCAGCACATCCTCTACCAGGTAACTCATCACTGGCTCTCAATACAGTTATGTTGTGTAGTTGCACACCTTGATTTTGATTCTGGGCCCGCTAGGCCTTTAGCAATGTGTCCATAATAATAGGTGATACCAAAGAAGTGGATTCAGCCTCCAGCATGCTGTCAATCTCTTTAGAGAGACAAAGCAAATACACATTAAGCAGAAAGGAAAGGTTTATGTAGACATATACGTACCTACCAGACAATAAAAAATAGAGCTAAATTTGTGTGTTTGGGGATAAAAATAGTTTTAAAAGGCTTTGTTCAAAAAGAGAGCCTCGTGTTCAGCCCTAAATGTCAGTTCGGATTGGAGAGATGAGAAGGGAAAGAGGTGGAATTCTGGGTGGGGTGAGAATATGAGCAAAGGTGTGGAGGAAGGATGGGTGAGGAGCCTGGCACATTCCCCAGAAAAGAAGGATGCACTTGACTGGGGCAAAGGAGGCCACGTGCTGTGACATGTTTGTTAGGAAGGGCACCCAGGCGCCATCGGCCCAGTCCTTTTGCCCACAGAAGACAGTGCAACTCAATCTCCATTCTTCCCCTGCTGAGCCCCCAAAGGTCTCAAAATTAAGTCTGTCGTGGTTGACCTAAAAAATGAAAGCCTTTTAAAAAAATACATCCTGGTGCAAAGTTATAAAAACAAGTTGGTAAGATAGCAGGGTGGGGCCAGGGTCGAGACTCCAGTGTGCTGGGAGACCTAAAACACATGAAGCAGGGAGAGCACAACCTGATCCCAGTTCCAGGGTTCTTGATCCCCTTAAGTCAGGTCGCAAAGCCAAAATCCAAATCCAAATGAACCATTTTGCAAGATCCTGTTGTCTCTAGATAACCTGTACCAGAGGGGAAGGGATTAGGCATTAAACCCACAGTATTCTTTTACAAATTGGCTTTAGCACTGGACTGTGACAAGAAAAGAATGGTGCAGAACGATCTTTCATGATTGTGTACTTTGCAGAAAAACGTGTGTCAAAGGTGTATTTCTCCTGAAGCAAAACCAGAGTTTTATGATTTAAAACAATGCCCGGATTATAGGAATTTTCCTTGGTAGAGACTTCTACCTTGCTTTTATGTACAGTATTTTAAACATCATTAATTAAAAAAAAAAAAAACCAACTTAGTCCTTTCTGTTACCATGAAGGCGGTTAAAGAAACAGTTGTTCACTAAATGGAACCAGATCCCACCATCCCCTTTGATGTCGTTTAAATGTTCCCCTTACTTCCCTGTAGTATCAGCTCCAGGGGGTGGGGCGGGGGGGGATTCTCAAATCCAAAGTACATTTATAATAGAAGAAAGGGATTGTGAATACATTCGGGTGTTAATACACTTTGAGGATTTGAATGTTTGCTGATGGAAGAGACATTGTGTGTAACTGCACTCAGTCAACATGAGAGAGCTTTGCAAATACTTGTGGGCAGTGATTAATTTAAAAGTTTATGGGCTGTTTGTTTTTCATATATGTGCTGCACATGTCCCAGGAACCTCCCGAACAGGGAATCCTCACCTCCTGTCCTTCTGCATGCTTCTCCGGCTCTATCTTATTATCTTTTGCTGTGGCTTTCTGAGTGGAGAGCTGGTTATTAACATCATTTAAAAGGCTAGTGTCATTCTTGTCTTCTGCAAATAACTAACCCTGATAAGGAGCTAATTATAAACCCCATCAGTAGTTAATAACTCAGTGATATGTTTGTTTTATTCTCATTAGGTTCTTCCTGGTAAGAATTTTTTAGAAGTATTCTTTGAATACATAGACTCAGCAGAATTATCTGTGTACAGGTTAGAAAATTGTGCCCAGAAGAATATTCCAGATTTACATATAGAAAAGTTCATCAATCGATCAATATTTGTTCATGCTCTGCCAATATTAATTGGTCTGCGGCTTGCACTGCATTAGGTGCTTTTTATACCTGGTCTGGTATAATCTTAGCAATGGCTTTACAACGTAGACGATGTTGTCATTTAAATGGTGGAACAACTCAGAGCTCAGAGACGCTAAATAACTTGCCCAACTCACAGTCCTAGCAATGGTGTGGCTCACATTCAAACTGGGATCTGCTGGAACCTTTCTAAACATTGTAATTCTGAAATCTGTTGGAAGTGACACTGACTTGTAGGAACAATAGAGTATAAGATTCCAAAAATGAAGTGCCTGTCATCCCTACCCTTCCCCAACACTCAGCATTTGCTATCTTCGGCTATCGTTACCATCTTGAAGGGATGTGCCTGTCCTGCCTCCCTATCTGGACTCTATATCCCTTTGAAAGACAGTATCCAACTCTTCCAACTCAACAGTGAACATCGTTAAGCACCAAGGGTATTGCCCTCAGCACTGTGAGCATAGAAGCAAATCCAAAATTTGCAAGCTAGTGGCAGGGACTGAAAAGTAAATGGAAGTATTCAGTTCAGGGCACTATGGAAACTTTGGAAAGAGGCATTTTATGAGCTAGTGGGTACAGAGGCCTCGAGGCCTCACACGCTGGTTCAGTCGGCATTCTCATCACTTGCCCCAATACCTGGCACACACAAAACTTGGAGAAAGAAAGATTTATTTGCTTGCAAGCCTAGAGATTTTAGTTTGTATATATATATATATATATATATATATATATATATATATATATATATATATTCCATTTACACTGGCTGCTAAGCAGGAGCCAGGGCTGTTGGTCCTCAAGGCATGATGGTGGGGGGAAGAGAGAGCTAAGAGAGGGGGTGAGGGACACATAGAGTCCTAAGGCCACACCCCCAGGGACCAATCTCCAGGTATGCCTGCCTTCAGCCTTCAGAGACCCACCTCTCAGCATGGTGGCCTCCAGGCCATGAGATCCCAGGGATACTTACTTTCAAACCATAACACACATAGTAAGAATTAAGCAAATACTAAGAATTAATGTATTATTCTTATTTTGATTTTTAAGTAGGATTTCTAAAAACCCACCAACAATGATCACGCACAAAAGATGCATACCACACTTTCAGAGAGTAACAATGCTTGCTTTTATAAATGGAACTTACGGGCACTTCCTGTTTTCCTTGGATGTTTCTGGAAAGAGTCAGTATGTTAGAAAGACAAGAAGAAGCCGGGTGTGGTGGCGCACACTTGTAATCCCTGTGCTTGGGGGGCTGAGACAGGTTCAAAGCCAGCCATGCTGGCTTAGGAGACCCTGTTTCCAAAAAAATTTTTAAAAGTACAAAATAGGTCTGGGAGTGTAGCCCGGAGGGGGGCGGGGGGAGTGAGAAAGACAAGAAGAACAAGAAACAAAATGAAGAACCAATTTATTTTTGAAAGTAAAAATAAATAAAGGAGATTTATGGGCATTTTCTGTAGGTTCTGAATTGCTTTAGGATAAACATCTTCAAAATCATAGAAAGGTTAGTGTAAAAAATTAAGATAAGATACATTTTTATTACAAAATATGTTATGGAGATAAACCAACTGTCACGTGTGTGAGGTCAGTAAATTTCATCTCTGAAGCCCTCTACTTGCCTGCCCTGCCCAGTGTTGCCAGCTTCCTTCAGTCCTGGGTCTTCTCTTCTCCATTCTACACCTCAGTCCTCCAGATGTTTATCCTGTGTCAGTTCCCAGAAGTCCTTGTTTTCAAAGTAGAATGGCAGATAGCTACAGAATCTTTTCCCAGAAGGGTTTATACCTGCCTGGGGTGTTTGCATTTTATTAGAGCATGGTGGAGAAGCCAAAACTTTTTAAATTCTGAAAAATGTTAATAATGGGGAAATGATGAACAATTGACTTGGCCTGTTGGGTTGAGCATCAGTGAGTCATGACACCTGGTTGAATCCTTGCTCTGTGTCCTCACACAGCTGTTTCTAAGCAGGTAGCCCAGTGCAGCAGTCTTAGAACATCTGCTATTGGCCAGCTGCTGTGGTAGACATTACCTTTTAAGTAATAATCACAGTAACAATGGTAATAATAAGTCAATTTCCCTGAAGATATAATCTGACAATCCCATCAGAACATATAGGTCTTATCTTTTATTTGTCAGGATACTTAAAGGTGTCTTTGTCCAATCTATATTCTTCCTACTTCCAAGATGATCCAAAGTGACTTTCAGTTTTTTAACTGAAAATGATATTAAATATAGAGAAGTCACAAATCATATGGAAAGATAGGAGAAACTGTTATATCAGGAACCTGAACCAAGAAGTATTATTTAATTTGGCCCTGAGCTTCCTGGTTATCAAAGCAAGAAGGGGAAGCAATCAGTTATATAATTTTCATAAAAGGAAACAGTATAAACTCATTCTGAGGGGCCAAAATTTTTCTGGTTTGATGTATTGGAAAAAATGTTCATGTATACCCTCTCATAAATGGCCTTCATTTTATAGATGTAGTTTTACATAAAATACAGAGAAGTTCTTCAGGTGGCTATTACTCACCAAACTTCAGGGAAACCTAAACAAAGGACATTAAATAAGCTACTGAAGGCCTTTCCTTCGGGTACTCAGCATGTATAGTTAGGTTGCCTTCTCATAGTCTACCTTTAATGGGAGTAGAACAACAGCAAAGAAACGGAAATACTAACTTTAATATCTACACTTTCTTGCCTACATTAAGCCCTCGGCGTCTTAAAATTCAGGTAGTTTCGATAGCCTCTTAATGATCTCTCTGCCCCTAGACTGCATCCCCTGCTTTCCCTTTTTCCTTTCTAAACCCATCATCTGCACAATGATCAGAGCCACTCCCAACTTCAGGGCATAAGGGAGTTTCTGTTGCTTATAGGTTGGCATCCAGACGCACACTGTTTTCTAAGACCTCCTCTTCCCCTGGGCTCCTCCTTCAGCATCACACATCCTAAATAGCAAGGCAGTCCTCTGGAGGCAACATGCCTGACTCAGGATGTTGCTTCTGCCGGGCATCCACCTCCCTCTGGTACCTGAGTGATGTGCATGATGGCACACAGCAATGAGAACAAACAAACTCTGCCCTGCCCCAGAGCTTGGGCTGGGTCTGGGAGTGGCATTTACCCTTAAGTTTTTGGATTGTGAGTTTACCATTTGGCAAAGGAGGGATGTCAAGACTGGAGGAAACTTACAGGGCTGGAGACAATGGTAGTTTGCCAAATGGTACAGAAGTGTGTGTGTGTGTGTGTGTGTGTGTGTGTGTGTGTGTGTGTGTGTGTGTAACTGAAAATTACAGGGTACATTCTACCACTGAGCTACACCCCCAGCCTTTTGTATTTTTTGTTTTGAAATAGGGTCCTGCTAGGTTGCTGAGAGTCAAGCTAAATTGCTAAAGTTAATCTTGAACCTGCAATCCTCCTGTCTTAACCTCCCAAGTCCTGGGATTACAGGCATGTGCCACGAAGCCCGGCTGGATTTCAGTATTTTAAAACAAAAATGTCTGCCTGAATGATATATTGGCCAAATACCAGCCTGCCTCTTCCCTTTCCTTCTCTTTCCTATCTTCTCTTAAAGAAGGCTCGGGAGCCACCTGCTCTGGGAAGCCTTTCTTGATCTCCACAATATCATTTCCTTCCTTCACTGCATGACCCACCAGATCCTACCAGTGACTTCTCCCAGTACCTCTGTTCCTCTCTTGAATGTCTAGGTTGCCTATATGTTTCTGTTCCTGGTAGCAGGGGCCGTATCTGCCTCTCTGCTCTACCCCAGCACTCAGTACCACACTGGCAGGTGGGAGGTATGCATTAAGTGTTTGATGAGTGAATCTTGTGGATAAATCTGCTCCTGGCACGAGGAAGAGGCTGTCAGTGAGCACTCCTGCGAGGCATGGAAGCTGCCAGGCTGGGACGGGTTGGTGACCCTCCAGTAAAGCAGCCAGAGCAGGCATTTCACCACTTTTCACTCCGGAAGGTTCAATTGGGAGGAAAATTCACTGCTTCAACTGGAGGAAATGAGATACATTCTGGAAGTTCTGTAAAACCGAAAGTCTTTACCCTGAAGGGGTAAAACTTCATTTTGGTAATTTTTGTATAGAGGAAGGACATGAAAGTCACAAGGCCATGCTGTGTCCATGTCCCTCCTTCTCGGGACAATGCAGTCCTTCCTCCTATTTTTATTCAGTTTGTTCGCTGTTTTATCTCTAATGTCTCAAACAATACCTGGACTATTTAGCAATAATTTTTTAGAACTGTCCAAGATTTTCTTGAAGGATAATGAGCTCTGATGTTGTTGTTGTTGTTGTTGTTGTTGTTGTTGTTGTTGTTGTACTGAGGTTCCTGGAAACCCTTCTAACTCCAGGCTACATTCCCAGACCTATTTTTATATTTTTTAATTTGGAAACAGGGTTTCTTAAGCCAGCAAGGCTGACTTCGAACCTACGCAATCCTCCTGTCTCTGCCTCTCAAGTGGGGGGGATTACAAGCTTGCACCACCACGCCCAGCTGAGCTCTGATTTTTAAAATATTATTTCTGGCCAAGTGTGGTGGTACATGCACACCTGTAATACGAGTACTTGGGAGACTAAGATAGGATACTCACAGATTCGAGACCAGCCTCAACAATGTAGTAAGACCCTCAGCAACCTAAAAAGGGCTGAGGGTATAGCTCAGAGGCAGAATGTCTCTATGTTTAATCCCCAGTAAAATACACACACACACACACACACACACACACACACACACACACACAATCTTTCTGACTAGATGCAATGGTACCACTTACAATTCTAGTGCTGGGGAGGCTGAGATAGGAGGGTTGAAGGTTTGAGGCCAGTCTTGGCAATTTAGCAAGATCCTGTTTCAAATTTTAAAAAAAGGGGGGTTGCTGGGAGTATAGCTGGGAGGTAGAATGCCCACCCCCTGGGGTTCAATCTCTGGCACTATTATTTTTTTAAATCCTTTCTGGAGCACTAATCAGGATTGAGCTGATGTCTAGGTAACAAGGCCAGTGCCAGCCACCACCCATGGAGAAAGGAAGACTTGTGGTCTGGCTACTTCCAGGTGGAGGCAGGAGCAGAGCCAGCCTCCCTTCCTCAAAGCAAAAAGCACAGGATGTGGCGGCAGCAGCAACTTGAGGGACAATAAAAATCAAACCCAGATGCTTGGAACAACACAAACCCAAGACTTCATTCACATCCAGTGACTCACCCAGCTGAACGGGAGCCTAGAGAGCCCCAGACCTGTGCCCAGCTGCCAATTGCTTCCTCCCTTGGCAGTGTCCAAGAGAAAGGTGGTTTGGATTGCTTGTAAACAGGCACTCGTTTGTTCTTTCAGCTCCACGAAGCGCCTCAAGTCTGTGGAAGATGAAATAGACAGTCCTGGTGAAGAGCCGTTTTACACGGGCCAAGGCCGCTCGCCGGGCAGCGGCAGCCAGTCCAGCGGGTGGCACGAAGTGGAGCCAGGTAAGCAGGCCAGGGGTGTGCCGGGGGCCCGAGCCACGCTGGAAAGTAGAGGAAGCATGCTCGAGGCAGCTGACGCCTTCAAAGATGTTTATGATGTTTCCAGCCACACTAACACCTAGAATTCATTGCGTTGGTTTCTATTTTGTTATTGTTGTTTGTTTGCTTTTTGAGGGGGAGTCAGGGCTGGCCTCTAACTCCTAGGCTCAAGCAATTCTGCCTGGACCACCTGAGGAGCTGGTATGACCGCATTTTTGGTTTTGCCCCTAAATACCTCTTGGTCTTGTTTCTTTAATTATCTTCTAATAATCAATTTAAAAACCTATCGACTTAAGGCCGGGCGTGGTGGTGCACGCTTGTAATCCCTGCGCTTGGAAGGCAGAGACAGGAGGATCGCGCTGGTTTCGAAGCCAGCCTCGCTGGCTTAAGAGACTCTGTTTCCACATAAAAATGTTAAAAAACAGGTCTGGGAGTGTAGCCCGTGGGAGTGTATCCCGGAGGTAGAAGGGCTTCCAGGAACCCCAGTACCACACACACACACAAAAAAAAAACCTATCGACTTTTTCAACCCATTGATAACACTAAAGCCTTTGGTTCCTCCTGCTGCAGTTTACACTTGGATTTGTATAAAAACGAGGGTGCTTTGTAATGTTTGTTCCTGTTACTGGAGAGCACCGTGATCTTTTTGAAGTACAGTGATCATCTCTATATCCATCGGTAGTGAACTAAGCAAATGGCTGCTAGTCTAACCTCCTGGGCTTGTCTAGTCTAAGCTCTTGAGGACTGAGAGGACTATGATTAATTCTGATGGCAGAAGGCTTTCTGAAACCTTAATCGATGTCTGGCCTCCTGTGGACGAGGGGAAATCTGCCGTGTCTTCCCTAGTGTGGGGCTGAGACTCAGCCAGAGTGTAACCCCGGCTTCCGCTCCTGCTGCCTGTGCCATTGTGGCAACGTGCCTAACCTTTCTGAGCCTGTGCCCCCATTTGTATATTCTGATGGTAGTAAGAGTTATTTCAGTGCCCTTGCGGATTAAATATGGGAACATATATAATCCATCCAAGAATTATACCTAGCATGGATGAATAAGAGTGAAAAAAAATTATCTGGCTATTCTTCCCCTAAGTCTGTCTCAGAGTAGTTTTCTGCAAGAGCAGACAAGCACCAAGAAAAATCTTTAAACTAACCCCTGCAACTCATGTATGTCCCTGACATGGACCTCCTGGGGTGCATTTCAGGGCACCAAGGGTTGGTTGGATCTTGAGTACTTTGGCCTGGTGACTCTTTTGTTCAAAGTAATTTCTATTCCTATCTGCACATTACAGTTCAAATTATCATAAATTTTAACATCTTAATACCTACTTCCTTTTTAGTCATTAAGTAAGCAAAGTTTAGTAGCTGAATCTTTTTTAAGTGGATATATGTATATTTTTTTCTCTTCAAGAAATTCCTTACAATTATATTTCAGTACCGATTGTCCTATGCCTGTCCTCATTTCTTTAAAGAAAAATTTCAGTTTCATGGTATGTGTTTGTAGGGCTGAGGTAAAGGGTGGTAGGTAAATTTACATTTGGCCATATTCAGCATAGAAAGCCATCATTGAGACAGGGCATGAGGGGGCATTAAAACCCAACTGGAGGATGTCGCACATGTTCATGGTGGCTTTGGTGTCATTCGCGCACACCAGCTATCTTAAGTGGATAATTTATGCTGCCAGATGGTCCTTTCGGGGGATTTTCCATCAAGCCCAATCCCCTTTTTGGCACAGAGAACACCTTTATGTTGTTCCCGCACGTATCCCGGCCCACCTCGCATTTCCCAAGGGAACGGTTAATTGAGTAGATTGAGTAGGAGGCCCTTGGTTGTTCACTCATGTAAATTACCTGCAGAAATATGTTAAGGATTATGTATATCCGAACGCACCAGCAGCCTCTGGGTTGCCTACCTTTGGGATAATTCTCTCAAACCAGCACAGAAGAGACCGTGTTTATGCCTCCCAGGTGACACAGGAAGCAGAGCCAGAGCTAAGCCCGCACTCAGTGAGTGCTGCGCCTGGGTATCCGCCCTCTCTGTTCTCCTACATTTCCTCAGCCAAAAGAGGGCTGAAGGTTGCCAGAAGAGACACATTTCCTTGAGCAACAGGAAGACTCTGGAAAGTAAAACAAACCAGACATGCAGTAAATTCCACGGGCCCTTTCAAACGTCTTCTGTAGTATCCTGTTCCCCATTAGTTTATCTCAGCACTTTCAGTGCACGGCTCCCATTATCTGGGAAGAAGGGCATAGGAGATTAAAGATGATGTTAGTTTAGAAACATCAGGCAACCCCGGGCCGACTCTTGCGTCTCTCACAATGCCGCATTTGTTCCTTCCACTTAGTTTCATTTCCTAGTTATCTCGAAACTGGGTTAGATTCGAAGCTTTGAAGCTAATCATGCACTGATGAAATGAGTCCTATGAAATTCTATCAAGCAAAAAAATGCACATACCATCAGCTCGTGTTTATCTGAACAAATGAAAAATTGCTGAGAAGCTGATAATGCTGACACATGGGAAGGAAACCAACAGACAGGCGACTCCATTGGGGCAGACACTGCCTGATGCTTTCGTGTATGCAGAAAAAAAATTCTACCGATAATTGAGTACCTACTGTGTGCTAACTTTTAAAAATTAATTCCCCTTAAAATAGCTAAATTTTGCATAGTTTAAAGGAGGTTAAGTTGTTTTTATTTTTCCCTCTCTCTCTAGGGATGAAGACTGAGACTCATAAAAGACTAAGTGGCTTGCCCAAACCCACACACCATACTAAATTTGTAGATCTAGAAGCCATGTGTATGTGTGTGTTTGCTTGGAATTGAGCTCAGAGGCATTCTACCTCTGAGATACACCCCTAGCCTATTTTACTCTTTGTTTTTGTTTCTTTAAACTGAGTCTCTCTAAGTTGCAAAGGGCCTCACTGAGTTGTTGAAACTGGCCATAAACCTGCAATCCTCCTGTCTCAGTTTCCCAAGTACTGGGACCACAAGCGTGTGCCACCAACCAGGCTCAGAAGCCATATTTCAAGCCAATTCTGATTCCAGGGTATAGATTTTGTCTTCTATACTCAGTAACCTCTTTTACCATAAGTGTTTAAACCTATATTGTTAGGTCTCCTGCCCTAAATTTGAACTTAAGTTACAAACATAATAATAAAAAGCAATGAGCAACACATAAGAAAGACCTGAAAATCCCTCATTTTCTTTATCTCAAACCCTATCATACAGCCTAAGCCAGGGAAGGGGCACAAGCTATTAAATACACAGAAGACACTATATAATAAGCAAAGAGAATTGTTAATGAACTGAAATATCTATCATCATTACCTAAATTCAAGTTATCCTTAGCATTCGGGTCTTTGTTCAAATAATGCCTCATTGCAGAGACCCTCAGTGATCTAAAATAGCTGCTGACTCTCCCTCCATCATCCTACATTTCTAACCCTGCTTTCCTTTCTTCATACCTCTCTCTATTGTTATCGTCTACTTCATCCCTCAAGAATGTACACTACACAAGAGTGATATATAGTCTGTTCCCACTGCTATATTTCTGTATTCCCAGCATCCATAACAGTGTCTAGCACATATTAGGTTCTCAATAAGATTGATTGATTAATTGATTGATTGAAACATAAAACAGTTTTGGATGCTCTCAATAAACTTGAAAGCTGAATTTGCATCAGGAATCTTTTCAGAATTGATACTTTTTTGGGTCTTCAGGCTTCTAGTCCAGTGATTAGCAAGTAATAAATAAAATAACTGCTAAAGTTTTCCAAGAACCTCATTGACAAGTGGTGGTGTCCCTTGCCTTAAAGAAATTTTCCTTTAAATGAATCAGATGGTCTTTATAAAGATAATTCTTTACAGTGTGGAACAGTGGTTACCATAGACTGGGGAGGACAAGGGGAGGGTAGGATGGTCAAGGGATACAAAATCATACTTACATAAGAGGAATATGTTCCACTGCACAGTAGTATAGCTAGAGTTAACAATATTACATTGTATATTTCAAAATAACTAGAAGTGAGCATTTTGAATGTTTTAACCACAAAGAAAGAATAGCTGTTTGAGGTAACAGATATGCTAAAATCCTAATTTTGTCCTTATGCACTGTATACATATATACAAACATCACACTGCATGCCATAAAATATGTATAATTATTTTTCAATAAAAATATAATTGTTAGCCGGGCATGGTGGCACACGCTTGTAATCCCCACACTTGGGAGGCAGAGACAGGGGGATCACGCAAGTTTGAAGCCAGCCTCGCTGACTTAAGAGACCCTGTGTGTTGTTTTAAGCTAATTTTAAAGGTAATTCTTTATTATGAGCTCTACATAAATAATCTTAATAATGAGGGGTTTTGTTGTTGTTGTTTGGTAGAACATTTGATGTAGTTTAGGTAACCTCCCTGGTTGACCTATGTCAGAAAATTTTCAGATTTCCTTCTTAGATTTTCTCTCATACAAATGTAAGAATACTCATAGGAGACATTTTAGACCCGTGTTACTCAGTGTGGTCTGAAGATCTGCAGGAATGGCACCCCTGGTAGCTTCTTAGAAATGCAGGGTCTTAGACCTCACCCAGAACCCAGAGTTTCAACAAGATCCCAGCTGGTGCTTCTTCATACCAGGGTGTGAGGGTGCAGAGGCCGCCCCTTTGTGCTCTTGGTGGGTGCAGACTTCTCAGTGGCCTGGAAGCCACCTAACTGTAAGTAAGCATTATGCTCCCTAACCTTCCTCCCTATGAGAAGTAGGAATATCTTTAAAACTACTCTATGTAGATAGCTAACCTATTTTCTCGCTGATCAGAGAGATGGTATACTGAGTGAGTCCAGACCCCTCTCTATCAGAAAGAAGATTCTCTCTCAGACACACACACACACACACACACACACACACACACACACACACTTCCAGTTTAGGGACTTCTGCATGAAAAAGAATGTATAATCATCTAACCATGATGATTCAAGTCAAGCCAAGGCCCTGAAATAGAGTGGACACCAAGTCGACTCCTCCCAGTGTCTGTCTCCAGGGGCAGACCTTTGGATGGCCTCGAGTGTTGGTCACTGCCTATGAACAGTACCTACTGGTATTTCTGCCCCATCACTGCCACAGAGTTAGGACAATCCATGAGGTGATGAAAGCCAAAGTCCTTTGTAAAAGTTAATGTCCTCTGACCATGTGGAACATTACCACTAGGATTATTGAGGAGACAGACCTTACCTGGTTGATGATAGTTGAAAACAGATATGGGTAAGTGGTGTCTAATCTGGCTGGAGAGTTAAGGACAGCTCCCTTGAAGGTATCAATTAAACTGAGAGATGTTCATTGAAAGTGAGGCTTGATATCTCTTAGCCTTTTGGTTGTTGACATATACAAATTTAAGTTTTCATCCAATTTATTTCTTCCCTAGTTGCAGGGCAGCTGCTTGGATGTCCTGTGAACCTTTTTCAGGCTGCTTGTGTCCCTAAAATTGAGACTTTGTTCCTAGGGGTCAGTGGGCTTCCCAGTTGCCAGGTTGCACTGCTGCTTTCAAACTTGAGACTGTACCTGCATTAAGCACATGTGTGTTACTCAGTTTCAACAGGTCTGAAGTAAAGTGAATTTTTTATTGTAAAAAAAATTTTTATTGTGAAATTATAGCACTATTTGGTGAAATTTAGTACTGTGTTTGAATGCAGGTATAAGAGGCTACTTAAATTTTCTACAGAAAAAATATTCAGAATTCTAATGTGACTATATTAGAATTTATATATTATAACTATATTATAATATATTTATTGAGGTTATAGAACTATTAGTAGATATGATTACACTAACCAAAATGATGGAATTCAAATAGTTCAGTGAAAATTTTAAGGTCAAATTTGATTAAGTAGTAAACTTAGTTGTAGGTTTTAGGTTTCTTAAAATATTTTTAGGGTAGCCTGTGTGGTGGTGCAGGCTTGTAATCCCCGGGCTTGGGAGGCGGAGACTGGAGGATCGTGCAGGTTCGAAGCAGCCTCACTGGCGTAAGAGACCCTGTTTTCAAATAAAAATATAAAATAGGTCTGGGAGTGTAGCCTGGAGGTAGAAGGGTTTCCAGAAACCCCAGTACCACCTAGATAGATAGTTAGATAGATAGATAGATAGATAGATAGATAGATAGATTTTTAAAGGGATAAACTTCTTTCAGAGATCAACTTCTCCCCAAAGAGTAAGTTGTTATCACTTCTGAAAGTCAAAATTAAGCACTTAAATAGCATGCCTCTGTTCCTATAGTAATTATTAAGTAAAGAAATTCATATTAAAAAATTGCTTAAAGGTATCTGCAGAAAAATATTCAGTAAACATCTGGTCAAACAGTAGCCCTGGACATTTAGAACTAGGGTGCCATGTTTCAACTACTCAGAGCACACTTGGATTTTGCAGACCATTATTAGTTAATTGTAATTTTAAAAACAGTGTATTATGCTGGGCATGGTGGCGCACGCTTGTAATCCTCACGCTTGGGAGGCTGAGACAGGAGGATCACACAGGTTTGAAGCCAGCCTCAGCTACTTAGTGAAGCTCTCAGCAACTTAGTGAGATCCTGTTTCCAAATAAAATATAAAATAGGTCTGGGAGTATAGCCCGGAGGTAGAAAGCCTCTGGGTTCCACCCCCAGTAAAAAAGAAAAATAGTGTATTAGGTTCACTTGAGTTCCCAACTCTACCAGTCCTAATTTGACTGCCACCAGTTGTCTATAAATTGTGGGGGTGGAGGAAGTTTACCAACTTAGACTTCTAGCTGAGACACACCAGAGACCCATTATCAATGCCAATAAAAAAGCAACTGACTGGTAACAATCGTACATTGATCATGGACACTCTACTGCACCAGCATATATTAGGGAAAATGATTAAATCTCCCATGATCTCCTGCTGTAATGGGAATAATCACTGTTACAGAACACTGCCATGAGATCGATGTCTTGGCTTTTCTTCTGCATTTATGGAGCAGTGGGAAAGCACCATCCTGTGACAGTATTCTTTCCCATTATCTCTTTAGTATTGGCACCTGCTCATTAGAGAATGGTGTGCCAAGGAGCATCCATATAGTAACAAGGGGCCTGTTCTTAATGACCACTATTTATCAGGGAAATTCCACCCAATAAGGAGTTATAATAGGAAATATAAAACAAGTGCTCTACCACCCTTCAAAAATGACCCTTTATTTTAAATTGGTGCACTGTATTCATACATCATAGTGGGATACAAACTTTTGTAGACATACATGCACACATCGCCCAGTCAGCCCCCACCCGATCCCCACCCCATTCTCTCCCCATCCCTCCCTCCCATGCTTGGCTTAGTGGTTGACATCTAGTATTATAGCAATTTATCCAAAATTAAAAATGATAATCTCACATAACAGTTTCATTTGTCTGATACCAAGCTTTTGATGACTTAAAGATAACATTTCAATATTTCTTTTTACTTTCTTTCTTACCAGAGAATATTTTTTTTCTTTTTTTTTAGGTGAAACTATCATATATTTATATATTTATTTTTCAGAAAAAAAACTCTATCCTAATATGGAATATAGACTCTAGATACCCAAAAAGATCTCGAAAAAGAACAAAGCTAGAAGATATATATTTTCTGATTTCAAACCATATAAAGCTACAATAATTGAAACAGTGTAGTACTATTCTAAAGGCAGATATATAAATCATTGGAGTTAAATAAAAGCCTAGAGCTAAATTCTTCCCTATATTGTCAAGTTATTTTTGACAAGGTTTCCACGAACATTTGGTGGTAGAAATAATAATATTTTAACTAAATATTGTTGAAACATAATAATTACATGGAAAAGAATAAAGTTGGACCCTTACCTAATCCCATATACAAATATTAACTCAAAATAGATAAAAGACCTAAATATAAATCTTAAGACTATAAACTTTTAGGAGAAAATCTGGGTCATAAAACCTCACAACACTGAAATTGGCAGTGATTTCTTGGATATGATTTCAATGGCACAGGCAACAGAAGAGTATACAAACTCCCTAAAAAATAAAAAAAATATTGTATATCCAAAGACAATGTAAATAGAGTTAACAGTTACTAATAGAATGGGATAAAATATTTCCAAATGCTATATCTGAAGGTATATTAATATTCCAACTAGAAATCCTAAAAATTAACAATAAAGGCAAACAATATCATTTAGAGATAGGTAAAAGACTAACATAAGTAATGAATCTCCACAGATAACCAATCTTAGTTGACTGTTGGATGGAAACTCTTGTTTCTCTGGTTCTGGTTGTGTTACCTATTTCTTCTTTGTAGTTAATCTCTGAGTATTTTCTCTAGTGCTGGTTTTGAAGACAAAAATTCCTTCAGTTTCTGTTTGTCATGGAAGCTTCTTATTTCTCCATCTAATTTGATAGAAAGTTTTGCTGGGTAGGAAAGTTTTGGCTGGAAGTTGTTTTCTTTCAGAGTTTGGAATATGTTACTCCAAGCCCTTCTGGCTCTCATGACTTGGTTTGGGAAGTCTGGAGTGATTCTAATTGGTTTGCCTCTGAATGTCACTTGACCCTTTGTTTTTGTTGCCTTTAAGATTCTCTGCTTGGCTTCCACATTGGTCATTTTGACAATAATGTGGCGTGGGGATCCTCTTCTCTGATCCTCTCTAAAGGGAGTTCTATAAGTTTCCTGGACCTGTGTATCAACCTCTTGCTCTATGTTTGGAAAATTTTCTGCTATTACTTCCTTGAAGAGATTGTTGATCCCTTTGGTTTCACTTTCTTTTCCCTCCTCTATTCCAATTATTCTTAGGTTAGCTCTCTTAAGATGGGCCCATCTTTCTTCAATGTCAGATTCCTGCTGTCGGATATTTTTTCCTAGATTAGAAACTATGCATTCATTTTTTGATTTCTCATCTTCTAAGAGCGAGATTCTGTTCTCCATGTGGTCTAATCGGTTGTTTGTGCTTTGAATTGAGGCCTTTACTTCATTAATTGCATCCTTTATCTCTTTTTGGCTCTCTCTGAGTTCTTTTCGAAGCACCTCTATTATTTCTACAGTTATTTTCCTGATTTGATCTTCTAGAAATCTCTGATTTTCTGTTTTATCGGATTCTGATGTTGTAGGGTTGTGGGCGTTCATTGCTCCAGTATTATTCCTCTTTCCCATGATTTCGGAAGTTTGTGCCTTCTCTGGGTTCTTCATTTGGGTCACTATGACTTCACTTAAGGTGTTCTGGATCTCAAGTCAGTAGTATCTCAGACCCCACTACTCCTTTACTGGGTTGTATCACAGAGTCTCCGACCCAGAGAGTCGATAGAGGCTGCTTTAGACTGTGGGGGGTGCCAGGTTGCACGTTCTCCTATGGTGTGATATCTCTGCCACCACCCCTCCCCCACTGGGTCAAGTCCCAGGGAGTACAGTACTGGGATTTCTCCTCTGTGGCCCGCAATTTGACTCACTGTTCTTGAGTACGCAGATGTAGCTGTACTGGATTCGGTGAATTCTCTGCTGCTGCTGCCGGTGGCAATATGGCGCCGCTGCCACGCCCTCAGCCGTGAGGCTGGCGTATTTCTTCTTGGTTTTAATTTCCACTCTGAATCCCTGCGGCGTGTGCTGAGCTCAGCCACTGGGAGCTTTAGATTTTACCTGCGGCGAGAAATCCCGCCTGGCTGTTCCGCAGTGGCTCACCTCGGCTTGCTGTAGCCGTCCGGTGAATTTGCCGCTACCGCCAGCAGTATGGCACTGCTGCTGCATCCTCGGGTGTAAGGCCAGTTATCTCCTCTGTGGCTCTGAGCTCTGTTCTCAGTCTGCTTTCTCTCTGGAGCCTGGTGATTTTTTTGTTTCTTTGGTGATGGTATTTTCTGGCTATGAAAGGCGCTGATTTTGTGGTAATGGAGATTGGTTGTTAGCGGGGCTCTTAAGCCCCGTTTTTCTTGGTCACCATCTTCCCGGAAGTCTCCACCCTTTCTTTTTTTATTAATATTTTTAATGCCAGAAAAAGGCCTAAAACAACCCCTTGTAAATAGAGTCTAAAAGGTCATCTACTTGAAAAAAAGAAATACTTTTTGCATATGCACATGGACTCTATGTTGTGTGAGTCATATCCATGTATATGATAAAAGCCTGGTCAACAAAATAATTGTAATTTTTTATTCCCAAAGCTCCTTACAATACCTGGCAACATGGTAGCCATGCAATCAATATTTGTTGAATAAATAAATAAAAATTAGATGGAGACCGTGCATATCTCATCTTGCCCTTTGGGTACGATGGAGCACTCAGAAAGTAGAGTGCTGAATACATTTGTTGAATGAATGAGTGTAGCTCCACTTGCATCAGAGAATCCAGATGCACAATTTTGCAAATACAGAGGCTTCCAGGAAAACGAACACTGCATTTGAGCTGGTTTTGTATAAATGAATAAATTACCCCAAACTCCAAACTTATAATTTCATGTTTAAAAATGAGGCTGTGTAAATATTCAGAAATAGAAGGAAGAAAGATCAGCTGGGCATGGTAACGCACACTTATAATCTCAGTACTTGGGAGGTTGAGACAGGAGGATCACAGGTTCAAAGCCAGTGTCAGAAAATTAGTGAGGATCTCAGCAACTTAACAAGACCCTGTTTCCAAAAAAATAAAATAGGTCTGGTAACCTGGAGGTAGAAGGCCCCTGGGTTATATCCAGTACTACGAGAGAGAGAGAGAGAGAGAGAGAGAGAGAGAGACAGACAGACAGACAGACAGACAGACAGACAGAGAAAAGGAGGAGGAAGAAGAGGAGGAGGAAGAGGAGAAGGAGGAGGAGGAGGAGGAGGAGGAGGAGGAGGAGGAAAGAAAAAGAAAGATAGAGCTGGGTGTGGTGGCTCACACTTGTAATCCCAGCATTCAGGAAGCTGAGACAGGAGGATCACAGTTTGTGGCCAGCCTCAGCTACTTAGTGAGGTCCTCCGCAACTTAGTGAGACCCTGTTGTTTCAAAATAAAAAATAAAACTTAGGGCAGGGGTGTAGCTCAGAGGTCGAATGCCCCTGGGTTCCATCCCCAGACCCAAAACAAAAAAGAAAAGAAAAAAGAAAAAAAGGATAGATAGAAAGAGATAAAGTTCATATGTTAGGTTTCTAGGTGAGATTCCTCCCCCTTTCTGTCACCATCCTCAGCAATAGCCCAGTGGTTTGGATATCATAATGCTATAATGTGGCTCTGACTTAGCATAAAAAGAAACCATAAAGCAAATTTCATTCTAACCACAATATCTGAAGACTTGCTGGTGAACAAATAATAAAAGAAAAATAGAATGTATTATAAAGAGGAAAAAGTACAAATTAAGAATAAAAAATTTATAATTCTCATATTCTGCCATGAGCACACCTGGGATTTTTATCAAACTATGAATTTTTGCTTCCTAATATGTTAATATTGGGGATTTTTTAAATTTATTTTTTATTTTTATGTGGAACATATTTAAAATGGCATACATTCAGACTATGCTTGGTACCTTCCCCCCACTTCCCTTTTCCCCCCTTCTAACAATGAGTGTCCAGGTTAACCATGCCATATTTATATTTTTAAAATATTAGGATATAGCTCCTTCTTTAACCTCAGCCTTCTTCCTCTCTTATCCTTCCATTCTAGCTTTCATGAGGTTTCTCCTCCATTGTCTGGAGTCCCTCTGGTATCCCTAATACTCCCTATTTTGAGCATATTAGAGAAAACATAAGTCCCTTCTCTTTCTGTGCTTGGCTGATCTTAGTTAACATAATGTTCTCCAGGTCTTTCCATCTTCTTACAAATGACATGATTTTGTTCTTCTTTATGAGTAGAATTTCATTGTATATATTTCCCATAATTTTTCAATCCATTCATCTATTGATGGAGACCTAGGTTCGTTCCATATTTTGGCTATTACGAATTGTGCTGCTATGAACATGGGTATGCATATGTTAATGTAGTTCTCTGATTTCAACACTTTTGGACAAATACCCAGGAGAGGTATAGCCGGATCATTTGGTGGATGTATTCCCAGTTATCTAAGGAATCTCCACACTGATCTCCATAAGTGACTGAACTAGTTTGCACTTCCACCAACAGTGTAAAAGAGTTTCTCTTTCCCTACATCCCCATCAGCATTTGAGGAGGGCATAGGCTCAACACTCCAACACATAGGCACAAGCAGTAACTTTCTCAACAAGACCTCCAAAGTTCAGGAAATTAAAGCAATAATTAACAAGTGGGATAGCATCAAACTAAAAAGTTTCTTCTCATCAAAAGGAAACCATCCAGAACTGAAAGAGAAAGCCTACAAAATGGGAGAATATCTTTCCCGGCCACCAATCTGAGAGAGGGCTAATATCCAGAATATACAAAGAGCTCAAAAGACTCTACACTAGCAAAACAAATAACCCAATCAAGAAATGGGCAACTGAGCCAGGCGTGGTGGCGCACGCTTGTAATCCCCTCACTTGGGAGGCGGAGACAGGAGGATTATGCAGATTTGAAGCCAGCCTCGCTGGTTTAAGAGACCCTTTTTCAAATAAAAATATAAAATAGGTCTGGGAGTGCAGCCCAGAGGTAGAAGGGTTTCCAGGAATCCCAGTACCACACACACAAA
The DNA here is from genome assembly GCF_963383645.1 of Muscardinus avellanarius. Taxonomy (NCBI): domain Eukaryota; kingdom Metazoa; phylum Chordata; class Mammalia; order Rodentia; family Gliridae; genus Muscardinus; species Muscardinus avellanarius. Next base: position 52,936,014 of record NC_137788.1, read on the forward strand.
AAAAGAAATGGGCAACTAAACTGAATAGACACTTTACAAAAGAAGACATACCAATGGCCAATAGCTACATGAAAAGATGTTCAACATCATTAGCCATCAGGAAGATGCAAATCAAAACTATGCTGAGATTCCATCTAACCCCAGAGTGGCAAGAATACTGGGGATTTAAAACAGCACCACTTCCTAGCTCATAGCTGTGAAAAGATCAAATGGTATGATGATGAAATCTAGAGCTGCTATTTACTTTCAGCTGTGTGCAAAGTATTGTGCATGGCATCTTACATAGGATATTTTAATGTATGCAAAGTGTACTCAATAAACCATGAAACTTTAAGGAAATATTGTCTATCTTTCTTGGAAAATACTTTGAAAACTCTAAAGTGCTATATGAGTTAAAATCCTATGAAACTTAACTGAAAACATTTTGTATACCTGTGCATCTGTTGTATGCAAAGCTCTGTGCAAGGTGAGAGAAGAAATATATAAATAAGTAAGATGGAACTTGTCTGCAAAAAGCTTATAGCCCAGTGAGGGCAGGAAGAATAATTGCTTAAACCCTTAGGTAAGATGTAGAATGCTTTCTTTCTTTCTTTCTTTCTTTCTTTCTTTCTTTCCTTCCTTCCTTCCTTCCTTCCTTCCTTCTTTCTTTATTTATTTATTTATTTATTTATTTATTTATTTATTTATTTATTTGTGGCACTGGGGTTCCTGGAAGCCCTTCTACCTCCGGGCTCCACTCCCAGACCTATTTTTACATTTTTATTTGGAAACAGGGTCTCCTAAGCCAGCGCGCGCGGCTGGCTTCGAACCTGCGCGATCCTCCTGTCTCTGCCTCCCAAGCACGGGGATTACAAGCGTGTGCCACCACGCCCAGCAAGATGTAGAATGCTTTAAATGTCAGGTAGTTGGGAGTTATTCACTGGCTTGGGCCACAGTCCTGCACTGCACCTGTGGAGGAGAGCTGGTCCATTAACCATTCTGTGGCTAAAGAATCAGCACTGAGAGCTTGTCCCTATTCCCTTCCCTTCATAATGTCGGAGTCTAATATTTCCTTATCCCTAAGAAACACCAAAAGGCTGACACCCTAGAAAGTTTCTAGGAAGTGTACAAGTCAGTGCCATCCTCATCTAGCAAAAGAGTTCTAATTCTACATGCATGAATACAAATGTTCCCCACCTAAAACAGCTTTGAGACTTATAGGTAAGGGAATTGGGCAGAATTAGAGCAAATACACACTTAAAGGAAACAAAACTATTGATATTTATCAAAAGATAAAATAAGCAGGAAGTGTAGTTGGAAGAAGAAAACAAGAGATAAGATAGTTGGAGCCAGGCATGGTTGCTACACATGTGTAATCCCAATACTTGGGAGGCTGAAACAGGAGGATCACAGTTCAAGGACAGCCTCAGCAACATAGCGAGATTCTCAGAAATCTATCGAGACCCTATTTCCATACAAAAAATAAAAAATGTTGGAGGTATAGCTCAAAGGTAGAATGCCCCTGGATTCCATCTCCAGTACCTTTCACACACACACATACAAAGGATGGTTAGTAGGCAGATGGAGAGGTCAGACTTGCCTAATAGTTTGCTGTGGTGCAAACTCTTTTTGTATCTAATTAATATTATTAAATATTGTAAAACCAAAACAGAAGGTAATTTAACCTCTGATATAAAAAGAAAAAAGTATTCCTTTAAATAGTGATCTTACATCCATCCTCGGTTGTATTCTATGAACACAGTGGAGATATTTCCTAGATTCAAGTAATACCATAAAGATATATTTGCGTAGCCAGGTGTGGTGGCGCACGCTTGTAATCCCCGTGCTTGGGAGGCGGAGACAGAAGGATCACGCAGGTTCGAAGCCAGCCACGCTGGCTTAAGAGACCCTGTTTCCAAATAAAAAAAGTATAAAAATAAGTCTGGGAGTGTAACCCGGAGGTAGAAGGGTTTCCAGGAACCCCAGTACCACAAAAAAAAAAAGAAGAAATATTTGCCTATATTTTATCACTAGAATGCTGCTGAAAGTTTTTGAATATGTGTTTTATAAGTAATAGCTAATGATGATTGAGCATATATTACAGGCTACATATTATTCTAAGATATGTATATATACATACTGTATATATAATTTATACACATATGTAATATACACATATGTGTATATATGTATATATTTACATATATAAAGTTTTGTGTAAAAAAGTGATGCAGACGACTCCAAGTACTGGTTTGTTTTCCTCTCTTACATGTTTTCATATTCTTATATACTGAAAATTCCATTTGAACGTTAAATAATCAAGTGTAGCACCATCATTTTATATGGAAATAGGACTGTGTCTTTTTTGCCATCAGTGTTTTAATAAAGTATTTCTTAGATACTCCAGGGTAAGGAGTTTTATATAGGGAATGGAGAGAGAGGGAAGAGGAAGTCCTTGAGCCTCTGAAGACACCCTGGGGAGTCCCTGCTGTTCTGCCTGAACTACAGCTGGTTCTGATGGGGCTGTACACATCCCAATCTGCTTTCCTGCTCAGCAGAAGATTACAATAATGCCAATTTATCCAACTCCATCCATTCACGGACTTATGATACATCATAAACTCATCAGTTAATCAAAGACATGGCACCTATTTCAAGATGATGGGTGAATTACATCCTAGAAGATTACAAGAAATATTCACATTGACAAAGTAAACCAGGGATTGCTTCCTGATAGATTCCTGAACAACAAACATACCAAAGAATAAGAGAGAGGTTTTCCCCAGCACTGAGTCACAAAGTCTATCTCTCAAATGAGAGAAAACTTAAAAAAATAAGAAGTCACTTTACTATTAAATGTCTCTTAAACTGGGTGAAAGATTAACCTGAGTTGGATTATTGAAGCCATTAATTTAACCCACACTCATTCACTGGTATGGCTCTTTTAAAGTAAAGTATTACTGACCCCTTTTCTGGTCAGTAGAAACCTCTTTGAAGCCCTTAGATTTTTAAATAAAGAGTTCCTATGCATCTTGATTCTCTGCTCTGTTTGGTGTGAGGCGCTCTGTTGTGGTCCAGCATGGCTAACCCACTATGAAGAACTGACTTTACAGATAGTTGCTGCTATCTGTAAAGGGTTTTGTTCTGCTGCTTCCAAGCATCCATATTTTAATGTGAGCCAAGCATCATATTGTTCTTCATCTTGAAGAAACATTTCCATCTCTAGAGACCTTTCCTTTTATAAGTAAGAAGAGATAGTTCTTGAAATTCTCATTTGCATAAATGAGAATGTCATTAGACATTCAAGCAATAGCAGCCCAATACCCATTTCTAATCTTCAATGTCCTCTATTGTACAAGATTATTCTGCCATGTTAGCTAGCTCAACCCAGAAATCACTCGACTATGTTTAGGTTCCAAGATTAATAAATTCTAGGTATATGACTACTTATGACTGAATGCCAGTCAGCATTTGCCATCTACCTTTAAGCCCAGTCACAAACCCAAGTGAAGAGAGAGTCTGTCAAAGTGGTTGTGTAGCATCTCTCATGTTTGAACACTCTATGTTCTATATCAAAATACACATGTAAGGATTAAAAGTAGTAAGAGATTCTTAAGCATGCTTTTCAGGGCTAGTTATTCTTGGATATTTATCGCTTCATGATGGCAACACCTGCTTTCAATTTTAAGAGTTCTTTCTTCCAGTGGGTGATTTTTTTCCCCCTTCAGATATTTTATCCTCCAAAGATTTCACTAGCAGTTTTTCTCCTTTTGATGTGCTTGATATTTTTATGAGTTTGTCCATCAGCTCTGAAACCTCAACATGCCTTTAGTTTAAAAGAAAGAAATCTTTGTAACACATAGTCATTATATTGGGTCACATAAATTTTTGTCCTAGCCACACATTTGGAGACTTTTGCAAGTGATATAATGGATCATAAATGTCATTATCTGCCACTTGGACTCCTTGATAGTTGTCCTGAGTTGACTAAAACCAGAGATGTAGATCAACTCTCCATTGTGGGAGTATCCCAGTAACTTAAATCTAATACCCATATTTAGCTGTCTTTCACATTCAAGGGCAAGATTGTTAGCAGTTGCCATTTGAAAGTTAGTGAGTGGAAGGGGAAAAAAGAGCCTAATTTTATATTTTTAGACACATACGAGACAGTCTTTTGGTTTGGTTTGGCTGGTGTAAGATGTAGTACGCATTGTGGGTTGCTTTCTTGTTTTTATCTTGTTTAAAGACCTTCTCACAGGTGCCAGATAAAGTTCATTGCATGAGTAGAAAAGACCATGAAAGATATGTAGCTAGCAACCCATTCTGATTGGCTTGTGGGAAGTTGTCTGTTTAAAATTGGATCCTAGTGTTCGACTCAAAAAAAAAAATAAATAAAGTGTGAATATGAAAAAGAAGTGTTAAGTCATGACTCCAGAGAAAATGTCGGCTATGAAAAGTTTTTACTTAAAGGAAAAACCAAACTTCAGGATTTGGACAAATAATACAAGGAGAAAAATGGGTGAATCATTAGCTCCAAAATAAAAGCATTATGGCAAGCAAGTTTCACCAAACTTAAATAAGATACTCAACGAAGACACTAACAGAATGGAACGAACTCATTTACTTAATTGATATGCAAAGCCCTGCCAAGCATTTACCCTTAGTGTCAGATAAGTAATTTTTAATAAAATATTTCCAAGACATGAAGACAGTTAGGAAAACAGCATGATTTTTAATAATTGCACGCATAAGTAAACGGATCTATCATTATGTTGTCACAAAGAATGACAGTGAACAGAAACATCCTGCTAATCCCTCTCAGATAAGTATTTAAGGTAATTAGACAGACACAATCTCTTCTGTTGAATGTAGCATTAATCATTAGAAATGCAACTTCACACATACAACTCTTTTCTGATATGTCATTGTCGGTTAAAAAAGCAAACTATTTTGTCAGATGCTATGTTTCAGACAATGACTCATATATTTGTATGACTTACATCAGCACAATTATTTCCTTTTTATTGGGTTTTCACTTGTTTTAACAGCATTTGATAATAGTGCAGTCCTTTTGCATTCTTGTAGCTATATTGGAGGTTGCTTTGCAAAGTATCAGTATAATGTACGTACTTGAAGTATTTTTAAGTTTTGAAGTGATCTCTGAGCTCATCTATCTAAAATGAAGGCACAGCTCACTTTATGTGAGTTTTTACTATAAGAAATGACCTAGAAGTTTTCTGCATTAGGTAACAGCTTAAGAGAGAATCTCCTTCTATGAAAAATTCCATGTTCAAATGATGAAATGTATTGCCCCCTTCCAACATCCACAGGCACTGCTTTAAAAAAAAAAAATCCATTTTCTTTTGCTGCGGAGCTTCTAGCTTGAACTGTGCACTACTGAATAGTTACAAAGTGATATCAGCTCAATTCATTGCACCACTCTATCTTCCTACTTCCTCCGGACTCAAAGGCCTTTGAAAGCAAAGAATAGGGTTAGTGAAGGATGACAGGCCCATTTCACTATGTAACAGGTGGAGGTCAGAGTAGTTTATTTGTGGGATGAACAGAGTGCAGAGATGAAAAATCAAATGCTTTGCCATAATAAGGTTTAGCAAGAAAATGCTGACTACACCAAGCCTCGATTCTAGCTGACAGAACCTTTTCTAGTGTTTATTACTTGGTTTCACTGTTCAAGCAATTTGAAGAGGCCTAAAACTATATTCTTTTGTTTCCCCCTATGAAATGTTTCAATCAGTTTCACATTTTTACTTTAAGTGCTGGGTGCTTTGCATGTACACTTAGGAACATTGAGACTGATAAAGCTCTTGAGTAGATATGACCCAGACATGGGACATGACAGTGTACACAACTTTCAAATTAAATTTCACCAGTAGGATCTTCAAAATTCCAAGCATTCAATCATGTTTTGAGTGACAGAAAGGAACATGTTGGAATAAAACTTAAGTTGACATCATTGCAGCTAATGCTCCATGCTGAGAAAAACATATATTCTGCAGGGATATTTATTAAGCATTGGATTACCTCAGCTTGTTGGAAATAGAAAAAGACATTCATTTTTGCCTTTTATACGATTCTGCACGTGTACACTGCATATACTTTGCTTTGGTAACATAAAAAAGGACTTACACATGTTACAAAAGTGAGGTTTGCCCACTGTTGTACAGGAGGACAAAAAAAAAGTAATTTGTTACTGCATAGACAGGAGCTGTGCAATAGAACTTTCTGCAATGCTTGAAGTGTTGGGTGTCTGTACTTTCCAGTATGGTAGCCACTTGCCACAAGGGGTATTGAGCACTTGAACTATGGCTATGCTGAGCAAATGAATTTTTTAAAATATCTAATATTAATTCATTTAAATATAAGTAGCAGCCAGGCATAGTGGCACACACTTGTAATCCGAGCATTCAGGAGGCTGAAACAGGAGGATTGTGGTTCACGGACAGCCACAGCTACTTAGTAAGGCTCTTCACAACTCAGTGAGACCCTATTTCCAAAATAAAGAGACTAAAAAATAGGGCTGTGGGTATAGCTCGGAGGGACAATGCCCCTGGGTTCCATTCCCAGCACCACCAAAAAAAAGAAAAAAACACCAATATAAGTAGCCACATCTGGCTAGTGACTACCATCTCAATCAGGGCAGATATAAACCAGACATATGCATTTTGGAATTGTTTGCTCTTTCACCTGGATATCAAAGCAGAATAATTAAAATATTGTTCTTTATTACATTTGGTTTCCATGCAAAAAAAAAATGATAATAATTTCTCTTGGAAATTCCTCCTTTAGCTGCAGTCCTTCTGTAGTGTGTGTGCGGTGAGCCTAAATCAATCTTTCCCTCAAACGCTTGAGGGATAGGATGCAGAGGACAAATGTGTTAGGTAGAGAATCTTCAGCCCTCCCCCTGCATTTTGTCTCTGGTACTGGAGATGAAAACCAGGGTGTTCTGCCGCTCAGCTACACTCCCAGTCCTTTTAATTTTTAATTTTGAAACAGGGTCTTGCTGAGTTGCTAAGGGTCTTGCTCGGTTGCCTATGCTGCCCTCCACTATGCGATCCTCCATCCTCAGCCTCCCAAGTACTGGGAGTACAGTTGAGTACCACCACGCATGGCTGATCTCCAGCCTCTTGTCAGTGTTTGGAGCATGCAACACAGTCTTCTTATTTCAGTCCTGTCACTGGAGTGTCTTATGTTTACCTTAAAGAGACAAAGAATCTTCTAAAGAGTAGTATGAGACTTAATTTTTGGCCCAGAAACCATATTTTTATGTAACATTTTCCTTGTGTCTATTCTTTACACTCTCTGGTTGTAAATTTTCACTTACGAACGAACATTTGGAATATTTTAGAGCATCGTTTCTTTCCTCCTGAATAATCTATATAAGTTGTACTCCATGCTTCCATTTCTTTTTTAAAAAAAAATTGAAGAAGTCTTTTGTGTCACCAAGCCTTTTAAGTTACCTGAACTTTTTTATGATGTGGTAATTCTTTGGGGGGGGGGGCTTGTGCAGCTCATTTTAAGTGGTTGCATATTGAGTATGAAGGACAAACCTCTGAAGTTTTATTAACTTTCATTTACTTCTCTCCATCATAAAATATTATTTTAGAACATTTTTATCACTGCAAAAGGCTAAAAGTCAAAATAGTCTGAATGTGTTACCTTTTCATTGTTGAATTTGTTAATTATCAATTGTATTAGAGTGAATCCTAATGGATTTTATCATTAGGACACAAATCTAAGAAAAGTGTTGTATCTTCAACCACCTCCCCAAATCCTATAGGAACACAATGGTCCATTAACTGGGGGATTAACCTATCCAATCAGATAATCCAGTCACAACACCAGAGGTCCCTGAAATGGTTCAGGAGAGGTTGTGTTCTTTCCTAGGGTACAGTGCTAGAGGTGGCCTAGCCCTGCATCTAGAGAAGATGTGTCAGGACATAAATGCTGGCGGTGGATGGCTTGCAGAATATGGTTCTGGTACTCCGCTTTCACCCTGGATTTGAGAAACATTGCTGAAATTTATGCTGAGAGAGACACCAACAGGCGACCTGCCACCCCCTTTCCCAGCCCCCACACACTCAGGCCTGGAGGGACAAGGGAACCGGAATGCCTGCTGCAGAGGAACACTCAAAAAGTAGCAGTTAGCATTGCTCAGGCTTGGAACACTGCAAGGAGAAAGATGTTCAAATATCACTAATAATCTCAAATTTAAACCAGCTCATGAAACAGGCATCTTGAAAGAGTGGTACACTGAAAGGAGCAAGAGCCTTGGCACCCTGGGTTCAAGTCCTGGCTCCCCCAGTCACTGACTTTGTAGCTTCTCATCTTCCCGGGTCTTCTTTCCACTGCCACCCTCTCTCCTCTGAGACACTGCTTCCTGCCTGCAACTTCCCATTTGCCTTCAAGAGCGTGTGCGACTCTCCCATCTTGAGAGAGCCCTGCCTCACCTTCCCCTGTCTTTCTGCTCCCTGCACATTGAGGGAAGTGGCATCTCCACCTGCCCTCCTGCCTCCTCCCTGCCCGGGGATTTTGGAAATCCTTTTCTCCTGTCTTCCTGGTGTCTCCCTCTCCTAGAGCTCAGTTTCCATCCATGCTGTCAAATCCAGTGGCCCCTCTTTTGTTCCTCTCATCTGTGGTTTCACTTTCCACAGTTTCAATTAGATATCAATATTGTTCTTAACTCTTTCAGAAAAAGACCACATCACATAATCTTTGTTGCAGTATATTATTATCATTATTATTTTTTATTTTTATTGTTGATCTCTTGCAGTACCTAGTTTATAAATTAAATTTTATCATAGATATGTATGTATGTATAGGGAAACCCCAGTATCAACAGGGACAGGCACACTTTCAGGCATCTCCCAGGGGCCTTGGAATGGACCCCCTCAGCTACAGGGGACTGCTATATTTGACCTCAGGACAACATTCAGCCCAGCTCCTTGAAATGCCTTTGCTAGGGTCTGAAGAACCGCACTTCCCTGCATGGTAAGCGCATGAGACTAGTTGCCTGTTTTGACGCTGACTTTAGTTGCTCAGAGGCCTTCCTTGATTTCAAGACTTATGAGTTTTAAATGATCATGGGTCGTATAGACTCTGGTTCAGTGAGGTGCTACTGTATTGTAATATACAGTCCAGGCTTGGAAGCTATCCATAAATCTTTAGAGGAGAATTTTCATCCTTCCTGGCTATAAATAGGGATATAACATGGTTTGCAGGAGGCTTTATAGAAGAAGCAACTTGCTGAATAGGCAAGAGGCCTATTATAAATATTAGCTGTGTCTGTACTGTTTTACAGCTTCACCTCTTGGGTCATTATCTTCTTAGCATCCATGATATTTATTTGGTGCAAGTTCTGGGTTAGAATCATGGAAAATATATTCAGTATATTTAGTAAAATACTAACCAATCCTTACTAAGCCGGAAAAAGCTTTGATGTATAAGACAAATGACTGTTAGGATACATCAGAATCGTGTGTGTGTACGTGTGTGTGTGCATGTGTGTGTATGTGTTTTCTTTTCTTTTGAAGCTGATATAGTTTTCTTTGGATTCCCCTCCCCTTTGGATAACCAAATTAGAAACTTCAACTATAAATGTACTTTTTTGACTTAAATAGGACAGTGTTTTTATAGCATCCTAGGGAAACCACATGAAGGAACATGAGTTTTACACAGCATGCAGTTATTAGCACCTTGCCTCTCACGTTCTCCCTAGAGGTACTAGCCTATTTTCCTGCTGCCTACACACTAATTTTGTGAAAGAGCTGACCACACCCATTCTCCCTTCTTCAATCTTCATGGATCTTATAAGCCATCATGTCCTGATTTCCACACACTTTGCTCTCCTCGAGTTCATCTTTCAAAGGATCGGAAACATCCATGTTGCCAAATCCTATGGCCTTTTCTGTCCTCATTAGACAATAGGCTCCTCCCCACAGCCATGTCCATGGTTTCACTTTTTGCAGTTTCAGTTATTCATAATCAACCATAGTCCCAACATGTTACCATCTGTCTTGAGTCTGGGCATAGTTGAGTCAGGTCCTTGCTCAGGGTCTCACAAAGCTGCAAACAAAATTGTATCCTGGCTGCATATTCAACAAGATGCCAAGGCTTAGATATGAAATACTAGTTATCAGCTATATGATCTCAGACACATTGTATAACATCTCTTGACATTAATTTCTGCAGCATTCAGTAGTAGGTAGATAAGAGAGTAGTATCTACCTCTTTGAGATGAAAATATCTTGAGATATTTCTAGGTGCATGGCAGGTAGCAGGCATTCCACAATGTGTAGCTTTTATTATTTTCAGTCTGGTTTTTGGAAATGATTGATATGCAGAAGTCGGAGCTTGTTAGCTGTCTCCTGTTCTCTTGGGGGCCACTTGAGGGATGAAGGCTTCTAGCAGCCTTGAGATTTGGCATAATAGTTGTTCTGGTAATAAGTCATAAAAATAGGTCATTGGAATTGGATGTTGACAATGGACAAGAGAACATACAAAGTCACAAAGAACCAACTTGGTAGCATTTGGGGGTCCTCTCTAACCTGCTTATATATTGGATTTAAAACTGAAGTGCAACCAGGCATGGTGGTCCACGCTTGTAATCCCCGCTCTTGGGAGGCTGAGACAGGAGGATCGCACAGGTTCGAAGCCAGCCTCAGCTACTTAGTGAGGCTCTCAGCAACTTAGTGAGACCCTGTTTCCAAATAAATTATAAAATAGGTCTGGGAGTATAGCCCAGAGGGAAAAGCCCCTGGATTCCACCCTCAGTAACACACACACACACACACACACACACACACACACACACACACACAAAACTGAAATGCAATACAGATGAATGGATTACAAAACTGTGGGATATGTACACAATGGAATTTTACTCAGCCATAAAGATAAACACAATTACATAATTTACAGGGAAATAGATGGTACTGGAGGATATTATGCTAAGTGAGATTAGTCAGTCGGAAAAATAAGAAATCAGATGCTTTCCCTAATATGTGAATGCTAGGGAGAAATGGGTTATGGGAGGAACTCTAGATGAAGAAGGAGATTCTGTAGAGGAGCAAATAAGGCAACCTAACTGAAGGGATGGGAGGGGGAAGAGGGAAACTCTATAAAGCACATGAGGTACTTAAACATATCAAAGTCAATCACTAAGCCAAGAACGGAAAGGAAGGAGAGGGAGGAAATAGGGCGGGAATTGGGTGAGGGCTAATTGGGTGATGTGTGCATGTATGTCTCCATCTTTTATCCCATTAAGATGTGTGACTACAATGCACCAACAAAAATTTTTAAAAACTGAAGGGCAGATGTTGCTTGCTTTCAGAGTTTCTATCAAAACAGTCTATGACTATAGATGAGCATTACTGAAGCTAAACTTTCTGTTTTGTACTTTGGCCCTTTGAAGAAAAGAACACATATCAGTTAAATCTTGGACAACTTGAATTACATGTCCCAAACTCTTATAGCAGACATTATCAGAAAAAGCCCAGTTGCCCTGACCACCATTTACCAGGAATGTTTTGTAAATAATTCTTCTAACAAAGTAAATGCAAACACTGATCTGTCCCAGTGTTCTTTTAAAAACCCAGCACATTGTTCAATTGCCCCTGGAACAATCGTCATAAATGTCGATTGTTTCATCAACGGCTTTTCTTTCCTTCCTTCCCAAACTTTTGAACAGATTGTATTCCTTTCTGGAGTTTGGGGTTCTCTTGCCAACTCATGTGACTGTTGGCCGACTTCAGTTCCTTGTGGTTTTAAAACTGAGGTGGGCTTTCTTACAGCTCTCAGCAGAGGGCCTGCTCAGCTCCAGGACGTCCCTGCACTTCCCTGCAGGAGACTCCCTCACTGGCCCTTTCACAACATGCTGCTTACTTCTTCAATGTCTCTGTCAGTATCCTGTATGTATTACAGGGTTCTCAAGTTGGACTTTGTACTTCAAAGTGTCTCCAGGGAGCAGAGACCATGGTTGACTAGACTTCCATGTATGTTTGCCTTTGACTACTGAAAACAATTTGAAATGACTTGAGCAACTTAGGAAGATGGCAAACTGGAGAAAAATTCAGAAAGTCTGGATGTTAGAAAACCAAGAATATACGCCAGGCATGGTGGCGCACGCTTGTAATCCCAGCACTTGGGAGGCTGAGACAGGAGGATCGCACAGGTTCAAAGCCAGCCTCAGCTACTTGGTGAGGCTCTCAGCAACTTAGTAAGACCCTGTTTCCAAATAAAATATAAAATAGGTCTGGGAGTATAGCTCGGAGGTAGGAATCCTCTGGGTTCCACCCCCAGTACCACCAAAAAAAAAAAAAAAAAAAAAAAGAATGAAAGAAAACCAAGAATATGCCAAAATGCTTGCTGACATTATCTCCTATTCCATTTACCACCACTGCATATTGTGTATCAATCAAAAGGATAAAATGTCCCATTGAAACAAAACATTATGCTAGATTTCTGCTTCTCATTTTATAAAATGCTCTATTTTTCTGTATTGCACTTTCATATTTTGTTTGATCCAGAAAAGGGTAGCATTATTTCACCTGTAATCTCTTTTTTAAAGATATTATGCTTTTAGAAAATACATAGAAATAAAGATTTGATGCATTAAGAAAAAGCCAGTCATTAATTTGTACAGTAACTGTGTGACAGTTGTGCATAGATAATTGGCAAAGAAATTTTAACGTGTAGTTTATTGTCAAAGTAATGTACAGAAACAAAATTTAATTTTAAAACAAAAGCCAAGATTAATGTTCTTTAGCTTTTAACATACAGCAGTTTACTAGCATTTTGAAATTTCATCTGGTCAATTAAGTATACAAAGCAAATTAACCAAAACATACATTATGCATGTAGAGAAAATATTAAAGTATATAATAAGGAAATGTGCTCAATATGAGTCTTTAAAAATTGAAAACACAAAGCAATTTTGAGATTCATGACAGCCTCAGGGTTCATATTACTTGACTGTGATAAATTTAGAAGATTAGACATAGTTTGGCTTGTTGCTCTTGTATGCCAACAGTACTTCTTCCCTCCTTAACTCTTTCAAGAAAGGTTTAAATTTTGCTATTTTTAAGTTAGGCATGGTGGTGCATGCCTATAATCTCAGTACTTGGGAAGCTGAGACAGATGGATCACAGAGCATCTGAGCGACGCCTTGTTTAAAAAAAAAAAAAATTAAAATAGAGCTAGTGGTATAGCTCAGAGGAACACCCCTGGGTTTAGTCCCCAATAACAGAAATTAATTAATTTTCTTTTTTAAACACTTTTACCAACTTGGTTATTCATGATACTTGTTATTGCTTAAGTTTACATATAAACAGTGGATTACAATCATTTTAACATTTCTGCAGTATTAAACATGGCATGGATAGGAAACAAACATTTCTTTTAAAAAAAATTTTAGCTGAGTGTGGTGGCGCACACTTGTAATCCCCATGCTTGGGAGGCGGAGACAAGAGGATCGTGCAGGTTTGAAGTCAGTCTCGCTGGTTTATGAGACCCTGTTTCCAAATAAAAATATAAAAAATAGGTGTCTAGGAGTGTAGCCCAGAGGTAAAAGGTTTTCCAGGAACCCCAGTACCACACAAAAAATTTATTTATTTATTTATTTATTTATTTATTTATTTTGTGTGTGTGTGTGTGTGTGTGTGTGTGTGTGTGTGTGTGTTACTGGGATGGAACCCAGGGGCTTTCTACCTCAAGGCTATACTCCCAGACCTATCTTATAGTTGATTTGGAATCAGGGTCTCACTAAGTTGCTGAGAGCCTCACTCAGTAGCTGAGGCTGGCTTCGAACCTGTGCGATCCTCCTGTCTCAGTCTCCCAAGCGCTGGGATTACAAGCGTGCGCCACCACGCCTGATGAAAACAAACATTTCAAAGAAATAACTTTTTTATTTAGTCCAACCATTTGTTTTATTCAGTAAAGTTAGTTCAGTTATGGGATTTCACCAATGATCTCACTGAAATTGGTTCCATCTTCAAAGTTTAGATGTTTTTCATTTTCTAGTCTACATCTGTCTCTGTTTCATGACACATAATTCAGGCATTTGTCGATTTAAATTAGTAGACTAGTAGACAACTGAAAAATTGGTTTACATGTAAGAGGTTTGAACAATAACTTAGGAGGCTTGTCTACATTTTGGAGGCTTTTTATTCCTTTAACTTTTATTTGCTATTTCTTTCCTAATGTAATTGCATGATGATACCTTAGGTTGGGGTACTTGCAATAAATGTTAAACCAGAGTCGTGATACATCTATTAGAACAGTGGTGCAGTTTGACTGGTTACCTTTTCTCAACAAGCAAGCAAGTTTCTAAGTACAGTCACTTGGCTTACAGACTGTCTTTAATTCAGATCACATAGATATTGATCTAGAAAGGATCTGATCCAGATGTGTAGAGTTAGTATGAAATCACACACCACTCCGTATTATCCTATGTCTGACTATGCGAATGTGCTTACCAAGTAGTAATTTGTTTCTTTCTTGGGATCAAATCACAAATTTTGTTGTGTCCAACCATCTATTGGTAAAGCCACAGATAAAGCTGTGATATATACAAGTAGTTTAAGTATCTTTTGGGGCCACTTGGTATGTACCAGACCTTTTGATAGAGATCTCAAACACAGAGAGGGGCAACGCAGGCATGATGTCTGTTTTTATAGAATGTTTGAGTGTAATCACACTTGAAGGTCATGTTGTAAAATCTCACTAAAGAAATATGTGCTCAGAAATAACAAGGACATGTTTAGAGATAGTCCAACTGAACTAAATTTTTGGACAGATCTATACTTACAAAGTGCTTATGACAGTGTGTGATACTAGCAACCACTCAGTTATAGTTATACACCATTGTCATTATTTTTGTGACTTATTTTTTTTCAGTTCACCCAAGTAGTTCTCCATCCATAGATAGAAAACAACCCAGTTGGTTCTTTGGATACCAATGTAGGCCAGTTTTGTAAAACTTAGGAGAGCCCAATTTGTCCTGTAATATGGAGATTGGGAATTATTTACTCTATTTTTATATCCAAATTTTATTGTTTTAATTGGCATCCTACCAAACTGATAGACATTTCCAGTTGTGTGTATCAGTGTGATTACTGAAAACATTACAAATCCAGTAATTATGAGGAACGATTTTCACATTATTTTCTTTCCAAAGCATTTTCTAAGCTGAAAATGATATAAAACCTTAGATACTATAGTAAAAAATACTGCTTTTAAAAACAAAATTTTACTGTATTAACACAAAAGTAACATATGCTTATCATAGAAAACCCAGTCAAGCAAAATGAAGCCAAAGAAAATCACCCAATCCAGCACATAGGAGAACTATAGTTTATGCCTATTTCTTTCCAGTTTTGTCTCCGCACATTGAAATTCTTTTTAAGTGATGTCATAATACACTATCCTATTTTGGAATGGCTTTTTTAAGATTAATGTTGTATTATAAATAACTCTCCATATCATTACTCTTTTACAGTATTCTTTACATTGGTCATACCATGTTTATTTAACCAGTCCTCAATTCTTGGGTATTTAAGTTTTTTACTTTTATCTTTTCTTCTTATAAATAATTCATTGAATGAACAACACAGTTGCCACCACTGAGGGCATTTTTATGTTAAAAGAGCTAAATTATTTAAAAGGTGGAGACAGTGCTTTGGTGATGAAGTATGGTAACTTATAAGGAAAAGTAGTTGCCTGTGAGGTTTTCATGTGCTTAGGTTGCCTCCTTCGGAGGGTCTTAGAGGTCCCAGAAACACACAAGAACTTTTAGGAAACACTAGAAAAACTGAGCCTTGTATTAGTCAGCATTCTGTTACCATAGCAAATTCCTGAAATAATCGACTTATGAAGACAAAATGGCTTTTACTTCTCTGATGGGGGTGCCAGTTGGCAATGTCAGGGAGTGTGTAGCAGAGCAAAACATCTCAAAGCCAGAAAGCTAGAGAGAGAAAGAAGAAAGGTCTGGAAGACCATAATCCTCTTCAGTCTTCCCTCATTGACCTAAAGAACTCCTACTAGGCCCCACTTCTTAAAGGTTCCACCATCTCCAGACATCTAACCCATATCTAACCCTGTAGAGAGAGGATTTATCACCTGGACCTGGAAGTGGAATAAGAATTAGTAGACAGAATAAACTGAAATCAACTATAGGCTGACTTACCAGGGTGATTCTGTCACCTGTTTATTCCTGTGACAAATTCAAAGCAACTCAAAATTTTGCATCCATAGGTGGAACCTTTTTTATAATTTTTTATTGTTTTGATTCTTTAGGTGTCAGTTTTTAGGTTACATCAGCTGTTGTCCCATGAATTAAACTGTACTTAACCAATACACCCTTCTGTTCAGGAATGCCATCTCCCACCACACTGAAGAAGTCGGAGAAGTCTGGTTTCAGCAGCCCCTCCCCTTCGCAGACATCCTCCCTGGGAACAGCATTCACACAGCATCATCGACCAGTCATCACAGGACCCAGAGGTGAGCAGCTCCACGGGGACCCTTGGTTATATTTACATCATGGCCTTAAGAACCGAGTGGAGAAATGAGACACATGAGGACTCCCCCAGGGTGCTCCTGGGGGCAGCGAGTGGCCCTATTTCTTATCTATGGTGATAGCCTTGGAATTTTAGGAACCAAAGAAGCAAATCCTCATTCCTTTCTTAAGGCTAAAAAGGTCCAATCCTGGCATTTTTGTTTTTGATTTTGCAAAGAGGGACAAAGTAACATTTAATTGAACCAAAATCAAATCTGCCGTACAAACTATACAACAGGCCGTGTGTGTGTGTGTGTGTGTGTGTGTGTGTGTGTGTGTGTGTGTGTTGTGCATATTAGGTGAGTCTGTTTCCATGTGGTCAGTTACCTGTTTTCAAGCAATAGCTTCTCTCACCCCTGCTGATCCCCTCCCCATGAAACCTGATTTCAATATGTGGCATTTTGTGTTGAGGTTGTTTGCATTGGGGTGTTGACGAGCCATCTTCATCCCCTCCTTTTGAAGTGGTAGATAGTTTGTCTGGTTTTCATTGCAGTGTTTTCATTATTTTCGTCTTGTGTGCTTTTAAGTTTATTATTAAAATGTGTCCACAAGAAATACGATTTGTATTTCACGTTAAAGACAAGGCTTAAACCTCAAGAGAATGTCAGCAAATCACTTAACTTGATCTTATTGCAAGATGAAAATATTTATTAGTTTGTTTATGAAACTCCCACAGTAGGAGTATGAATAATTGTAACCACGTTTGCATTCCACCATCGGATTTTTGTTTAGGTAGGTCTGTGATCTACCAGCTGGTATCATAAAGCATCTGAGAAAGTTATGGTCTCTTGTCTACTTTGACATACACCTGGGGAAACTGATATTTCTCGCATCAATCTCTATGTTAGTCCCACAAATCTGAATTCCTTTATGAAGACTCTACATCTCAGGGAATATGGCAGCTGAGAGGGCTGTGGGATGCACAGTGGAGGGATCACTTTTCAGAAAACAAGTGCTGTGACTACTGAGAGAAGCAATTTCTCTACTGGTAATTATGAAAAGGTACTTGTTTCGTATTTAAACATCCTGTGATCATTAGTGTGTGTGTGTGTGTGTGTGTGTGTTGTGTGTGTGTGTGTGTGTGTAGTATAATCAGAGATGCTTACCATATGTACACATTAACTTGAAAACCCACATCTGCTCTGGATTGACAGTCCCAGAATACACCTCTTTAAATGAGTTAATATGATGATGTTATTCTTATCATTAATATTCATTGAGCATGTAAGCTATAGTGGGAAATAAGAGATATGAAACCCTTTTGGAAAGAATATTTATGTTCCCAGGGAGATTGAGGCATATGTTATTTCTCAATTTTTTTAATGGTCAGGTTAACATAGTTGAGTGCTAAATTAATGTTGAAAGCAAAAGTTTCTGCAGGAGTTCAAAGAAGGGGTTTTCATTCACTCATTCATTCATTCAACAAGGATCTACTGAGTACCCATCACTACACAGACACAGGGGACCAGTGGTTCCTGTCTTCACAGGACATGCAATTTAGGTAAGGAGAGAGGCACATAAGAAAACAGGCATTTGAGATGATGTGGAATAGGCTAGTCTTTATTATTTTGTATCAAGTAAGGAGACTTCAGAGTATAGATAATACTGAAGCCACATCTTAAATGATGCCTGTGTGAGCAGAGGCTATTCCAAGGAAAGGAAAGATCGGTAGTTTGGTCAGGTGGTGGGATACTGGGAAGAGCGATGTGCCAGCAACCCCCAGGGCTGAGCGGGCTGCCTCCTTTCCTTTTCTCTCACCTTCTGGATCTTTTCATAAAAAAGGGGGACAATACCACTGTGGAATGGACCTTTTCTTCCAACTTTATATTCTTATACAGAAGCCACAATAAAACAAAATTTTAGAAACTACTTGAACCGCGCTTGGGAGGCGGAGACAGGAGGATTGCGCAGGTTCGAAGCCAGCCGCTCTGGCTTAAGAGACCCTGTTTCCAAATAAAAATTTATATATATATAAATTTATATATATAATTTATATAAAATTTATATAAAAATAAAAAATATATTATATATATATATATATATATATATTAGGTCTGGGAGTGTAACCCGGAGGTAGAAGGGCTTCCAGAAACCCCAGTACCACCAAAAAAAAAAAAAACAAAGAAAAGAAACTACTTGGAGAACATAAAGCAATATGTATAACTATTACTTATTGAATTTCTATTGAAAGCACCTGCTGTGTGTCATGGATGAAAACCATATTTTTTTTTGTACTGGAGGTTAAACTCAGGGACATTAAACTCAGGCATACCTCTGAGCTATACCTTCTGTGATATTTTATTTTTTACTTGAAACAGGGTTTCACTAAATTGCTGAGGGTCTTGCTAAGTTGTTGATGCTGTCCTCAAACCTGTGATCCTCCTGTCTCGGTCTCCCTAAAACTGGGGTTACAGCCATATGCCACCATGCCTGGCGTGAAGAGCATACTTTTAGAAAATACTGTAACTAGTACTTATTCATGGAACATAACTGGGAGCTTCTTCATGCTAGATGACTAAGCACATTTGCTAAAATGGCCCCTGCTGGGTTGAACCAGAGTGGACCTCCTCAGCTTGCAGCACACTGAGCTTTGGAGCTCATAAAATTCTATAGTAAGAAAGGGAAAGGGGGAAAGATGCTAAGTTTAGTAAGTATGGAATGCCAAATATTCTTTGTTTTTGCCAGAATTTAAGATGGTTCCCAGGATCCCCAGTTCTCCTTTCTGGAAAGTTCCCTCAGGTCCCCATTCTCCCTCTATCCGACCCTAGTGGTCTGTGAAGAGCATTGGTGTGGTTGAGCTGATGCTTTCCAATTGCACCTTTGTAGTAAGAATCACTGAGTTGAGATAGGCTACCTCAATGCAGCCTCTAATTATATAAGAAGCACCGTGGGTATTATATTCCCTTTCATTCTTCTCTCTACCAGCTGGAAAGCTCATGCTCACAATGACATCTTCTCTGGGACTAGGATTAACCTTTATAAAAAACAAAGCCAGATTTGGGGAGGGAGAGTCTACCTGAGAGAGTCAAGGTGGAGCATTTGTGACATACGTTCATAAAGGACAATTCAGCTACTGACACTATTTATTAAATAAAGTTACCACAACCAGAAATGGCAAATAAGAGAACCCAGAAAGTCAAACTTTAAAGGGTGCATGGAAGAAGAGAAAAGTATGTCCTCTATCAGATTCCCAGGGCACCAGGGTGGAGCTCCAGGTAGGTTTACCACACTCCTGCGCAGGGTCATGTGGTGTATTCACATGTGTTTAGCATCAGGTTGCAAGACTTCTGCTGCCTTTCCTAAAATGTCTCATGGGAATGCCTTGACCAGACAAGCAGCAGTCAGTAAGCAACAGCTGAGGAACACATCTCATTGCTCAGATGGAGGGGATATTTCTCACAGTGCTAGAAGCTAAGAAGTCCAAGATCAAGGTGCCAGAAGATTCAGTGTCTGGGAAGGGCCCATTTCTTGGTTCATAGATGTTCTTTTCTGTGTCTTCTCCTGGTGGAAGGAGCCAGCCAGCTTTCTGTGGTCTCTTTTATAAGGTTACCCATCTCATCCACAAAGGCTTCATCCTCATAGCCTAATCACCTCCCAAAGGCCACACTTCCTACTATATCACATTTGGATTTAGGATTTCAACATGGTCATTTTGAGGGGACATAAACATCTCACTCGCAGTCATTAAAAAACAAAAGCTCAGGGGGCCAGATGGACCTGTTATTTGAATCCTGTGACCCTGGGCTTTGCTTTACCTCTCCGAACAACAGGTTCTGCATCTTTACATTGGAGAGCACAATATCTAGTTCAGAAAATTTATGTTATGTAAGGAGTAAATGAAGTCATATAATTGTAGTCATTTGTGCAGAAGCTGGACATGGACTATGCATGCAGGTCGTGCAAGCAATTAGTCCATTCTCATCCACACCTTGAAACTCTCATGCTGCCCTGACTGCCTTCCTCTATGCCATTTTACCCATTCCCAAGTCCAGCTCTAATACAGGTTGACCATCCCTACCCAAAATGCTTAAGACCAGAAATATTTCAGATTTTGGAGTTTTCACAGTTAAGGATATTTGCATACACATAATGCTATATCTTGGGGATAGAATAAATACACTATTTATTGATTAAGTGCATCTCATGCATATACCTGAAGGTGATTTTATACAATATTTTTAGTTAGTATGTGTGCATTTTGACTGTGACTCATCACATGAGGTTAGGTGTGAAATTTCTACGTATGTTATTTCAGTGCTCAAAAATTTGAGGATTCAGGAGGACTTCAGACCTGGGGTTTCCAAATTAGGGATGTTCAACTGGCACAGCTTTCAAAGTGAACCCTATGAACTGCACCCAGCTGGCCTCCCTTCTCCTGACCTTCCTGCAGGCTCTCCTGTCTGCATATGCACCCCATGCATGCCCCTTGTCTTGCGCTCTTATTTAATGTTCATTTCCGGTCGCCCTCCTAGATGAAACTGCGGATAACAAGGACCTCTCACACATTTTGTTATCTTTGTTGTGCCCCACACAGTGAATGTTATGTCTTGGGTGTATAAAAAGCAGTCAAATTGCATGTAAATGCACACAAGATATTCGCCTCCTGCGCACGAACACACACACACACACACACACACACACACACACACACAGTAGGTACTCATTGCTTTAGAAGAACCAAAGGTCCTAAATGTATGCTAGTTTACATGGAGTACTTCTTTATAAATAATGTCTGAGATGGGGATGAGTCATAGCCTTTCATCTAAAGAGAACTGTCAGATAAACCGAGTGCAATGCCCAGTACCTCTAATCTCAGCTACTCGGGAGTCTGAGGTAGGAGGGTCACACGTTTGAGGCCAGCCTGGCCAACAGTGAGACCTGTACCAAAATAAAGAATGAAAGGGCTGAGGATGTAGCTGAGAAGCAGAGTGCCCCTGGGTTCAATCCCTAGCATAGGGTGGAAGACAAGAGGGGGAGGGGGAAGGAGACTGCAATATAAGTAAAGCCTTAATATTAAAAGCTATCGTTTGTCTTAGTTTATGCTGTCCTGACTACTTTTCTGTTTACATGGTAAAGGTAGAGGCACCACATGTTTTCTTAAATTTAATTGCCTTTCTGACAGTGGCTTCATTTGTGGCTTCTATAAATCACTTAACCTGTGGCCTCAGCTTGGTGATCTGTAGCATGGGAATATTACTTTGCCACCTGTTTTCCCATGTGGTTAGAATTAGGTAAAAAGAATAAACTATGTTGGGATATCCTGGGGTAGTGAGGTTATTAAATTTTAGCAAATGCATTTGTATGTCATTATCTATTACTATATTTACTGGGCACATTAAACTGAAAGACCAGGCTTTCAAAGACTTTCTTTAACCACTATGTAGAATTGCAGCCATCATAAAGCATTTAGTCATCACAATTTATCTTATCCATGATAATTGAAAAAAAACTTTGTTCTTCCCTTTGTCTTTTCAAGAGTTCTAAATTTGACTGGTGATCTAAAGGATCTAACTCCTTTGGGGAATTATTTGAATAATCATCAGTGATGTTTTAAAGTTTCTTGAAAATCAATTCTTGAAATAAAGTCTATACTACTTTAAAAAAAACAACAGGATAATGAATGATACCTATTTTTATTTAAATATTCTGCAATAAGTAAAACAACTTTGTGCTTTAGAGGTTTAGGAATGAGAAAGAGTCTGCATTAGACACATTGGGAAGAAAAATTAAAAAGGATTTTTTTTTTTTTTTTTTTTTGCGAGCCTGGGGATGGAACTCAAAGACATTCGACCACCGAGCTACACCCCTCCCCTATTTTTAATTCTTTATTTTGAAACAGTCTCACTAAGTTGCAGAGGGCCTCATTAAGTAGCTGAGGCTGAACCATGATCCTCTGGTCTCAGCTTCCTGAATGCTGGGATTATAAGAGTATGCCACCACGCCTGGCTTAAAAGAAATTTATTTATTTATTTATTTATTTTTTGGTGGTACTGGGGTTCCTGGAAGCCCTTCTACCTCCGGGCTACACTCCCAGACCTATTTTTACATTTTCATTTTGGAAACAGGGTCTCCTAAACCAGCGCGCGCGGCTGGCTTCGAACCTGCGCGATCCTCCTGTCTCCGCCTCCCAAGCGCGGGGATTACAAGCGTACGCCACCACGCCCGGCTAATTGGGTTTTAAGAATCTCCTAGCCTACTGTGTTTCTTCCGTTAGCTGAGAATGTGTTCGTCTATAAGTAACACAAATCTGATTAAACAGTGACTTTAAAAAATTAGGAATATTTGTCTCATATAAAAATATGTATGTGATTCAAGGCTGTTCTGGCATCATCAAAATGCCATCAAGGAACTAAATGTTGTCTCTTAACCTATGCTATGTTTAGATATGACTTCCCCCAAAGGTTCATGTGCTGGAAGTCTGGTCCCCAAAGTGAAAGTGTTGAGCTGGTGAAGTCTGTAAGAGGTGAGGCTTAGTGGGGGACACTTAGATCCTGGGACTTCACCCTCATGAATGGCTCATGGTGCCTCACAGGAGTGAGTTAGGTCCAGGAGGAATGGATACATTCCCAAGAGATGGGCTATTATAGAAAGGTTCTTTTACTCGCTTGCCCACATCTATGCCCCATGGCCACTTCCCTTTCTCCTTCTCTGCCATATTATGACATCCAAGGGACCCTAGCCAGAATTCCATCCAGAATTGTCAGGACCCTCCAGCCACCAGAATCTAGAGCCAAATAAATTTCTTTAAAGAATCCTGCTGCCGGGCGCGGTGGTGCACGCTTGTAATCCCCACACTTGGGAGGCGGAGACAGGAGGATCGCGCAGGTTCAAAGCCAGCCACCCTGGCTTAAGAGACCCTATTTCCAAGTAAAAAGTATAAAATAGGGCTGGGAGTATAGCTTGGAGGTAGAAGGGCTTCCAGGAACCCCAGTACCACCAAAAAAAAAAAAAAAAAAAAAGAATCCTGCTTACTCAGTGAGACCTTGTTTCAAAATAAAGAATAAAAAATAGGGCTGGGGATGTAGCTAGGGGGTAGAATGTCCCCAGTTTCCATACCGAAAAAACATCCTGCTTCAGTATTTTTGTTATACTAACACAAAATGGACTATGCCAACCATGCTTTAGTGGGTTGTTTTTTCACAGTGTGGCCTCTGCAATCCTGCTTTACATCTGCATTTCAGAGAGAAAGGAGGAAAAGCATGGTGGGGGGTGGAGCTCATTCTGCCACATTTCATAGAATTTGATGCAGCATGATCAGTATTGTGCCACAGGATCACTTCTAGCTGCAAGGGAGGCTAAAAAGTTTAGATCCTAGATTTTTAGTTGATGATATTGCCACTCTGGATTTTATTAACGCAA
The DNA here is from genome assembly GCF_963383645.1 of Muscardinus avellanarius. NCBI lineage: Eukaryota > Metazoa > Chordata > Mammalia > Rodentia > Gliridae > Muscardinus > Muscardinus avellanarius. The sequence continues at coordinate 52,959,925 of NC_137788.1, forward strand.
AGATAGGAGAAGAATATATTTAGCCAGTAGTTCTACATATTCCACATGACTCTTAAGAGATGAAAGATCTAAGCTGGCCAGAATCAAGACCAAAAATCAAAATCTTCAGTTTAGTACCTTTTCTATCATTTCAGTCATTTCTGCCTTTTGCTCCCCCACTGGAAGAAATAGACTGCACTTACTTGAACAATTATTTTGTTTTCACACTTTTTATTGGTTAAAGGCACAACATGGTCATTTAGATCTTCTGATAACCATGGCACAGCCTGTGTTATTGCACTGAGTGTTTTTGTAGCAACCATAAAAAAAAATCACCTAGTTTCTCCCCCACTCCCAACCCTGTGATTTCCTTGCCATTGATAAATGCGGGGTTTCTGTGAGATACGAATCACTTGAAAAACCCTTTTTTGAACGCCAGGCGTGGTGGCGCACGCTTGTAATCCCCGTGCTTGGGAGGCAGAGACAGGAGGATCGCGCAGGTTCGAAGCCAGCCGTGCTGGCTTAAGAGATCCTGTTTCCAAAAAAAAAAAAAAATAGGTCTGGGAGTGTAGCCCGGATATAGAAGGGCTTCCAGGAACCCCAGTACCAAAAAAAAAAACAAAACACCTTTTTGAGAGCTGGGCATGGTAGCGCATGCTTGTAATCCCAGCACTTGGGAGGCTGAAACAAGAGGATCACACAGGTTTGAAGCCAGCCTCAGCTACTGAGTGAGGCTCTCAGCAACTTAGTGAGACTCTGTTTCCAAATAATGAATAAAATAGGTCTGGGAGTATAGCCCAGAGGTAGAAAAAGCCCCTAGATTCCACCCTCAGTACCACAAAAAAAAAAACACTTTTTTAATATTGAAATTAACCTGCAAACTTCCATCACCATCAGGGGACCCATTAATTTTCCCACAAATATTTATTAAGCACTTATAACATACAAGGCACTCTCCTAATTGCTAAATAGAGTGAACAGGAAAAGCCTTGATTCTGTCCTCAGAGTGTTGATCTCCTGGTGGAAGAAAGGACAAGACCATTAGCCATTGTTTTGCACGTTGAGCAGCCCTGATCAGAAAATGTGAAACCTGAAATGTTCCAAAATATGAAATGGTTTGACTGTCATGTTGGCTCTCAAATTTGGAGCATTTGGGATTTCAGATTTGCAGATTAAGGGTGTTCAACTGGTAAAGTCTATGCAAATATTCCAAAAAAAATTGTTTTAATCACAAAGTGTAAGCACTTCTGGTCCTGAATACTTAAGAAAAGAGATAATCAACCTGTACTCAGCCAGTAGAAACACAAGATGCTAAAGAAGACAAGGGAAGGGTGTCCTAGCGGCGAGCTATGGTGGCATGTGATGCAGATGGACAACCAGAGACTTAACTATTCTCAGTTTCCTTCCATTTCTAAGTCTGCAAAATGAAGCAACCACAAGCATGCTGTGCTATTACATAGTTAAATGCTGAGGAATTCGACATAGAAAATGTGAACATAAAGTCAAATCCCTATTTCTTTATGAGTCAAAAATATATACATGCACAGAGGAAGTTTAGAAGTAAAATTGTTCTGATGCTGAAAATAGGCACAGGATACACTAAAACAAGTCATATAAACCAAAGATTTGTTGTGCAGCACTCAAGGAGTCATGCTGGTTTCTGTTTGGAGAGGTAGTCAGAAGTTTATATGCTCTAGAAAGCTAAGTCCATGATCCTCCTGGTCCAACCAAGGATCCTCCTCTTAATGATGAAATAGCTGAGGGTCTAAAGTTAATAATATCTTCCAGTTTGGCCAAGAAAAATATACTTAGGAGAAATATGAGCATTAAGATCACCTTCCAGGAAGTTGAGTTCCCAGGAACGGTCAGAGGTAGACTTATAATATGGATATACAATACTAAAGGGACAGGAAAGGAGAGATAAAATATAAAGGCAACAATAATCATTAGGTGGCAGGGACCACATCTTTATTGTTCATCCCTGAATCACTCAACCATGTCTCACATAAGGCGTAGATTTGATTGAAACAGAGAAAGTTAATGGGAATACTAAGTTTCACCCATTACTCTTGCATAATAATAAAGAGACCCTGTTTTCAAATTTAAAAAATAGTAATATTAATATTAAATATTAGTAATATATTTAGTAAATTAGTAATATATTTAGTAAATAATATTAGTAAAATAATAGTAATATTAAATATTAAAGTGTGCTGGGAGCCGGGCGTGGTGGCGCACGCTTGTAATCCCTGCGCTTCGGGGGCTGAGACAGGAGGATCACATGGGTTCAAAACCAGCTTCAGCTACTTAGTGAGGCTTTCAGCAACTTAAAATATTAAAAAGGTCTGGGAGTATAGCCCGAAGGTAGAAAGCCTCTGGGTTCCACCCCCAGTACCACCAAAAATAAAAAATAAAAAATAAATAAAATAAAGTGTTCTGAACATGGTGGTGCACATTTGTAATCCCCACACTTGGGAGACAGAGACAGGAGGATCACGCAGATTCAAAGCCAGCTTCGCTGGCTTAAGAGACACTGTTTTCAAATTTAAAAAAATATAAAATAGGTCTGGGAGTGTAGCCCAGAGGTAGAAGGGTTTCCAGGAACCCCAGTACCACACACACACACACACACACACACACACACACACACACATATTAAAGTGCAACAGGAGGGAAGAATCTAGCATATTTAAGTGTTCAATATGTATTTGGCTTTAAGACAAATAAGTTCAAAATGATTAGGTCCCCTTTTTATAAAATATTTGCGGTGGTATTTAAGTGTCTTGATTCAAAATAAGAGCCCTCAAGAATGAATGTGCTCTGGTTTCTTACCACTACCATAACTGTGACACCAGCTCTTGACATAGACCCGGGATGGTAGGTTTGTTCAGCATTCTCCTATCTTATCTGCAAACTTCTTTGATGCTTAGGAAAGCTTTTAGTAGTAGAGCATGCTGGTGCTCAACTGAATCTAATTTGTCTCTCCTGGTTTAGTGCAATTGAATCATCTCAAGAAAATGAGAAGCAATTAAATACCTGTTGCTAACGAGGCTCTGAACTAACCCGCCAACAGACAGATGCAAGGTGTTTATGTGTCATTGGAGTATATCATTTGGGAAAACATTACATTGTCTTTCTCCAATAGGAATTGCCAGAATTGATTTTCAAGTGCAGGCATCATAGGCCTACCAAGTCCCACCTTTGAGGATCATGGGAAGGAGAAGCAGGAGGGATTTGAGGAGCTCGGCCAAGGTTAGCCCAAGTGCAGTGGGAAACATCGTGCATGGGATTAGAAGTAACTGGACGGTAAAGAGGAAATGCAGCATTTTAGCAAAGGCTCTTTAAGTCCCAGTTCAGGAAATTATTAAATTCATTAGCCAGATACTTACAACCAGCTATTACTGCCCAGCCAAAGGAAAAACTAGTGCCAGCAAATGTTTTAAAACTACAACTAAACAAAAGTCAGGAAGCGTGTAATTAAAACTGTACCTTTATTGTATTGTAAAGAGTTTCACTGTGACATGGAAAATATTTAAAGGAGAAGGCTGTTTAGCTAATCTGTCTGTAAGTGAACTGCCTGGTGGAGAACCATCCTAAATTAACTGTAAGGCCACCCACCGAGCCAGCCTCATAAAGGGCCAGGGCTGCTCAGCTTGGTTTTGTGTAACCGTTCAATAATTACCAGATAAATGCATAACTAAAAGCTCTATTACACTAATAATTTGTACTGAGATAGATGTGTGGGGCACCCTGCTGGGTTAATTTGTCATCCCCGCTGCAAACTTCTAAAGAGAGCTCCTCTGTAGTGGAATCATGTTAATATGTTGTGGTCCCTGGAGGACAGGTTAGAGCAGCAAGACCACTTGGCTTCTTAATCTCTTCAAGAGGCAAAAAGCCCCCGGAGGGGGAGCCCTAAAGAGAAGGGGGTGATTAGCCATGTGGACCTACAGTTAGACTCATCCCGACATAGGAAGCTGCTCTCTCTCCATCTTACACGTACTACACACCCCTAGCCATACACACATGATCTGCATGCACCACAAAGGCAGAGGGGCCTTGACCAAAGCTCCTTAGAATCTCCTACGCCAGTACCATTCAGGAACCATACACTTACAGTGTCATAAGTGTGGCTGGTAAGTCCCACAATCAGATAAATCCCTAGCAGTCTTTCCGGCTTAGCTTGATCTAATGTTGGTTCCATGCTTATATTCGTTCTTTGTTTCCCTTTCTTCAGCATAAAATTAAAATTCAAGATTGAACTTGTGTCTCCTCTTTATGTGGAATGGTTTCTTCTCTCTCAGACATACACGCACCCAATTGCGGTTCCACATATAATGCACACATTTAAGCGTCAGTGCAGGGTTTTCAACCTCCCCATTGACAGAGTCATAAATCATGCTAAAGTTAAGTGAATTACTATAGCACGGAGCTGTAGCCTCCGCGGTGTTTATGTAGTACCAGCTCATCGCCCATGGCGGAGAGCGGGGTGGAGCTCTGACACTGGATATGGGATCTCACCGTCCAGTTCCTGTGGCCGCAAGATCACCGGACATCAACATCCCAGATTGCATCCTTTGTACCATAAAAACTAAAGTTTCACTGAATGACCCATGTTCCCCAACATGTATTTTTTTAATTTATATTTCCCCAGAAAATCTACATTTGCCATTTGCCATTTTTTTAAGGTTAAATGTCAGCTGTTTTTCCTTCCCCCCAAACAATTTCTTTTTCTTATGGGCAGAACACAAGCAAGAACATCAGAGTGACCAGGTTCTCCTACAGTAATAAGGTACCCGTGAACACAAAAAACTCCAGAAATAAATAAACCATTTGACCTCTGAAAAATAATACCAGTGGGAGCATTAGAGTATAGTAGAAATGCCCAGGTGTGGAGTTGGCCAGAGTAAGATTTGAGTTCTGGCCAGCCCCTTGGGGTCTGTTTAAGCTTGAGCAAGTCAGTTATCCTTTGTCAACCTTTGCTCTCCCAGCTATACAAAACTGGAAAGGGTTAATCAGAGCAGAAAGTGAAGTGGCCTATGTAATAAAGGTCCCAGTATGCAGTAAATATCCAATATATGTTAATTTTCTCTGAGAAAGCCCCCACCTATGTCATTATTTGCTTTCTGTGTGTGTGGTTCTATTGGGGAGGAACCTCACCTGTCTGGAAGAGGAGATGCCGTCTCAGGGAGTGAGCATGCCCAGTAAGTCCATCCCCTCCCTCTTCCAGGGTTAGAAGAACAAGGGATTCTCCCCAGGGGAGCCAGAGGTCCCCTCCCATGGCAGACAGCCCTTTAGCCATGGTTGATATTTCAAGTGGTCAAGCCTTCATTTGGCCCTGCCTCTTGCTAAAGCACTTGTGTAGTTTACAAGAGTTTCTCACTTATAAGACTCAATTCAGCAAGGAATCATTAAGCATTTATCTTATTTATCTGCCAAACAGTGGGTTGGGGCCTAATAAGCAAGCTGGGTTTTGGTTATTTGCTCACTTTTTAGATAATGCTTCTGTTTAAAAGATAATGGAGAGTCTCACTGGTGTAGCTTGGGTTACATTCCCACATTCCCACCCTAACTAACTGCACAGGCTGAGGCCAAGCAAAGGAGAATAGATAGATAGATAGATAGATAGATAGATAGATAGATAGACAGACAGACAGACAGACAGATCTGTTTCCAGAAGAGGGGGTGAAGGACCACAGGCTGCACTGAGTGCGGGCAATGGGCTCTGCTCACTCTCTAGCCTTGACTTATTGCTGTCATCAGCACTGCCAGAGAACAAGTGAAATGCAGGCTCAGAAAATGACTGCTGGTTCCTGCCCTGGACCTGCAAGGCAACTTGAAAACAGTTTGACTCTTTGATGCCTGGTTATCTGATGTCACCTCATTGTACTGTACAGTTCTGATTACTTCTCATATCTCTTGATGTATTCTTAAAACAATCCTAAGAATAATAAACAACCCAGAGGCCAGCACAGTGGTTAGCGCATAAGAGATTCTCTACACATTTGTTGGATGAATAGAGCCTGCTATGTTCTAGGCACCTCTTTCTAATCCTCAGAAAGGTATTTTAAATTGGTGCTTTTATACTCAGTTTACAGGTAAGAAAATGCAGGTCCAGAAAGGTTAAATGACTTTGTTCAGATGAGCGTAGGGAAGAAATTATTTTAAATATAGGGTAGTTGTACCCTGCCCCCCAAACCATAGGAAACATATTATTTCTGTTTCACAACCCAGGAAAGAAGGAGCTGAGGAAGCTGGCCCACCCAGCACTGGCCGATACACAAGCAAATGTGAAAATTCAACCCCAGACTCTATACAACAGATGGATTCCATTCTTGCTCCCTCTCCTTGTGTGAAATCTACCTACAGTAGTAATAAATGCCCAAGTCCTCCTGGGTGACTTCAAAAAGATGCTTTAAATTCAGGAGGAGAAATTGAAACTAAGCTTTAGTCATATTGCTCAGAAGTAAGACTTCTAGATAAACCTGGCAGTTTGGGGAGAGGGATGTCCAGTAAGACATCCCAGGGCTTTATGTTTGTTGTGGGGTTATGTTTCTTTGCTTGTTTTGGGGGGGGTTTTTGTTGTTATTATCTTTGTCATTTGGGTTTTTGCCCCTCTCTTCATAGAAATAATATATGAAAAGACACGCACATGGTGGAGACACCCACACTTGGTCTTTGTCCATGTGGTGGTAGCACTGCACAGGTTTCATTCGGACACTCTCTGTTGCACAACTACAGAGTGTCACCCCAGTGCTCCTCCAGCTGGGGCTGGACAACTCCTTGCCTATTTCTGTTAACTTCTGCAATCATCCCTTCTAATGGTGTTCTAATGGTGGTGTTTTTTTTTCTCAAATAATTTGTTTGGATTTGTTTTTCATCCTACATTTTCTGTATCCGAGTATAACTTGCATATTATGTAAAAGTTCAAGCTGCCTTCATGAAACTAAATTCTTGTTAACCTTGCCAATTAAATTATCACTCTTTATATTTGCAGTAATTGCAGCTGTTGTGTGGTGTTTGAACACACTGCACATCAGCCATCATGGAAGCTTAGGCAATTAGGGTATGGATGTGGTCAGTTCAGAGAAGTTCTGTCAGGGCAAAGGCTGGGCTCTGTCTCACAGGCCTTGAGCTACCACATCCTGGATTCTTCCCAGGTTTTATTTTATGTTGTTGATGTTTTTGTGACCTTTCTTTAGGGGGGGTGTTGGGTACTTGAGATTGAACACAGGGGCATTCTACCTCTGAGCTACACCCCTAACCCTTTTTATTTTTTTATTTTGAAACGAGTCTAAGTGGTTGAGGCTGACCTTGAACCTACAACCCTCCTGTTTCAACCTCCCAAATGTTAGAATTACAATAATGATCTACCATGCCTGGCACACTTGGTATTATTAAAGCTAAATATTTTAGCCCTCCCAAAGCTGGATATCTCAAAGACTGAGTCCAGATGTACCCTCTAAGTGAATATCCCAAACTCATTTTAAAATATAAGTGCTTTTAACAAGCACATGCTCCCTGGTTTCAGATTTTGTAGGTTGTAATTTTATTACTAGGGATCCATTGTACTGAGTTATTTGTAAAGATAATCCCAGAGGCTGAATTTTATTTGTAAATATAATCCCAGAGGCTGAATTCCACACACCCACTAGATCGTAAAACTAGATGAACACCAGTGTTCACTTTATTCAAACTCTATTCTGAGATGAGAGAACCAAAGGAGAGAGAACTTGCCCATATTTATGAGCCAGCTCATAGCATAAACTACACCAAAACCCATGACCCTTTATCTAACCAGAAAAATGTCCTAAAAAATACTCCAGATCCTCTGGCAATCTTTTTTAGTAATCGTGTATTAGACCTCTGATTAGTGAACTCTCAGTAGTACAGTGGGCCTTTCAAGGGGAGTGATGGAGATTTCCTCTGTGCATGTATTTGTGTTTGGGGAGGCAATGCTCAGGATCTAGTTGGATCAGAAGTGTGCCTGGGTGGCAGAGGTCTACGTGGTTAAGGGGAAGTCAGAATGGACACTCAAAGACCATGGGTTGAAGTGGACAGGTGTCTAAAGGGAAATGGTCCTATCATTCTAAGCTTCTAGATTGTCTCACAGTCTGAACTTTAAGCAGAAGTAGGAATCCATATATATTTGATCAGCAAAGAATCTTGACAAGTCATTGTTTCTAGGTATCTATAACTACTGCCACTGCCATTGCTTTGGCTTTGCATTTTATTGTTTGTGGAATATTCAAGACCTTCACATAATCCCCACACTAATACCTTTTTGCTAATATCAATGTGTCCCCTTGTCCAAGAGACAGGCAGGCAACAAGTCCTGCTACTGTCTCTCCTTCCCCTACTCCTGTGTACTCTAATCACTCAGAATTGGTCTTAGCACACAGAAGCAAATTCCAATTTATTCATTGCCCACCCCATCCATACAAATAAAATAGGCTATTTATTGATCATTATGTGTGTGATTAGAAACTACATAGGGTGCCTTATATCTAGTCTCATTTAATCTTCTTGGAAAACCTATGAGATTTTATTAGTACCATTATACAGTCAGAAAACTAAGGCATAGAAAAGCTCCAAAACTAGACTTAAAGCATAGTTAGTAAGTAGTAGAGCTGGACTTTACACACCTGTCTATCTGATATCAAAGCCCATGATCCTTATATTACACCACACTACTATTCGGACTCATGTGATAAACTTGGAATGATACACATAGACAGTAGACATAGTCAACTAGCTCCGATGTAGGCATATTAAGTTATGGCGAAGAGCCACAAAGGACCACAGTGGAGAGTGGGTGGAGATAAAGAAGGTATTATGATTGCCTTGGAAAGCTTCAGAAAGTGTTGGCTTCTGCAGAAATGCTTGCTAGGAACATGGAATGGTTTGGTGGAGATGAGGTGGAAGAAGAGTGGCTTTCAGGTGCCTAATGCTGAGCGCGGCAGGTATTGAGAGAGAACAATAATGCTGTGGGTCCACACCAGGGGCTGGAAAACCGTGGCTCACAGGGCAAATCATCCTTCTGCCATGCTTTTGAAAATAAAGTTTTATTGGCACACAGCCATACTCATTTGTTAATGAAACGTTGAGACAGCTTCTGCACCTTAGCAGCCAAGTTGAGTGACAATAAAGACCATGTAGTCTGTGAAGTCTAGGCTATTACCATCCAGACTTCACAGGGAATGTTTGCTTGTTGTCTAGACTCTAAGCCAAGGCACTTGAGCAACAGAGGTTCTAAGTAGCTTTTACTGATCGAGATAAAATTTTAAAAAGACACTAGCCTCTTTATTAGGGGGAGGGAAGACCTATTTTCCAAAATGACATTGGAATTTAATCACCAGTTAGAAGACTCCCTTAATTCAAATAGAATAGAATATGTCAACCACCTTGGGCACCTACTGTAATAGACGAACTACCTCCTCTGGTAGCAATAATATAAAAATGCTAGTGTTTTGCAAAACACCACATGATGTCATGTATTTCTCTCCGTTAACATATCCAGATCCTTTCAAGTGCATCTCAATGATGTTAAAGATACGGACTGAATGTTTTGGAAAGCCTTAACTTGACTTCAGTCAAACACTTTGTCATTTAGAAAAGTCCCCACCTCCTAAAGCTCTGAAAACCATTGCCAATTTCTCTTTCCTTGTGTCTCTGTTAAATCCTCTAACTCCAAACTTCTCAGCTTTCATAAATGGCAGACCTGATTCATGCATGATTTATAAATGATAGCTATGAACCATTAAGATAGATGTCTCTGCTTTAGGTAGTTTATAACGGCATTGTATAGCGTGGTTTTGAATTTCTGAAGAAGCAAAAGTACAAAGTAGTTGACAACCCAAACATTTCAAGTTCCGTTTGCTTATGGAAGGCTTGTTTTTTTTTTTTTCCAAGTGAGATTTTTTTTCTCTTCTTTTTTCTTCTCCTTTTGAAGCTTTGCCTTGTTAAAAACTTTTACTGCTAAACAATAGTTGTTAGGAGTCCTTAATGCCACCCTTTACTCTATGGACCTGGTTATTTTTATGCAAAGGCATCTTTCTACTGGGACATACAAGGAGTTTTTTCTTGTGACAGTGCTAACAGAAACAGTTTCGCATCTCACCTGTTGTCGCTGACTTCTTGTTGATGAACAAGAATACCATGAGCTTCTCCAGATGCCAGGATTTGGGGTTGATTCTTCATTTTAAAGAGGAAAGAAGCCTGTGTATAACTGGGTCTTAAGAGCATGCCACACCTGAAGGAGGATTGGATTTTGTTTGTGCTGCCCCTTGACAGCTTTTCTGTGGAGTCTCCCTTAGCAAAGAAACTAGGATTCACAGTCTGGTGCCAGAAAGCAAATGCTAATGTGAAAAGAATTCAAGTCTCTGTCCAATCTGTGAGAATCTGCAGCGGTCCACAGACAAGGAACGAGGCAGTTAGGGCAATGTCAAGGCTGTAGAGGAGGACGCATTTCAGTCCATGAAATTTGGGTTTGAAAAAAAAGTGGGAGGTTCTTAGAATTCTTGGAGGTTGAACTTTAGAAAAACCACTGGAAATAGTAGCAAAAGATTACTTTCTCCTATTTCTTTTTTCCCTAAAATTGAAAAAAAGCATAAAAATGCAAGGTTCCAAGCCTGTTTGTCCATCTCCATAGGGCCATCTTCTTTTACACAGCTTGTCCTTACATGCTCTAACTAGTCTTCTCTCTATTGTGAGCAATTTGCTTAAATGTGTGCTTACAAGATCTCCTTTTTTCTTTTTTACGTGTGTGTGTGTGTGTGTGTGTGTGTGTGTGTGTGTGTGTGTGGAAGGGGGGTAGGGAGGGAAAGAGGGGGTGTGGAAGGGAGGGAGGGAGGGAGGGAGGGAGGGAGAGAGAGAGAGAGAGAGAGAGAGAGAGAGAGAGAGAGAGAGAGAGAGAGAGAGACTGGAGATTAAACACAGGGGCATTCTAGCTCTAAATTACACCCACTTTTTTCTTCTTGAAACAGAGTCTTGCTAAGTTGCTGAAACTGGCCTCAAACCTGCAATCCTCCTATCTCAGCCTCCCAAGTACTTGGATTACATGCATGCACCACCACATCTGGCTACAAAACCTCCTCTTTATAAAGGACTCTCAGTCTAACAATGAATGTTGGATTATATAAATCTCTTCAACATACACAGTAATACAGTAGCAACCTTGGCCTTCTCCGGTCTTCACCAATTCTCCTTTAAAAGGAGGATGTACTTTTAAATTTAAACACACACACACACACACACACACACACACCTTTAACTTTTTCCCCTTCAAACCAAAACCAGGAGAGAATTTTAAGGAATTTGGGTTGCTTCAGTGAGGGAAAGAGAGTGAACAAGTAAACCAACCTGCCTGACCTGCTTTCTCTTTTTTTAAAGTAACTCATTAATACTGATCATTCTGTAAAAATAACTGAACACTATACCCTTTGGGAAATTCTGGTTCTCTGTTTCTTTAGTGGAGGCTACTTGGTTGAGCACATGAAGGTGGTGCCACGCCAACCAGAAGAACCTGCCCAGGCCCCCTTCCTTCCCATCTTATTTGTATTCCTTATAGAAAACCCAAGCAGTTGCTTTAAACCCGTTTGGCTGTTCGTTAAAGGTTAAACTAGTCGTGAGAGCCACCCAGAGTGAAGTATATCTGACACAACCTACTCCTTCTGGCCTAGGGTACCAAGAGTATTTGGCCCCAGAAGCAGCCAATTTAGCAGTGTCTTTTAATACACAAAACTGTATTACCATCAGCCTGGATACAGATGGATGCATTGCAATAAACTGTAACCACTTGAGAAAAGCCTTTATTGACTTTCAAGTAAATAATGCACATTTTAAAGGATCTAAATATGCATTTACATAATGTGCTGTAATTTTTATTGTGTCAACTCTCTCTCTCTCACACTCACACGCGCACTTGCACACATACACACACACCCATAAGAGATGTTTTACTTTGTCAAAATTTGGGCTCATACTGTTCTTTGCGCACTCTTTTATCATTATGCCAGATTCACTGGTGGTAGTTTCTCTTCATAGGGCCTGAGCTAACCATCTCAAAGAACATTTAATGAATTTACTTTTTAATTGATTTAACCCAATGACTCTAAAATGGTTTGAGACAACTTAGATAAAAACTTGGTTAGATACACCAGAAAGAGCAAATCCAAGATAAAGAGAGGAAACAGAAACTAAAAGGGGAAGACAAATTAAACATTTGACTTTTTTTTTTTTTTTTGGTGGTACTGGGGTTCCTGGAAGCCCTTCTACCTCCGGGCTCCACTCCCAGACCTATGTTATATTTTTGAAACAGGGTCTCTTACGCCAGCGTGGCTGGCTACGAACCTGCGCGATCCTCCTGTCTCCGCCTCCCAAGCACGGGGATTACAAGCGTGCGCCACCACGCCCGGAAACATTTGACATCTTAATTATGAGATTCAGTGAGTCTCATTGTCCAGTAGAGGGTGAATGGCAGGTTATCCAGAGACATAGCATATATTTAGTAATGGCTAATGGATCTTTGTGATGTCTGTGATACAACTGTTTTCTGTTTCAGTAAATTAAAGCTCAGACCAGTTGTGGTTGTACATGCCTGCAATCCCAGTTTCTCAGGAGGCTGAAGCAGGAGAATTGCAGTTCAAGGCCACCCTTGGCAACTTAGTCTCAAAATAAAAAGGGCTGGACACCCTAGGTTTAATTCTCCACACTGAGAGGAAGGAAGGAAGGAAGGAAGGAAGGAAGGAAGGAAGGAAGGAAGGAAGGAAGGAAGGAAGGAATTTTGAACTTGTATTCAGTTCTACAGTGAACTGTGACTGAACTAGAAAGTCTTAGGCATGAGAAAGTCGGGGTTGAGAAGGATGACCCCTTGAAATGCAGACACTGCAATTGTCTAATTTGAAACTACAGTCTAGATGATTTCCTGGTGTTAATTAAGAAGTAATGGATCCTAATAAATCAGTCATTGTACAATTCATTCCATATAGTATTATACAATCTTAGTCTCGTGTTAAACTCTACACCTTAAGGAAAAGGTAAAGAAATTGTTTTTAGTAAAATATAGTAAGTAAAGCCAGGCATGGTGGCGAATGCCTATAATAACAGATTCCAAGCTTTATTACTCATTATATGCAGTCTTAACCCTTAACAACTTTTCTATACGCTCCCTAGTTCTTTACTGGGTAAGAAAAAACAAGGTTTTTTTTTTTTGTTCTAAGAAAGTTTTATGATTATTGTTTAAATTTCTGTATCACTCACATATTCACTCACTTATTGTAAAGTTAACAAATATTTACTAAGCACCAGACTGGGTTCTGGGTATACAACAGTGAACAATTAAGTAAACAGAAAATCTAGTTAGCAAGATGGGAATGGCTAGGAGAATGGTAAGTTTGAGAGGGGAGAGTAAAGACAATTCTAGTTCCCATAGGCTATGTTCAAGGTTTCAGTTATGTGACTAAGAGTGAAACTTCATCTCCTTTGGCCCATCTTTGTCTCTTGAACCTGTAGTAGGAGCCTGTGACTACTTATTGGATGGATTAAAAGTGGCTTTAATGTTAAGGCTCCATCAGATCATCTTTAAGACATGAACTAGACTTTTGTTTCTACTTCAATCCCTCATTTCCACTCTTTATTTTTTATTTTTTTATTTATTTATATATATATATATATATATTTTTTTTTTTTTTGGTGGTACTGGGGGTGGAACCCAGAGGCTTTCTACCTCCAGGCTATACTCCCAGACCTATTTTATAATTTGGAAACAGGGTCTCACTAAGTAGATGAGGCTGGCTTCAAACCTGTGTGATCCTCCTGTCTCAGCCTCCCAAGCGCAGGAATTACAAGCGTGCGCCACCACGCCCGGCTCCATTTTCACTCTTTAAAAACTACAGATGTCACTCTGAACCACACAGTCCTAGTCATTTCACTCTGGGAACAATGAGCTCAGGTCCATCAATCAATAAGCATGCATTATGTTTCTTTGTTTGTTTGTTTGTTTGTTTGTTTGTTTGTTTGTTTGAACTGGAGGTATAGCTCAGAGGTAGAATGCCCCTGAGTTCAATTGCTAGTTAGAGAGAGAGAGAGAGAGAGAGAGAGAGAGAGAGAGAAAGAAGAAGAAGAAGAAGGAGGAGGAGGAGGAGGAGGAGGAGGAGGAGAAGAAGAAATAATAAGAGATAAAAAGAAATGGAAGTGAAAGCTGCTGTAGTGGCTTGACTTACTTTGAGTATATGCAACCTTTAATATGTGCTGCTCTTGTCCTCTAACTGGTTTTATCGACCATTCTTCCAACTCAAGGGCAAAATTTGTCATAGACGATTATTAAACATCTCACAGAAGTTGTTTAATGTAATCGTCTTGTACAATAGAATTCATCAGGGGTCACATGTAAGGGAGCAGCAATTGCCTGAGTCTTGTCAGTTGTTATGGGTAGAGGACCCGTATTTAACTCATATTTGAGTAGGCATCACTGCCTATTCAGCCCGCAGATTCCTCTGCTCTGACATTTAGGTATTTCTGTGTTTGGCTTCAAAATGGTTTTTTTTTTTTAAACCTTTCTATGTAAAGTGAGGCACCCAAATTGCATGGGTTCATTAAGTGATCATTTACTACATACTTCAAAAAAATTTCATCCTGAATTAGTCCCTAGAAATCTCCTTGAAAGGAGTCTAAGAGCTTTAACAATGAATTATTGTCTATGGATAGCTCAGCACGAAAGGGGATCCATATGTGCAAACTGGAATTTGTCATACGTAATGTCAGTTAAATCAGGTCTAATCTACCAAATACATTTTTTATTGCTTGCTTCATTAAAAAGGCTCTTAAGGTAATGAATAATCTTCATCTTCACCAAGGATTATTAATGCCTTTATAACTCATGTCCACTGAAAATAGAAAGACAGCTTGAAATTCTACCCTAATCTAACCTCCATGTTTGTCTCAGAGCCGTCAGGAAGAAAAATCTATCAGACCTATCAGTGTTAAATGCAGTCCCAGGAGTGATACTCCAAATCAGGCCAGGAGAAGAACTAAAGAAGGGAGCTGACCAGGCTCAGCTGTGGCCGAGCAGGTCTTCCTCTTCTTAACTCTGGTGTTCTCTTTTCCTGCAGCAAGTCCGCACGCAACCCCGTCGACGCTTCACTTTCCGACATCACCCATCATCCAGCAGCCTGGGCCTTACTTCTCGCACCCAGCCATCCGCTACCATCCTCAGGAGACACTGAAAGAGTTTGTCCAACTTGTCTGCCCTGACGCTGGTCAGCAGGCTGGACAGGTGGGGTTCCTCAATGTAAGGAAACCTCTCTTTTTTAAAAAATTTCTTTAGAAATGTCAACTGAATGTAAAAATAACAAGGGGAGACCTTCCAACATGAAGGACATGGTGCTCTAGTGTTGTGCTAACTGACTGCGGGCAAATGCCATATTTATTCTAGATTGTGGGAAAGTTAACTTGTGCTAAGAATGATTGGCTGGAGTTTAATAACAGTGTTTGTGTTAAGTTTGCAACTGTCGAGTTTATGACTATAAATCATCTCGAGAGTGACCCATATAACCTTCGACATTCCAAGGGCTGGTAATTCCACCTCCTGCTTTCTCACCCCAGGACTCATACAGTTAACAAAATAGACTGGATAATTTTAAGTAATGATTTGGGGAGGTAGAAAGAGGTAAAGGGTGGAAGGAGACAGATGTTTCAGATCAACCAAGTTGATATTTAAAAAAAAAAAAAATACAGTCTCCTAACACTTTGGATCAAGTTGACCAGTACTTGAACTCAAGATGCTAGACACGCAGTTTATTATGGTTTGTTATTTCTGCAAGTAGTTATCTTTCCCACTTATCTTTGTATAAAGCTAACCCCTATTCAATAGCTTTAAATGAATGTTTTCATTTTTCCCCTCAGATAAACCAAATAATCACAATTTGAAATAACATCCAAATGTAAAAGTGATTTTTTAAAATTACAAATTTTATTACAGATCCTGAACTAAATCTTTACAAGGGAGCACTTCGTTCCAATGCCAATAATAATAACAAATAATGACCGACATAAAGCCAAATTTGGTTTTCCTTTTCCCATAACAACTGCACAAAAAGCCGCAGATTAGCCATAATTATTATGGCCCAGTTTTAGGATATTATGTCACACTGTCCTATCACTGGTTATCTTCCTTTGCAGAAATACCTGATTCTGCATATCTGAGCCAGAACGGGCAGCTTTGACTAATGTCTGGTGATGTGTTAGCAGATACATTTCTGTCTAGACAACAAATCAATATGGTGCCTTTTTTCCTTTTGCTTGTGTATTCATTTGCTTGGCTTATTCTTAAGCATTCACTTATGGACTTTCAGGCCACTCGGAAATAACACACAGGCGAGCTGCTGGCAAGAGAGCATAGCATTCTGACCGTCCAACAAGATGGTCTTTGAGGAACAATCCTAAATATATCCAGGCACACTGATGGCGGAGCGAGGCTGCCTCTGCACAGTTATTAAGCTTAGGCTTAAAAGCCCAGGACGACAGGGCCTCCTTCTCCTGAATTCCAATTTGGAACTACAGTCCAACCACAGGCTGTTCTTGTTGGTTGATCAGTGTCACTGAAGTCAGTAAATTCAGTCAAAAAGGCCACTTTCTCTGAGAAACAATGACAAAAAAGAATCTCATCACCAACATCGGGCCTCTGACTTCTCGATTTGTAAATTATTTTTTAATAGTCTCCACATCATCCTATATAACTCTCAAATATCCAGATTTGCATTTTGATCAAAATTTTATAGGGCCTCAGGAAGGTCTCTTCATGGAGCTATTTTGAAAACCTTGAAAATAAAATGGATTTTATGGCTATCCTCAGAGGGAAACTTGCTTTTGTTAAAGAAATGTTATGTGGTTGTTTTAACATCAGGCAGCCAAACATATATGACTGTTACAGCATATGCATAGATAATTTAAATCAAGATGAGAAGTGATATTTTTGCCTAGCAGAATTCTGATAGCTGAATTCTAAAGTTTCTGCACCTAATGTTATACAATGTGTGAAAGAAAATTTTATGTGCACTTAACACATTTATTAAATGTTACATCAGATCAGCTTTGAAAAGTGCAAATACAATTTTTAATCTCCAATGCATTATTTGGGGAAATCCATTTTACCTACATAAAGAGGCATGATAAAATAATACCACAGTTCATAAAACACTGAGATATTAAAGAAATATTTAATAATCTTAGAAATGATGATGAAGGTAGCAGTTAATACAGAACTAAGCCGTCCCAAGCAAAAGTTGGTTACTCGGACAACAAATCCAGAATGATCATGGGCAGGTCATTTTATGAAACCAGATGGGGGTGAGGGGAGACAATGTAGTTCAAGAAATAATTTAGGATGCAGTGAGTATGTATCTGCCTGAGTGTACTTTTGTGGAGTGCCTTAAGAACATAACTCAACACTTTGTCATCCACATGAATTTAATGGAAGATTTCAAACAGCTCAAATAATAGTAATTTATGTAAAACCTAGCAGATCTTTCTCTTTCTCGGCTAATGGTTGACATCTGTTTCTTCTTTTTCTTGTGTGTCTCTTATTCTTTCTCCCACTCTTGCAGCCCAATGGGAGCAGCCAAGGCAAGGTGCACAACCCATTCCTTCCCACCCCAATGTTGCCGCCGCCGCCGCCACCGCCGATGGCCAGGCCTGTGCCTCTGCCGGTGCCAGACACGAAGCCTCCGACCACGTCAGCAGAAGGAGGTGCAGCCTCCCCCACCTCACCAAGTAAGTACGCTGAGATGAGGCGCCATCCCTTATCAAGTTCTGTGCACTTGAGTTCACACCTAAGCCTTGGCCCTTACTATACAGGGTCTACAACCGGCATCAGTGCCCTGAAATGGTCTCAGTGTGAGTCTGCAGAGGCCAGGCCAGAGTGAAAGTGAATGCCACCCCTGGTACTATTGACTACTCCATATGTGGAAATGATGGAGAGTTTAGGTAGATAAAATGGTACACACCCAGGACTGAAATCAAGATACAAAGGATTAAATTTCATGCATTATTTGAGTGGTTTTGAACACAATCCCCATAAACGCCAAACCACATCTAATTATGTGAATCCTTATTAGCAAAAAAAAAAAAAAAAATCCCAATACTCCTGGATAGCCCTTCCTTCCAGGAACTTTCCATCCAAGAGAAATGTGCTTGATGAGATACAAGACTTATATACCTATACACCAGATAGGAAAAGAATGGTGAGATCAAAGTGTCCATTCAAAGGTGTGTGAGTGGAGCATGCCTGGAGGAAGAGCCTGGCAGAAGATCAGAGTAGCCATTGCGGTTGTACGGCTGAGCTTGGCAGGGGAAGGCAATCGAAGGTAGACCTGGATGGAAAGAGAAGAACTCCTGGCTCTTCTCTGAACTGTCTGGGGACATATGATCAGAGAATATAGGATTTCAAACCCTTTTTAGGTAATGGGGATGATTACTTGATGAGTTAGGGAGTAAGCCATTCTCCGTGTATTTCCTGATATGTTAGAGATGGCAGGAGCTGGACATAAACACACAAATGTGGCTTTTATTAGTGCCTGGAATGATGACAAAAAGAGTGATGGCTGGAGTTCCCAGTGAGGGATGGCCTGGCCTGGATAAGAAGTGTGATGAGCGACTTCCTCCATGCTTTCGAGAGCAATCAAAGTGTAGGAAAGGATAAGGACTGTGGCAGCAACCCCAGGGAGAGCCTTTGAGGGGATCTTTAAAGGGAGGGCTGTTGGAGGCAGAGTCTACTGAGGAAGAGATATAAGAGCAGACCAGGAAAGGAGTGTTAAGGTCAAGAAGGGATTGGGGGAAGGATATTTTTTAATAGACATAAGCACCAGGGATGGGTGGTCATTCAGATAAGTAGTAAATGAGATTCCTGGCCTCTCAGCTTTCTTACATTCAATATTGGAATTATAGTGATATTGGATACAGAAGAGAAAGGGTCAGAGAGGAAAGATGAGCTATTTAGCTCGTGTTCATTGGAGTTGATTCTGGGGACACCGAATCCAAAATGGCGAGAGTCCCTTTTGAACATACTGAGCATGAACTCTGGGTTATCTGGTATTTATGCATTTGGATACTATGTGCATAAGTGAGTGGCATTGTGAAGGAACTCTCTATCTACAGCAAAAAGATTGAGGGTCCAGGGGTGATTGAGGAGAACCTACTTTTCATGGTAAGAGATGGCATAGTTCAGCACTTCTTAATGAAGGAGAAGACCCAAATGTCCAATGACATAGAACAGGCATAATCTTGGCCTATGGATCCTGGAAGCCCAGCTGAAAAAATGGACTTCTGAGCAGAGGCTCATGGGAGTTTCCTACCTAGTGAATGTTTATGTAATATCTGCTAATGAGTCCCCAAACCCTGCTTACATCTATCCGCTGGAGCTATCAGCCACAGACTAGCAGCTACATGCTTCTTGTGCCCTGCACATACCCCGGTACCATTTTACTGTTCCTCTTCTCCTTGTCTGCACAGGACACTGCCACAGTCCTTAAAAAACCTGGTAGTAATATAACCCCTATTCTATATAGAGCATCCTCACCTTTACTATTAGTGTCTCATGCTTCAAAGTGAGTTTTCTAGAAAGGAGGTGAGGCCTGGCAGGGGACCATGCAAAAATAGAAATATAGTTATAATATAGTTAAATATAACTATAGAAGTCTAAAGAAGAGGGTGCAGGTGCCCACCTTTGTAATTACTAGCTGTGTTTCTCTGTAAAGTAGTTTCCCCATCTGTAAAATGTGGAGGATAACACCTACCTGGCAGCACGGTGTGAAACTGGCTCTGAGAGAAGTGCTTCCCCAAATAAATTGGAACATTTTATCATTGCCCAAGCTGCTGCACCGTGGAAGACACCAGACTTGTATAGTGGTGGGGTGTGTCTACAGGACCTGGAGAAGCTTCTCAGTTGGTAAATTAGATGGACAACTTTTGGCCAGTGGTTCTGGACTCCACTGCTAGACTGCAGCAAAGGCCTTGTTTAGGGAGGAGCCTCTTGGCATCTTCAAGCCCTTTGTCAACTGTGTGGGAGGAAAGGTGGGTGAGGTCTTGGCAGATCCAGCCTGAGTAGTTGCGTGTAGGTGAGGGCAGGGTTTAAAGATTTGGAGGAGGAGACTCTCAGGAGGGAGTCCCAAAGTTTGATATGGGTAATTTGATATTTACTATTTGTTTTGTTTTATTGGGGTTTTTTGTGGGGATTTTTTGTTTTGTTTTTTTCTTTTTTTTTTTTCTTTTTTTTTTTTTTTTGGCAACACTGGGGATGGAACCCGGAGGTATTCTACTTCTGAGTTATACCCCTAGCTCTATTTTTTATTTTTAGTTTAAAACAGGGTCTCACTGAGTTGCAAAGGGCCTCACTAAATAGCTGAGGATGTCCACAAACCTCAATCCTCCTGTCTTAGCCTCCCAAATGCTTAGATTACAAGCATGCACCACCATGCCCGGCTGATAGTCACTATTTGAATCATAAGAGTCAAGAAATATAGACAGAGTAAAATCTTCTGATGGCAGACAAAGTTTTTTATCATCATAAATGTCAGCCTTAGTGCTGGTCTTTTCTAGGGTATGTTGGATTCACTGTCATACTATTTCACAGCAATCTAGTGCTTACCATATTCTGCTTTATTAATAAGACAGTAATCAGCTGGGAGAGCTGTAATTTATAGCATTGGAGAAGCCTCTCAAAAGTCTCAAAGCCTGAGCTGAGTGTGACAATGCATATCTGTAATACCAGTACTTGGAAGGCTGAAACAGGAAGATCACAGGGTCTAGGCCAGCCTCAGCAACTTAGTGAGACTCTCAGTAACTTAGCAAGACTATGTTTCAAACTAAAATGTAAAATAAGACTGAGAGTATAGCTCAGAGGTAGGATGCCCCCAAGTTCAATCCCCAGTACCACTACACACACACACACACACACACACACACACACACACACACACACCTTTAAAGCCTACTGAACAAAAACTCCTCTCATGCACTAGTTTCTGAATATAAGGATAAAATGAGACAGATGTTAGAATATCACCTTCAATATTAGAGAACTTAGTTTGTAACTGTGGGAAAATGTGCTTACTCACACTGCACCCCAAGATTATACCCAGTGTCTACCTGGCAGTGTCACTGGCAGTCCTGGGCCACTACAGGCCTTTCTCCTTAGCTCCCTCTCCTGCATGGAACTGATGGTACAGGGCTGCAGGTGGCTGTGTGTTCCAGACCAGCACCTGTCTCTACATCCAGTTTCTACTTCTAAGCTGTACAGTCTAGAGAGCAGTAAGTGAGGGGGTGCAGAGGAGCCAAGAGTGTGTGGCCAGGTAGACGTCAGAGTGAAGTAGCCTCCCCGCTCTTGCCATGCATCTCCAATGCCTTTCTCCATTCATTTATTCAGCCCTCATATATTAGGCACCTGCTATATTCCAAGGCTGCATTAGCTGCCTGGGATACAGAGATGATTAACCCCTGCTCCCAAGAAATGGGGATTTATCAAGGGATACAGCTGGTAAACAGGCAGGGGCATAGAACAACAGCGAGTTAAGAATGTGAATTGGGACTATAAGATGACGTGGGACAGGGTTGGGTCCAGGTCTGGGGCTTTAGTGACAGACTCTGTTTTGTGGGGCATGACTTCAAAGCTACTTAGTAAGGGTAACATTCTGGTGTTTTAAGAGAAAGTATATAACTTTTTCTTCAGAAACAAGCTTGAGGGAGTAGGGAACCTAAAATTGGATTATCACTAGATAAAAGTTTAGGGAAAAACTTTAATAAATCATATGCCTTCTTAGAAATTAAAATCACAAGATGGTTGGACCCTCTTTGTCAGTTTGTTAGATCTTCATGTTAGCAGAAAGATCCATGACAGGGTATTAGGTACAGATATTCAGCATCCAATAATATATTTTAAAATGAAGCATATTTCAGAAACATTGATCATATGATGTAAGACAGCCTTTTCTGTTAAGGGATTTGAGATGACTTGCAATAAAATAAGATTTTAAAAATAAAAGCTAGTATGTAAAGGGGTTCCCGTATTACTCATACATTTCTGAGTCTCAACTTTCTGGGGCCTCAACTCCCATGTCTGCTAATGGGAGTAATGCTAAACTTGGGCCAGTCTCATAGGAAGATTATCAGGATGAACTAGGTGACAGATGTGCTGTACTGTGCTGTAGACAAAAGTCCAAGCCATCATTTTTAATATCCTTTTATAATGAAATACAAATGGATGCCAGCCTAGAGCAGAGTATGTATTTTTTTAACTAATCAGTTGCCTCTGGCACTAATACTAAACTTTGCTGCTATGACTAGAAAAACAGGGGTAAGGCAGATCTGGGGGGGAAAAATGCCTAGGAAATAAGTACATTTTAATGGGGGAAAAATATTCTTACCAGTGCCCTAAAAAAAAAGAAGAGTGGGGTAGGAATAACAGTTCTATTTTCTCTCAAGGAGAACTTGTATATTATTATGTGTTTGGAGAAAGATTGATAGACTGTACCAGCACTCCTTAGGATATCATGAGAAATTGGAGGCATGACCTGTGAGAGCAACTCACATGAGTGTGTTCCATTCCCAGTTATTAAGTGCCAGTGTGGGATTCTATCCCCAGCAAGGGAGGACTGCTGCTTCCATTCATGCAGTATGTACTTGCTGAGTACCAGCTAAGTGCCAAGAACTCCTCTAGGTGCTATATTTCAGCAAGGGACAAATGAGATCAAAGTGCTGGCCTTTGGAGCTTGTATTCTAGAGAGAGGAGAGAGACCACAAGCAAAACCGTCAGGGTAAAAGGTGGTTAGGATATAAGGTGCCATCATCTCTGCTACATAGGAAGATGAATTGCATAGAGGTTGGGAGCACCAGGAAGGGAATGAACTATAAGCAGGTAGAAAGGCCAGGTGAGAAGGGGAATTTAAGAGCCAAGCTCTGGGCCTGGGGAGCCAGGAGACTGCAGTGAGCAGCAGTTTCCAAACAAAATGAGCAGCCCAGCCCATGCAGAGGCCTGTTTGAGGGAACTGAGGATGGACAGGGAGAGAATGGAAGTTGGAGGCAAGGTCAGAGAGGGGCTGAGGATGTGAATGAAGCATGGGAACACAAATCATGTAGGACCTTCCAGGCAGCCTCAGGGCTTTGCATCCTCCCAGAGAGATGGGGAGCACAGGAATGGTGCCGCTTGGATTTTAATAGAAACGCCCCCGAAAGGTTTTATTGAGAAGAGTTTTCCAGGAGCAGGGATGAAAACAGCAAGACCAGTTAAAGACTCTGTCTTTTTATCAATGAATATAATGAGTGTCTTCTCCATGACAGCTGCTGTTGTAGGCACAAAAGATACAAAAGTGAAAGAAACAGAATCTCCTGCCCCAACAAAGCTTGTGTTCTAGCGAGAGGAGACAATAATCAAAATACAAGTAAATTAGGAAGTTAGGGACCAGTAGACACAGGGAGAACACTGAAAGAGGCAGGGTATGGGGCGGGAGGCAATGCTACTGCACTTATCCTAGCCAAAGCTGCTGAGGACCTGCACCCGTGCCAGCAGCCAGGGAAGTGGGCCATGGTTGGGTTCCAGATGTATCAAAAGGTCAGCTAATGGAATTTGTCAATGCACTTGGTATGGATTGAGAAAGGAGCAGTTCTAGGCAAGGGTGGGAGACCAGAAGTTGCGTTTGAGCAGGTTTTATTTGAGATGTCCTACTGCTGAGATTATTCATAAGAACATCCTGCCCACTGTACTCTGTACACATTACTGTTTCTGGGTATATCATCTCATTAACTGGGAAAGGATTCCTTTTTGAACATGTAATACAATAGACACATTTTCCTACGAGTCCTGAGGACAAGAGCTCAAGAACATGAGAAATCTCTCATTATGTTTGAGTCTATTTGTGGCATGATAATTCAAAACACACCATTCTTTGTGTTAATTGGCTATATGATCCAATTTTCATAAAGTAGTTGGGACCAAGATCATACTATAAAAATAGACTTTTTTATATTTTGTTTCTGAAATACAGATTGGCATCATAGCCTAGAATTATAATGATAAGAAAAAACACTTTTGAATTATGATGGAAGATAAAATATGCATATTTTCATTTTTAATTAATTAGGAACACAAACATTCAATTTAAAAATGCATAAAAGACTCATAAACATTTTTGTCCATAACTTCTTAGCTATGAATTTCTGATTTTTTTAAAACAGAATTCTATTAAAATATAAGCATATAATAATAACTTACCTTTATTATTTATTTTTATATCTTTGATGAATCTTGTCTATGTTCATTATATGAATGAATTTGAGTGTTTTAACCAAGAACATAACAGTAATCTATGACTGGATGGAGATTTTTTAGAATAATAATTAACATGTGCTGGTTGTTTTCTGATTAGCAAAGGCCTTTACACAGATATATTATCTTTTTTTTTTTTTTTTTTTTTTGCAGATTTGGGGGTGGAACTCAGGGACATTTGACCTCCAAGCTACACCCCCTGTCCTGTTTTATATTCTTTATTTTGAAAGAGGGTCTTACTAAGCTACGGAGGGCCTCACTAAGTAGCTGAGGCTGTCCGCGAACCGTGATCCTCCAGTCTCAGCCTCCCAAATGCTGGGATTACAAGCATATGCCACCACGCCTGGCCACACATATATTTTCTTATCCCATCTGTTCAAACCTTGTGAGAGGTGGGATTTTCTAGACAAGGAAAATGAGAGTAGAAAGCAGAGGTTTCTTTCCCCAAGATTATACTCCCTGGTAATTTGGCAGAGACTCAAATACAGGCCTTCCCTCTCCTCCTGCTGCCTCATACTGTAACTAAACCAATTGCAAAGCAATTGACTGTGCTCTGGTCATGGGAAAAACATACTGCCTGCCCAGGCCTGGAATTAACAAGAAAGTATTTGGCTTTTACTAATGTATCTTGCACTCTTAAGAATCCTTATATGTATTATTTCATCATTTCAATCACATAAATTTCCTTTTTACCCTAATTGAAAAAGATAAGTCTTGGAGAGATAAGGTAACTTTCAAAAGATTACTCATTCAGGTATTGTAGAGACCTGAGTCACATCCCACCACCTGTTTATTTGTTTGTTTGTTTGTACTGGGGATTTAACCCAATATAAGACAATCTGCCTTGAAGCTATACCTCCATCCCTTTTTATTTTTAGTTTTGCTGAGGGTGGCCTTGAGACTGCAATCTTCCTTTCTCAGCTTCCCAAGTATTGGGATTACAGGCACACACCACCATGCCCAGCAATATCATCCAACTTGAACCTAGAGTTAGTAGGCTTTGCTGGAGCATAAGAATCTATAAAAATATTTGCTTTAACATAAAGCTTTCTATTTTTTTCAATTTTATTTTTGCAGTGAAAAAACTATACAGAGAAATATAGAGGAAATGTTGGTAGCCATTTATACATTAGTATGAATTGAATTGAATTCTTATACTGAGAGCATTACTAGCAGGGAAGGCAAGAAAGCACAATATCTGGAAGCAGACAAAAAACTGTTTTCTCCTTCAGTGAAGAAACAGGGGATTATAGGAAAGAAAGAAAAAAGTGAGTTACTGGTTTCTTTTCACAACACTTTTTCATAACTAATGCCAGGATTATAACATACCTTTTTAATTTTTTAAATTTATGTTCAGTGACAATTTTTTCAGTGTATAGTTCTGTGAGTTCGTATCACATCATGGATTCTGACAGCCAACACCACAGACAAGATACGGAACAATTCCAAACAGCTGATGATTCCTGTTGACCCTTAAGTCAGTGTCGTATAGGACAAGTGAACTTATTTTACTTCTATTTCCACACGTTGATTTTAATCTCTTTATCAGTGCTGCTGCTATCCTGGTTACTTTAGTTTTTTATATTCTTTGGAATTAGGGGATTATGAAAGAGACCCAAATACACACAGTATTTTTAGTCTATGATAAGAGTGGCATTTCAGAGGAGGGAAAGGGATTACTCAATAAAATGTATTGGAACAACTGAGTATCAGTCAGGAGAAAAATCCTCACACAAAAATAAATTTGAAACAAAAAATATAACATGAAAGCATTAAGCCATAAATTACCACAAGAAAATGTAGGGCATTTTTTTTTTTATTAAAGTAAGGAAGCCTTTTTTTTTTTTTTTTTTTTCCCTTGGTTCCTGGAAACCCTTCTACCTCCAGGCTACATTCCCAGACCTATTTTATATTTTATTTGGAAACAGGGTCTCTTAAGCCAGTACGGCTGGCTTTGAACCTGCACGATCCTCCTGTCTCCACCTCCCAAGTGCAGGGATTACAAGTGTGCGCCACCACATCCAGCAAGGAAGCCTTTTTTAAAGAATACAAAAACCCAGCATCCATGAACAAAAAGACTGAAATTTCTACTCTAAACGTATCAAAAATTTATATAGAAAAAAAACTAACCTAAGGGGAAGTCAAAGGCAGAAGATAAAATGGAAAAAATATGTTTGCAATACATATCACATGTTATCTGATATGTAGCATGGGTGGTACACACGTGTGTATGCCTACTTTCATAGTACAGGGGATTTAACCCTGGGATGTTCTACCTCTGAGCAATACCCCAACCCTATTTTATTTTATTTTTATTTTGAAACAGTGTTTCAGTTCCTAAGGCCATGCTGAGTTGCTGAGGCTGGCTTAGAACCTATAATCCTTCTGTCTCAGCCTCCCAAGTATTGGGATTTCAGGCATGCACACCATGCCCCAGCTTGTTTTGTTTTGTTTTGTGGTACTGGGGATCAAACCTAGCACTCTACCACTGAGCTACATTCCCAGGACCCACTTTTTTCAAATTATTTTTTATTTTGAGACAAGGTCTTGCTAAAGTCATAGAACATCCGTTCATCCTGTCTCCACCTCCTGAGTAGCTGGAATTAGAGGCCTGCACCACTGCATCCAACTAATATACATTTTAGATGTCAGAAAAAGACCAACAATCCAATGGAAGGACAAGAAAATGATAAAACAACAAAGAGAAGAAAAGCATTTTAAAGATTTCTCACTCATGTAATATGAGAGCAATACAAATTAAAGCTTAAAATATATTTTTACCTAACACATTTGCAAAGATGGAAAAGTATCTTAACATAACACTGGTAAACATACAGAAAATAGGCCCTGTTTTACAACATTAAAAGACTACAAATGGATTCAACCACTTCAGAGAACAATTTAGTTTTGTATAGAAATATATATATATATATATATATATATATTTAAATTACATATGTAAATATGATCATGTGTAAATATTAAATGTTTACATATGAAATTTATGTATAAGGGTTTTTTTTTTTTGTTTTGGGAGGGTTGGGGGTTTGTTTTTTTTTGTAGTACTAGGGGTGGAATCCAGGGACTTTTCTACCTCTGGGCTATACTCCCAGACCTATTTTATATTTTATTTGGGTCTCACTAAGTTGCTGAGAGCCTCACTAAGTAGCTGAGGCTGGCTTCGAACCTGTGTGATCCCCCATCTCAGCCTCCCAAGTGCTGGGATTACAAGTGTATGCCACTACACCTGGCTCTATGTATAAGTTTTAAGTATAAACCCTGCATACATTTAGACATATGAGCAAAGAAGTACATAAAATATTTATTGCAACATCAGTTATAATGAAATATTGGTAACCCCAAATCCACTTATAATATGTTGTATGTTAGGAACTCTTTCAAATCAAGAGACGGGTCTATGTGAGTTCATGGAATAATCTCTGGGTAATGTGAAGTTGGCCAAGGTGAATACTGGGAGGTGTGAACTGTACAAGATGCTACCCTCAGAAGGGGAGAACACTTGAACAGATAGTTGGTCATGTGCAGAGAGCAGTAACTGGTAACAGTGGCTGACCAGGAGAAAGGCAAGGCCATGAGGCGATGGCTTTTTTGGTGCCTTATGTACTGGAAATGAAAGATATTAAAATTAAATATTTTAATGTATCTACATTAAGTCACCCTTTTATATCAAATATATATTTTTATTTCTTAAAATATTGCCTAGCCAGGTTTGGTAGCACACACCTGGAATCCCAGTACTTGGGAAGCTGAGATAGTAGGATCACATTTTTTAGCACAGTCTCAGCAAAGTAGTAAGACTCTGAACAACTTAGTGAAATCCTGTTTCAGAACAAAACAAAAAGTTTTTTTTTAAAGGGCTAGGAGTATAGCTTAGAGGTAGAAAGCCTCTGGGTTCAATCCCCAGCACCATAATAAAATAAATAAATAATATTTCCTAATAATCTTGTTTGTACTTCAACCACAACGTGACCAAAATCCCAGACCCACACACAGAGCTCGATAAAATCCTTGGCAATTTTCATTCATCTAGCTTTTAGCTGCAACCTGAACTTGGAGTGTAATAGAGAACGTGTGTGCTCTTTCTGGTAAAGAATAATATTCCTTTCCCCTCACAGGCAGCAGAGTTCAGCATGAGGTTAGCATTTCCATTCTCAGCAGTCATTATTTGGTCACAGGTTCTGCTTTTGGAACCCATTAAATACAAATGTACACGTGCTATCTTAAGTCACATTTGTTATAAAGACTTTTCAGAGAATTCTCATTTTGCGTAGAATCCACTCCTAACACACCTGCAAAGGGAAAAGAAAAAGAATTAATGGAAATCAGGCGTTTGGGTGGGTATTTTCATATGCATTGTCTTAGGTGCTGCTGTTGTTACAATTCCCAAAATGGGAATTGTGAGCCCTCTTTTAAAGAGGATGAAACTGAACCAAAGCTAAACCCAGCTCCTGCACTCCAAAGCATGGTGCTTTCGGCTCTTCCAGGACTTGTACGATGTTTAGAGGTATAGGATTGGACAGCTTTCTGTTGAAAGCCCTTAGACACTCCTTATATTTTTATTATTATTATTTCAAAAATAACATCGTCTTGGGCACATTGAATTAGATGAAAAGCACAGAAGCCAGAGCAGGAAGAGACTGAGAGATGAGCGTCTCCAAGAAGCAGAGGAAGCAGAGAACAGGAGGTCTGGCCCCCAGCTATTCAAACCTTGTCAGCCTCAGCATTCAGAGTTCGCTCTTTCAGATGACAGAGAGGTAGCAAATGAGTTTTGAAACTTTGTTTATAAAGGTAATATAGGATACTGTGGGAAATTCGAAAAATTTGGAAAAGTATGAATACAAAAACGTATTTTAAAAAGTAAAAAGAAAGTCTTAAAACCAGAATCATTGTCTCCCATAGCAACTACTAGTAACATTTTTATATTATTTCCCCATCTTTTTAGTGCATGTCTATGTGTGTACATATATACACACACATATAATATGGATATGATCTCCCTGAATATAGGCTGTGGGGGGGTACAAGGGATTAAATCAAGGGCATTCTACCTCCAAGCTATATCCCCCAGCCCTTTTTTGTTTGTTTTGAAACAAGGCTGGTCTTGAACCTGGGATCTTCATGTTTCAGCCTCCCAAGTACTGGGATTGCAGGCATGTGCCACCACGCCCAGTTCTATTTTCTTAGTTGCAACAATATACCTTTTCTTATAGTAAGTTAGGAAATGTAATTTTAAACTATTTGTATTTGTATAGAAAATTCACTTTGTTTCAGCCTACAAAATATGCTCCAGCATATGCTATCTATTTTTGCCTCCAACTTTAATAATTTCTGGGTTTGGAATTACTTATACAAACAGTATGAATATTCCTCTTAAGATATACTACTGAATTGCTTTGCAAAAAGATTGCATAACTTTCACCCTTATAAACTGCTTATAAATCTGATGATAACTCTAACCCTTCAGAGGTTTGAATATTATCTTAATTGCTGGGCTAAAGAGATCTTGGGGATATAATACTGTTAATAAGACTTTAGAATCATAATCCCATAATAAATGGTTTACCATTTTCCTTCAAATATGCAGCACAATAGAATTCAGGAATTTCCCATCTGTCGACAAAGCCTCTGTATCGACCACTCTTTGGATTGCTCCTGCAGAGAGGTTATCCTGTTAGACATTCACTGAGGGTTGGTAAAGCTTTCATCAAAGGGCTAGGAGAATAATGTTATGTTAGACTCTTTAAAAAAAGAAGTTCAGAGAGGTTAACCGGCTTGACCAGATCATATTTGTAGTAAGAGATCAACAATATTCTATCCAGAATTTTCTGGTTCAGAAATTCCTTTTCTATTGATTGCATCTCATTGCCTCAGAAAAAGTATTATTTGAAAATTTCAAGCTTCATTTGTGCTCATTCTTAAAAATTATTGGAAGGTATTTAAAAATCATCCATAATCCCATTCCTCAGAGAGAATAATTTTGCATATTTTCCAATATCTTCCTGTTCATATTTCAGTCATAATTAATCATATGTTTGTAAATGTATGTATGTACATGTGTGTACATTTACTTGTATATGGTTTGGGGTTTTTTTGGTTTTTTTGTTTTGTTTGGTTTGGTTTGGTTTGGTGTACTGGGGTTCCTGGAAGCCCTTCTACCTCCGGGCTACACTCCCAGACCAATTTTTACATTTTTATTTGGAAACAGGGTCTCCTAAGCCAGCGCGCGTGGCTGGCTTCGAACCTGCGCGATCCTCCTGTTTCAGCGTCTCAAGCGCGGGGATTAAAAGCGTGCACCACCACGCCCGGCTTGTATATGGTTTTGTAAACTAATTTTACTTCATATTAAAATGCCCTGACGTTATTAACTATTATTTTAAAACATTATTAATGAGCCGGGCGTGGTGGCGCACACTTGTAATCCAAGCATTCGGGAGGCTGAGACTGGAAGATCATGGTTCCTGGACAGTCTCAGCTACTTAGTGAGGCCCTCGATAACTTAGTGAGACCCTATTTCAAAATAAAGAATAAGCCAGGTGTGGTGGCGCACACTTGTAATCCCCGTGCTTGAGACGCTGAAACAGGAGGATTCCGCAGGTTCAAAACCAGCCTCAGCTCCATAGTGAGGCTCTCAGCAACTTGGCGAGACCCTGTTTCCAAAGAAAATATAAAATAGGTCTGGGAGTATAGCCCGGAGGTAAAAGGCCTCTGGGTTCCATCCCCAATACCACCAAAAATAAATAAATACATACATACATAAATAAAGAATAAAAAATAGGGCAGGGGGTGTAGTTCAGAGGTCGAATGCCCCTAGGTTCCATCCTCAGACCCGCAAAAAAGAAAAAAAAAAAAAAACAGCATTAATGGATATAAAATATTCCAATGTATGGGTGGCATTAACTTATAAATTGTTTCTCATTTTTTGCTCTTATAAGAAATGTTGTAGTGAACATCTTGAAGCATAAATCTTTATCTGTATTTTTTAGTGTTTGTTGAAGATAAATTCCCAGTAGATTTCCAGAGTTACGTGACCCTTTTTTTATTTTTTGAGATTGCAGAAGGCTTTCAACAAGGAGTGATCCAATATATTGATCGAAGTTTCTTTTTTTAGCAAACCCCAGCTGAATCCAGAGTCTGTTGCCTGTGGCTATTTAATATAACTTTCACCTGTGCCTACTCACACGTTTGCTTCTGATCAATAAATATGTTCTATCAATTGAAACAACATACACATAAAAATAAATGACAGTTATAGAATTTGGATTAGTCCTCAAAAGTGAATTGAAATAGACTGAAACAAAATTGTATTCTTATCCTTTAAATTTTATTATCAAAAAAGAGAAAGCTGTGGACAGTTTGAATACTTATGTGCACTAGAAACCCTCATTGTGAAGTGCCCTTTTATGCACAGATCTTGATTACATAGGGTTAAGGTGTCTCCAGGGTAAAAGTTTCTCTGGTCCCCTTCTGTGTTCACACACCAATATGAAAAGTCTCATATCTTCCTCTCTGCCATTTTAACCCAAATCATGATCAGGCCCAAGCCACTACCCCCCCCCCCCCCAGGAGCCTTAATACAGGTAGAAATACCAGCAGAGCAAAGCCCTTGGTCTAAATGGATTCTTTTCATAATTTTTGTGAACTACTGACACATTAGGCATGTCATGCAAATTGTTACCATACATGTTAAATAATGCGAAAGTTAGATTCATTAGCTGTTCAGGAAGGAAGCTGGTGAGTATGTTGCTGTGTAATCATTTACTAGCGATAAGGAGGCTTTCAAAGTTTTATGCCCTGAGGGCTCTGTTTCTTTGTTGGTAACTTGTTTGTAAAGACAAAAGGATTACAGTGGCAGGCGTGGTGGCGCACCCTTGTAATTCCTGCGCTTGGGAGGCAGAGGCAGGAGGATCGAGGCCAGCCGCGCTGGTTTAAGAGACCCTGTTTCAAAAATACAGAAAATAGGTCTGGGAGTGTAGCCCAGAGGTAGAAGGGCTTCCAGGAACCCCAGTACCACCAAAAAAAAAAAAAAAAAAAAAAAAAAGGATTACAGAAATAATAGAATGAGGTCACTCACTGAGAAGAAGTGATCAAAATAATGAAAATTCAGTGCAGTTGTCTTCCAGATTCCAAATATCTGGATAAGAACTACAACATCCACTCAAAAGTGGGAACTTCTAAATTTCTAAATACTGGATAGTTGTGGAAGCAAAGACTGTATGTTTTCAAAGTGCTTTAAGACAGTTGTGCTTTCTCCACCTATAGAATGACATTAGTGAGGTGGACCCAAGCCCTGTAAACGTGTCAGTTCTTGGAAGGAGAGCCATTCCAATCTGTTGCGACCTTGCAGGAAATATCCTGCTCATATCCCTAAGTGAATTCAATTGTAATGGCCTCCTTTAGAAGTTAGCCAGTCTATTTTATAAGTTTCTACATTTTTTAATAAACTAAATAAAAAATCTCTGATGAGGCTTTTAGATAGATAGATAGGTAGATAGATAGATGGATAGATAGATAGATAGATAGATAGATAGATAGATAGATAGATATCATGACAGACAATGCAGTTAAAGATTCAGGACAGGATTTCAGTCTCCTGCAAGTTTCCTTCACTGATCAGTGTCACTGATAAACATTTAATAAAATTGCCGTCTGGAGACCAAAGACTGTTTCAATCTGTGTTCCTGAACTTGTTTTAATGAATTTTGTTCCAATGATGAGTACACTCCTGGGCAGAGAGTAAAATCACAAGTCTATTTTGAGTGGAATTGAAATTCTGACTAGTTAGTTTTAGAGGGAGACCCCCACATGGGTTTCTGAAAACGAGGACCACTGTGCAGGCAGGACCACCGTGCAGGTGGATGTTGGTATGAGATTGGAAGGAACAGGTGTAGAGAGGGAGGGTGTCTAGTTGTCTTACTGCCATGCACAATCAAAATGTGCTGTCTTTGCTTATTTTATAGATTATTTCTTCTTTGAAATTCAGCGGGCCTCTTCCCCTCCATATTTCAGATTCAGGTCTCTGATCCTTAAAATGTTGCCTTCTCTTCCTGTATGGCAAAACATGATTTGCATTCCACGTCTTTCCTCCTCTCTCAGCAGTGGAAGCCCCCCTTTTTTCCTCTGCTCCTTCATTTGTGCTCCCCCCTCAGGGACTTGCTGTCCCTTGAAGCCTGTCAAGCCTACACCCCCTAACAGCGAGCTCACGGGCCAGCTCCATCTCTTCTACAAACTTCTCCTGTTCCTCCTGCCAGGTGTTCCTTTTCTTTCCTATAGTCCCCCACAGACTTTCATTTATATTCCTTTTAGACATTCATATTCTCATTTTCCATACTTATGTCTCCATAGCAAACTCTTAATAATTCTGAGAATAGCAGTATGTCTTAGTCACCTCTGTACCTCCATGTTGCTCAGTACAGAGCCTGGCAAGTGTTGAAATAAGCATCTTGGGGGGAGAATACAGAGAAATATGAATATATCAAAATATTATTTTGATGCAATTCAGAGTTTGTTTGTTGTTGGTTCATTTTGGTATGAGAACCCAGGGGTACTCTACCTCTGAGCTACATCTCAAGGATTTTCATTTTTAATTTTGAGACAAGGTCTTGCTAAGTTGCTGAGGCTATTCATAAACTTGCAATCCCCCCACCCCAGCCTCCAGAACAGTTGAGATTACCTATGTGCATCAGCATGCCTGGATCGTTTGAGTTTGAACTTGGTGGAGTCTAACGGACAAAGAAGAGGGTAAATGGTTCACCACTCCCACGGAATTGGAGTATTTGATAAAACAGAAGACACATTTCTCGTTTCACTTCACATCAGTAGGTGAGCCAGTCCAGCAGGGTTTAGGGGACTTCAGCCAACCTAGACCCTCGAGGCTCACCTGCTCTCTTGCGTGATCATTCCCGCTGTGGCTGGAGGAGCTGCCAGCTTCAGGCAGGCCAGCCCAGG
This sequence comes from Muscardinus avellanarius, assembly GCF_963383645.1. Classification (NCBI taxonomy): domain Eukaryota; kingdom Metazoa; phylum Chordata; class Mammalia; order Rodentia; family Gliridae; genus Muscardinus; species Muscardinus avellanarius. The sequence continues at coordinate 52,994,180 of NC_137788.1, forward strand.
TGAAACTGGCCACTCAGCTCCCAGGACATCCTGGGAGCACACAGAGGGGTCTTCCATCAAAGACAGCTCTCCTTTTAGTATCCCTTCGCATAGAAATCTAGATTTTTCTCCCTTTTTTGCCCTTCCTTGGTTACACATGTTTCAGTGGCTACTAAACTGGACCTGAAAATCATCTACCTACTTTCCAAGTAAGCAACACAGATTCGGTTTCTACTTGGTCAGCTCTGGGTGATTTTATTAAGATGAAACATCTTTTGACATTGGCACAGATATCTTAATATCGTAACATCTTCTTTGGTCACATTTTCTCCCAGAGAGGGGTAAGTGCTGAGCACCATCATTCAAAACGCGTCCACCAAGTTCTGAACACCATGCCCAGGTATAATAGCTGAAGGAAGCCCCGTATGGACTTCAGCACTAGCTCATCTGGAAATGTCAGAATTCCTTTCTCCAGACACATCCGTTGTTCCTTCTTACCCAGAAAAATACAAAAAACAAAACACACAAAGCGAAAAAAGAAGCCAACATGCTGAGAATAAGAACGACTGAAATTTTGTTTGGCCAGCAGGCAGTCACTGCTTCCATGTCCCACAGAGACTGCATCCTCCCAGGGACACCTGTGGAGCTGTAAAGAACAGTGCTGATGGCTCTTTCTACTCTCCCTCCCACCCCTTGAGTCCACCCCCCCCCATTTCCCCAAAGAGAAATTCTAGCACCCTCAGAGGCCCTGCAAAACTACTGCTTATAAAGATGGAACTGTTGAACCATCCACTCAACTGACTGACTGCAGCAGGGCTCTCTTGCCTAAGCAAAGGTTATAGGATCAGTGATACAGATGGAAGGGGGTCACACAGAAGAATGTGGTTTCTTCAGATATGGGATCAAATTCCAGTTTGAGATTTTGATGCCGCTATGGTGAACGCCAGACTAAGATTCTTAAATAATGTGAAGAAATATATTACCCTGAGGAAAAATATGATCAGATTCATGGAAATAAGAGCTGGTGGGAGCATCATATAGGAATGCTCTTCCACAGTATTGGAAACTTTGACCAGAGTGAGATTGCTAGTGTCAGTAAAATGGCTGTTAAAAAATACTATTTTAGAAGCAGCCAAATATTTAATAATTTGATTTCTAATAGTCATGGTTGCCACGAAGACTTTTACAATGAACTTATATAGCCAAACAGATTTCCCTGTTGACTTTATCAAAACTATTTCAATGATCCCTGAATCTCTCCTCCAGAAATCCCCAAAAAAAGTCTACAGTAATCTTCTGGAAAAATTATTTTCTGTATACTATAATTTCCTGAGGCTCCTCCTGCAGCACTTGATTATTGCTCTCGTAAATAAGGCAAGAATTATAATTAGAAGAGATATGAACGTGATATACAAGCCTAGTAAACAGAATTTTATATAATTAATTGCCATATTGTCCCCTTTTCTTGTTTTTTATATTCATATTGAAGGCTCTTAACCATGCATGTATAATTGATTCACTATGGTATATGTGGTTGTTTTAATAAAAAGTCTGAATTGAGGTTTTGTTCAATAATGTAACTCCCTAATTCCATGGTTTCTTTCGGAAGATCAAATTCAATTTATGACCTATCTTTTCTGGAACTACATCCTGTTGTAGATGAGTGTCTGCCTGCTCTAGCTATAAAAATGGAAAATGAGTCAGAATTCCTTCCTTCCTTTCTTCCTCCTTCCTTCCCTTGTTTTTTCTGTCTCCCTGATTTTCCCCTGAGGTTAGTTTTCTAGTCCCCATTCTATGACTTAGGAACCTGAGTTTCTCAGATTTTTGCAGTTGTAATATGCTTTTTAAAAAAAAATACAAAGATGCCACCATCTCTCTTACCACTGCTGTCTCTTTTACTAACCAGGTTAAACTTTGGAGCAGTTTTAGTAGCCCTTGAGAGCAATAAATGTCTTCTAGAATATTTTGAAACCAAGACTAAGTTTTGTCCCATGACTAAGAAAAAAAAAATCTAATTATTAGCCTGGTAGTAATTCTAAAGTACTGTACTAAATTATCTGTATGATAAACCTTCTTTCCAACGGAAAAATTTAAGTCAAGTGAAAATATGTAATGGGGTATAGTACAAATACCTTTCCAACTTTAGTAAGCTTGCTCTGGACAATAGAGAACTATCTTCACACACACACACAAAATGCCCCCAGTGGCATGTCTGCTGGGATCAATTAGCTGATTTGTTTATGATGTCATCAGTATGACAGAAATGCCATAGAACATTCTACTGTCTATGATGAGCAGCCAGCCAGTGCCCACTGTCCCACCAGGACCATCAAACTCAGGGCTCACATTTCAGCATCTTCCACCAGTTCCCTTGATGCCGAGACATACCCATTATTCCTTTTGCTGCTTTCTCAACCTACCTACCTTTTCATGGAGGAAAAGGACACAGTTTTCTCTGCCCACTAATCAGTTCAGCAGGTTATTTCACCTACTAGCTTCTTCCTTATCTCTCCTTCCTCCTCTTGTGCTCTGGAAGTGAGTGAATGTACACTACCAGGTCATTTTAGTCCATCATCTACAATATATAACTTTCTGTTGATGTCTTATTTATTTGTTTATTTATTTATTTATTTCTGTTACTGGGGATTGAACCCGGAGGCATACTACCCCTGAGTTACACCCCTGGCTTATCTTTTATTATTATTTTGAAATAGGGTCTCACTAAGTTATTGCATGCTAGCCTCAAACCTGCAATCTTCCTGTGTCCGCTTCCCAAATACTGGGACTACAGTCATGTGTTACTGTGCTGGGCTGATGTGTTGATATTTCTTAAAGTGTATTGAAGTAAAGCCATCTGGGAAAAGCACATTGCAGAGAGTTTTACTGAACTTAAAAAAAATAATAAAATGTTTCCATACCAATGAGCGTGGGGTCCCTGCAACATGGCATAATGCACCGTGGCATAATGCGTTTCACAGGTCTGCTCACACTGGTATGGCATGAACTGAGGAGTGGGGAGCTCCATGGATTTTCATTGCTAGAAACTACACACCATATGTCCAGATCATTTTATCTAAAGTCGTTACTGGATAAAACCTCCTAAAGCATATACTATTACAAGAAAAACATTTCTATGAGTACACAGCCAAGGGCCCGCATGCTCCTTTGTCCAGTGGTTAAATGGCCAAAGCCACATCCACATGATGACCACACATCTGTTTGGGTGGCTTCACTCTTACCAAAGTGACCAGTGGTGCTTGGACCATATTGGTGTGAACTTACCCCTAGGTGTGTTCAATAAAAGGAACAAGAAATATGCATACTTTCTATAAATCAGGAAAAATTTTAAAAAGCAGATCATAACAATAAGGAAGTAAATTGGTGTTTTTTTAAATTGTAAATACATTTCATCTTTCAGATGTATGTACCAAGAAAAAATAAGTATTTTGAAATCATGGCTAAGAAATGTGGAATTATCTTAAGCAATAGTCTGAGGCTTCTAGAGCAAGGAAAGAATGTGAAATAAATCCTTGGAATTTGTGGTAAAGAAGTGAATTGCGGGATACCAAAAATCCAAAATGTACATTTGGGTTTATGAGCCAGTGAGACAGCAAAGCCAAGAAATTGTTTTCTCACTAGAGAAGCTCTGAAATAGAAACATTTACCAACAACAGATCTCCCGACTTGCTGTGGGCACAATAGTGGAATGACGTGTGGTACCTGAGATCCCAGCATGCTATCCTGGTTTACACGGGCTCTTATGCCCTGCAGAAGGAATCTAGGCAGGGAAAACAACCAATGTAAGGATCAAGCACATTCGGGGCGACTTAAATATTCTGCACACTCTGCTGAGCCTATAAAGGCAGCTCATCCTAAATGGCCTCTCACCTCCTTTCTGGAGAACCCATTAATTCCCTCTATATAAAAACTTCTTTTCCATGTGGACGCCAAGGGCTCATTCATGACTTTTAGGAGGATTACGGCATGAAAAAGCAAGATTCTAAAATGAACTGCACTCCTCCCCTTTCTACCTAATTTCTTTCTCCCTGTGCTCTAAAGATCAGGATCGCTCTTTCTGACCCCAGAGCTCGTGTTTAACATAGAAAGAATACTTTGCAAATGTCCTGCATGTTCTAATGTGTATGGTGGAAGGGGAAAACAGCCCCTCTGAGCACCAGTGTGCTTGATTAATCCCAGCAGGCTTCAAAAGCCAGTCCCCAGCACCCCTTTTGGACTGTCTAAAATGCCCTTGCTAGCCAGACTACTCTGCTAGCTACAGTGTTTGCACATTTCCTTGTTAATCAGCTGCGTGGGCTCAGAGACTGTGTGTTTTGGTGTGGTTTGTGTGTGCAATCTCGTGCTGCTTCCTGAACGCATGTGTCCCTTCCCTTCACAGCCTACTCGACACCCAGCACCTCCCCCGCAAACCGATTCGTCAGTGTTGGACCACGGGATCCAAGCTTTGTAAATATCCCTCAACAGACACAGGTGGGCCGCTCTCATCTTTTCTGTATGTGGTGCAGCTTGTATTATTCACCGGGTGCATTTTAACGTGTCTTTTGGCACAACAGGCCGCATGTCCCTGCCCCTCTTCAGTTCCTTTCCTCCTGACCCCACTCCTTCCAGCCCTTCCAACCAATTTTCCGTGTGTTCTCAGGAATCGTAGAAAACACGCCTGTGATTTTTGCCTCTGCTATTGAGGCAATAGAAGAGAAGGGCTTCTGTGCCAGCACTTTGAGGAGTTCACAGCTCTCTAAATGCAGGCAGGCATAAATGGGCCCTACAGCACTGGTTGCTCTGACATCAGAGTACATGCTGGGGCATTGGGGGAGTGGGAACCAGCCACACCTCTGTATTCATTATACACTTGGTAAGCTTTCTTAAAGAGGGGGGAAGGATAGGGGCAAAGCCATAATAAGTTGCTGTTGTTGTTACAGAAATAGGAGGTGTTTGGAGTGGTGGCTGGCCAGCCCCAAGGGTGCAAAGTGCCTGGTAGGATGAAGTGTGAATATATCATATTTGGAGTAGGCGATTGAGAGAAGTGTGTGCAGGATGTCTAGGGCTTGTCTGTCAATAGATAGTCACGTTTGCAACTAGTATAAGTCAAGGAGAAGAAATCTTTTTTGAAAAGTTTGGAATGGCTGCCATTAATTTAAAAAAAAAGCAATGAAGCAATGGAGGATGTTGTGAGTTCCAAGGTATATATGTAGATACAGTTAGAGGAAATAGAGTTAGATTCCATTTTTGAAAAGAAACTACTCTGTGATTTCATAATTAGCATGTAACCATACATTATCATATTGGACACAAGGAAAGTATTTTCCTGGGAAGGTTCTTAGCACGACGTTTGAAATATTCTGAGCAGTTGTTGTGTCTATCTGCCTGAGTATACAATCTCCAGATACCTATTTTCTAACTATTCATCTGTTTGTAAAACTACAAGCAGGTGCTTTCGAACATGATAGATTGGTCTTCCAGGTCTGTTTGTTTCCTCTGTAAAAGGCTTGGGTTTCCTGTGATGTCCGCAGCACGGGTTAAGCTGCATGGCCTCTGACACTTTCCCTTCACCTAAGCAACCTCACAAGGAGTACAGCCCCAGCCAGGAGGGGGAGCTAGAGAGAAAGGGCAGGTTAACTCTTGAACTGCCCACTTGGGCTATTTCTTCTTAATCTGGCTTACACATGGTATCTGGGATTAAAATCTCCTATTCAGTCCCTTCCATGAAATTTTCCAGCTATTTGCTCACTTCTGTATACCTTCAAATATTCAAATACTTTCCTGATGAGTTTTAAGTTACTTAATTACCTCAAAAGCTTTAAAACAGAAGGACATAATTTAACTTTGTACTTTTGACTTATATGAACCATCTCAGGAGAGGGAGATAACTGGGGCTGACAGATCTCTTAACTGGATGACTGCTTTCCTTTCTCAAAGCACTGGTGTGTCCAAGTGGCTTTATTAAGAACCTTAAAAATACAGCTTTAAGATGTCCTGCTTGTATTTTACATAATATTCTTTATATAAGCCTTGATTCACTGCACTGGAATTGTACCCAGGTTCAATTCAATTTCTTTCTCTATAATCAGAATGTGTTATATCCTAATATCACTTTGTTTCTCATATGCCTTATTTAACCCAGAAATTGAGTCTTCATGATGCTGACCACAAACATTCAATTCTTAAAAATCCAGATTTTGCACGCATCTGGATGAATGATGTCATCTAGCCCCCGGTATTGGCATCTGGAACTGAATGTTTTTGATTTCTGTTAAATATTTGGCATCAGGAGGCCAACAGCTTAAATTTGTCTTACCACAGTGACACCTGCCACATTTGGCTTGGAGAAAGCCATTCTCCATTGTCTTATAAGAAACTATGCTAATGGAGTTGTCATTTTTATATAAATGATACAGACATATATTAAAGAAAAACCTGGTTTAAATAGTTTAAAAGTATATTTAATAGCTCTTTAAAGAAAGAAAAAAAACTACTTCCTAAAACTATTTATAGTATTAAGTGTAAATAACAAAATAATAAAAGACCTCAAATACAAGCTCCCTTTCAGAAGGACATTAGTTCAAAAGAAAAAAATTTTGACAGAAATATTTAAAAACATAATTTGAATAGGGCTCACAGATTAGTAATTTTCTAAGCAAACTTGCATTTTTCTACATGGATATAAGGCATGAAATTTGCATTAACTGAAATAAAGGGAAAGTGTTCTGGGAAAGCAAAACTTTGTTTTCTACCTCTAGAGAAGTAGAAATTAGAAAGTCACCCAAGCAGATACTTGAGTTTTCTAAGTGCAAAAGAGGTATCCTGCACTTAAGTCCATAAACAGATGCAAGATAAAATAACCTTTCCTTCTGCCAAAAACCAGTTCCCAATGGAGATCCCTTAAGTGGCTTGCCTATAGCTTCAGCCTATACAAAACTAATTCAGTTTGGCTGGGTTTTTGTTTTTTCTTAGCACATAGGAATTGAATTAATCCATAGATATTTTAAGCAGGCTTTGGTTGATATACAGACTTTCCTAAGAAAAATAGTTATTTGTGTGTTGCCTTTACTGAACATTTTTTCATATGCTAAGGTCTTTAGACTAATCTTTATAGTCACTCAATAGGATAAATACAGTTATCTCTATATTATATATGTGAAGCCTTCTTCCTAAAGAGGTTTTCCCAAGGATGTAAAACAGTAAGGAATGGAGCAAGAGTTTGCACTCAGTTTTGTCTGACTTCAAGGTCTATTGTCATATTTAGAGCAGCATCATTTCACAACAGCCAAAAGGTAAAAAAAATAAAAGCCCAAGAATCTATTGACATAGTAATGGATAAATCAAATATGGCTTATACGTAGAATGGAATAGCATTCATCCTTAAAAAGAAAGGACAGTTCTGACACATGTCACAACATGGATGAATCTTGAAAATATGCTAAGTGCACTGAGCCAGCCACACAAAGATAAATACTATATGGTTCCACTCATGTGAGATGCTCAGAGCAATTTGATAATAGAAGTAGAAAGCATAGTGGTGGCTGCCAGTGTCTGGGGGGAGAATGGGATGGGAAGTTACTGTTTCATGGGTACAAAGTTTCAGTTCTACAGATGAAAATCGAATGGAGATGGATAGTGGAAATGGTCACAGTTTAACAGCATGAATGTACTTAAAACCACTAGACTATACACTTAAATGTGGTCCAGTCTTGGCATGTTGATACATACCTGTACTCTCAATACTTGGGAGGTTAAGACAGGAGAATTGCAGGTTTGAGGACAACCTCGGCAACTTCACAAGACCCTTGGAAGCTTACAAAGACCTTGTTTCAAAACAAAAAATAAAAAGGGCTAGGGGGTATAGCTGAGAGGTAGAATGCTCCAGAGTTTAACTCCCAGTAACAATAATAACAAAAAAAAAATGTTCAGATGGTGAATCTTATGTATATTTCACAACCACTTAAAAATATAACCATTAGATAACTCTAAAGGCCCTTTCACCTCCTAAGAGTGTAAGAGTCTATAAAAGAGCCAGGAAGAATAGACTGTTCATCAACAAGATCCACTGTAATTGTGTGCTGTAAAAAGTGCTGAGAAGCGCAGTAATTCTCATGCCTGACACATAGTGGGTACTCTGCATGCACTGACTGAATCTAAATGATTCCCAAGGAAGTTTTAAAATGATGACTTTTTCTTATTACAGTCATGATCCATGTTAATTGTGGAAAATACCGATGAGAAAAATAATAAAAATCACTTGTAGTCCTACTGTTAAAATTTCTATGTAAATCCATCCTGACTGTTTCTGTGCATACAAATATATTACAAAAATGAGATCACATTATAGACACCGTTTGGTAACTTGCTGTTTCTTTCCCTTAACAATGCATTATGGCCTTCTTTCCATGTAAATTGGAAAAATTGAATATTGGCTTTTATTGCACCTATTCATCATCTGTAATGATTGGTAGGGAAAGATAACATGGATAAATTGAAAGCCATTTTTCCTCCTCCTTCCACTGCAGTTTTCTTTTTTTTCCCCTCAAGAGAATCCCTCCCTTTGCTAAGGCAGAATGGTCCCCTCTTCCGCTCTGCCTTCAGCTAGTTTCCTCTCAGAGCTCTGTGCCTCTCTGTGGGCTGTGGTGGAACATTCCTGACACAGTATCTAGCCTCTCACCTTCCCCCTCCTCCTCCTCCACACTCTAGCTCTTCCTTAAGGTGGCCACCTCCCCAGAGCCTGCAGAGCTTTGCAGAAACTGCAACCACTCATCTCACCCTCAACTCCTATTTTTCATTATCATCCCATGACAGTCAATGCTAACATTTAGAAAAGTCTCAGGACATCGAGCATTTATTTCACTCTGGACACTACTAACACAACCTTGCATTGTCTCGAACAGCAGAACAATAATGGCCATTTCAATTGCACCCCCTAACGTAGTCTGATCTCTGAAGACGAGAGCTATGCAATAGAGGCATTTATTTAAAGAAAAAAAAAAGTTCATGTTTCATCATAAGGTAATGAATAGAAATACTAGTTCCTACATGGCTGGACTGAGCAAAGAACTCATTCTGATTTTGATTATAGCTTAATCAGAATGCTCCAATAAAATGCTTAAGCTACAGAATTCCAGTGAGG
>NC_137788.1:53008294-53058294 GCF_963383645.1 Muscardinus avellanarius
GACTGGTCAGTCTTCACCAGGTAAACAGGGCCTCTGGAAAGGCTGAGCTGGAGGCCACATGGCTCTGTGATCACCACAGATTGTGCAGCAGTGCCCTCCACGTGCCCTCCCAGTGCTTATTCCACAGTCAGCGATAGGTTCTGATTTTCTCTTGTATGACTTGGAACCAGGTGCTTCCTTTGCAAAAGAAAGAGCCTGGTGTTACTGGGCTTGAGTCAGCAGAGGCCACAGGAAGTGGGGTAGCTGGCCTGCTGCTTGAGCCCAAGCCAGGAATGGAGCAAGTGCAGTGCAGGTGGGGCCAGCGGGCCACAGCATCATTGCACATGAAACTTAAGCCCCAGGAGCTGCCTCACCAAATGTTTCTGCTCTAAATGGCGATTGTGAGGAAAGGATGAGAAAAGCATTCAGTATCGGGGTTCCTTTTGGACACATGCCTTCCCAGGGATTCTAATGGGTTCATGACCTTGATGGTCCCACTGTCACAAACAGTTTCAAGGCAGAGTCTATTGTCTAAAGTGAGATTCATGGAAGAGTCCCTGAGTTCTCAGTGACTCTTCCTGTCTTTCCTCACACCCACATGTTTATCTTCCTGTTTGCTTACTGAGGATGTAGGCATGCTCTTCTGTCATACACACTGTGTGTGTGTGTGTGTGTGTGTGTGTGTGTGTGTGTGTGTGTGTGTGTTACTAGGGATTGAATCCAGGGGCATTCTACCTCCATCTACAAACAAGATCTAACTAAGTTGCTGAGTTCCTCACTAAGCTGCCAAAGCTCGCCTCAAACCTGTGATCCTCCTGTGTCTGCCTCTCAAGTACAGGCATGCACTACCACACCAGGGCTGGCCTTCCTTTATGAGATACGGCCTTTCACCTTCTGATGGGGTCTATTCATGGAGGTACATTCCACAGCACACACCACCCCAAAATGTTTGCATAGAATTTTTCCTAAGACCTCACAGTGCTTCGTGACAGCAGGGATGAAATAACTTAACACTTCTAATTGGTTGTCGCTTTGCCCGGTGTGTTACACATTAGCTAATGAACCACAAGAGCATGTGATAAGCGGGTCTCTGTATGAAGCTGGGGCACTGGTATAGTAGCACCAGCTGTCCTGGCCCCATGTCCCTGGCCCTCACTTCCCCTCTTGCTCCCTCCCAAGAATCTGAATGTGTTGGGATGGGGTGCGGGTGACCTCAGGTCCACACAGTGCTGTCTTGATGATGTCCAAAGGGCCCTGTGCTCCCCTGCAATGCTGGGATAGGCTGCTTGCCCCTGTTGCCCTGGACAATTGAGGGAAATTTAAAGCCAGATCTCAGGGCAGCTACTTTCCGCCTCTCAGCCCCCTTCCTCTTTATCCCCCTTCTGCTGGGCCCTGCCCATGCATGTATGTATAGATGGGGAAGGAGGTAGAAGGACAAATCCACAGAAAGGTCCAACAAGAGAACTGGTCATGGTAGGGGCTGTCATCTTGGTAAAGTGGGAGAGGCAAATTTGTCTAGGAGTCAAAATACCTCGATTCCTACCTCCTCTCTTCTACCTGCCTGCTACATGATTGATCTCACGGAGGAGAAAGAAGCCAGAACTTAGTGAGTAGCTACTATATTGCTAGCACCACAATAAGATGGAAGGGGGCCTATAGATCATATAATCCAGCCCCTCCATATACAGCTCACAGACTTCTAGGGAGGAAAGCCAACAAATCACAGTAAGCGTGACAAGTGAAGCACCTGAGATGTGTATAATCTATAAGCAGGACAGAGAGCAGGCGGTGAACTCCAGGGAGAAACCTGGGGATCCTGGAAGTGTGCTGTAGGAGATGGCCTGTGAGCTGGTTTTGAAGGAGACAGATGTACTTGGTGGGCAAACATTCCTTGCCAGGCAGGTGGAACAGCGCATTCAAAGGGACAGCAGTGTGCATATGGAGAACTGTTGGAATAAAGTAAATGGCAAGCTGGTTGTGGTGGCACAGGCCTGTAATCCCAGTACTTGGGAGGCTGAGATGAAAGGGTTGTGGGTTTGAGGACAACTTCAGGAACATAGTGAGAGTCTCAGCAACCTAGGGAGACCAGCTTCAAAAACACAGGTTTGAAAAAGGGCTGGGAGTACCACTCGGAGGTAGAATTCATTTGTCTTCAATCCCTAGTACCACAAAAAAAACAAGCACACAAGCAAGGAAGGGGCAGCAAGTGTTGAGTTGAGGCTGGAAGTTAGACCAGCATCTAGCCATGAGGAAACACATACGCCTTTATCCAGTGGGAAGGCATTTGGAGAGTCTGTGGGAGATGGAGCAGGTGGAAGGCACAGTAAAACCTCCATTTATGAAACAACCTTACCCAAGCCTGGTTTGACACTCATGACCAGATTTCACAAGTGGTGGGAGCATCAAGACCCGTGGTCACGAGGCACCCCTCTCCCCTGAGCATTATGTCACAGTGGAAAAATATCGTAGGTTTTGGGGCCAGACAGATCTGAGTTTGATTTATCTCAGCCTGTGACCTTGGGGTCTTTTTTACCCTTTCTGACTCTCAGGTGTCACATTTATAAAATTATAAGTTCATTCCTGCATCTCATTTGGAGTTGCATAAAGATTTGATGCGAAGCCCCAGCACCCTTGCCCGGTCCAGGCAGAGCCCCTGTGTGCTGCCGCTCAGTTCCCCTTTGAACTGAACCTCTGTAAGCACCAGATGGACGTAAGATGGGCAGCATCTCATTTATCTTCCGGACAAGGAACCTATGATTGGGAAGAAGAAATGAAGAATGTTAATCTGGCCAAGACCCCAGAGGTAATAATCTCCCCGCCTTCCCCAGTGAGCCAAGTCTCCTTTTAACCCTCCCTCCCAGGTCTGTTTTCCATAGGTCCTGCCATTATTGTCTCATTAGCCACTAGGAAGATGTTTATTTATTAAGAACGGCTTAGCATCAACTAACAGCAGCAGTTCTGAGTTGTAAGAACAAACAGGCTGAGGAATGCATACGGGAAGTCTCAGTGTATATTTTCATATTTTAAAAAGTGATTCAACTTTATGCTGGATGGAAGAAGAGAAAAAGAGGGAGAAAAAAGTTTCGAACCTGGGAGCACAGTTTCCGAGAGTTTATTTTGTCAGATACACAGCTGACATGATCCGTCCTAATGGGGGTGGTGATCCTCATTGAATTGCAGATCGGTGTGAGTGACCGAAATACCTCAGGGACCCAAATAAGTGGTGTGCACAGTATTACTTAGGCTGCATCCTCTAGCCAAGTTGGCCACTTTTTTTTTCTCTACCTCTTTTGGACATATGCACATGTGCACATACGCACACGCGCGTGCGCCTGCACACACACACACACACACACACACACACACACACACACACACACACACTTGCCGTGTATGTATTCTTTTATTCCAGAAGCTCCACTTGAAGCTGAATTGCCTATCTAGGCCAGTGCTGGATCCCCATTTTGGGCTCCCTCCCCTCTGCCTTCTGTTACCTGAGTGCACCCCCGCCCCATGGGGCATCAGATCAATCTGTTTCGCTGCTGTGTCAAGACCCAGATCAATTTATTGACTCTGTCAGAGAGGCTGGTACAGTAATTGTTACAAGAGAAGAAAGAATGGAAAGTGAAAACGTGTCCACATGAAAAATAAACATGACGTTTTGTTCTTTCCTGCCCCCCCACCATCCTTTCTTTTTTTTTTTTTTTTTTTTTTTTTTTACCCATAGATCTTTCTATGTTTACCCAGCAAAGAGCACTTAAGTTAATCAGCCCCGTCTACATTATTAATTGTGACAGTTAGGGTGCTACATGGCAGGAAGAGGCGCTGGGAAGCATTGATCTCACTCGGATGGTGTGGACCGGAGCAGGTTTGGTATTCCTTTCCTTATCTCACTGCTTTGGGGTTCCATCAAATCACATTTCCCTGATTGACAACACAGAATGCCTCCCATCAATACAATTGATTTTGTGAAAAAGGACAAGGAACGCTTTCAGCCTAAGATAGATGAATTATGGTGACAGTAAAGAGAACATTTCAGAAATCTTTCAGTTTAGAAACCTAAATTAGGAGCTGAGGTATTATTATCTTCCCAAACACAAACATAATTTGTATCCCCAGGGAAAAAGATATTAGAGGAAACTTACAAGTGCAAAATAGATTTTAGTCAGAGTTTGTCATGAACCTGAGGATATTAATAGCTGTTTTTAAAAGGCCACCTGCAAAATTTTTTGTGGGGAATTTTTGGTTAAGTGCACATCTTTGAAAGACATTTCATTAAAGTTCAACTTTCATGGCTTATACCTGTAGACCCTAACATAAATCCTATGCGAACCGACAAAACAGAGTGGGTGTCATTTGTGACCTGGAAATAAAAGGTCAACCACTGAATTTATAGCTTTTTTAGTGAAAAGAACATTAAGATTCCTGCCAACTGGAGTCCATCCATATTTTAATGTTTCCTAGTTAAGATTATGAAATCAAGGGATTAGGATCATGCTTTTCAGTGAAGGTCAAAAATTAAATGTGATGGCCTAAGTGTCATTCCCATGGGGTAGAAGTTAATATTTCAGAAACCATTGCTACCCCTGGCAGTCAAGAAATGAATTGTCCATGATCATTAACCAAGGTAAGGGGACTCTCACTATCACCACTAAATTTAACGATGATTATTACATTAATCAACTGAATTATTAAATTGCTCTGCTGTTCTCCTATAATGTCCCCAAACAGTAATAGTGGCTTGATTGCTATCAAATAATTCTCATATACAATTGAGAACAAGATGGAGATCATGAATGAAGGCCTCTTAGGGAAAAGAGGTTGTAGCTATTTTATGGATAAGAGTGGTAACGTGGAACATTCTTCCAAAACCAAGAGTCAGTGACACTGCAGACCTGATATTAAGTATGAATCACCAGTACAAGTTTTTAAATACAAAAAAGGAATATGTACTGTTTTTTTTTTAATTTTTACACCCTAAAAAGGAAAAACACTATTTTGCCAGATCTTTTTCTTCCCAAAATTTTCAAAGCTCTATATCCCACCTACTGTGGATTTTTATGAAGAGAGGAGAAAGGCTCTTTAATGTCTTTATAGGATGACTCAGACACATGTACCCCCACACTATTTTCAAATCCATTTTAAATGCCAGAATTTTTCAAAGTTATAGAAATATCAAACACTAAAGCTGGTAATTTCCTTAAAGATCATCCACTTTGGACCCCCATCATCTTTCAGATATAGCTTTAAGTGCATTTTGGAATTGAATTGGTAGCACTCTAATAAAACAGCACTTCTAAATAAGAGGGCCAAAGCCCAGGAAGCTGAAACAATTCACAAAGCTACATGTCTAACTAGAGGCAGAGCAGGACTAAAACACAGAGAGAGCCAGACAGGGAAGGGACTGTGGGTTCATATGCGGCTTGGGAAAGAGGTGTGTGATGTGATTGATATCTATGGCACAAAGGTGCTTTATAAAAGGCCAATATCCAGTAGACTGACCCAAGTGCTTTGGAACCCTGAGGAACCAAAGAATGTTACTCAAATGTTCACCTTGCAGATTGGACCTTCCTGGACTTGACTGTGCAATGCAGGGGTGTGTGTGTGTGTGTGTGTGTGTGTGTGTGTGTGTGTGGCGCTTGTGCTTCTGTCTGTGCTGCTGAGTAGCTTTTTGTTGCACAGTTTTCTTCTGTCCTTCACAGTGAAGACAAAGGTTAAAATTCCCATCCACCTTCATGGGCAAACACTTTAAAGTGCTTCTACATGAGCCAGGGAGTAGAGAGGACCTTTGATTTAAAGTTCAACATTTACATTTGTAATTTTGACTAATTTCCGTGCTTGCATTAATTAAATTGAAATTGTTTAATTAAAATAAAACTAAAATTGATCATTAGGATTAATTTAACCTGATAGGCTTTGTGTGTCTTTCTAGACAAATATTATGAAATATAGTGATAATGAAGCAGTGAGAGGCCTAATTTTACATCTTATAATGATTTTAATATCTGCCAGTTCTCTCTGGTATCTGGAGAGTGCTGAATGCCACTCTTTCCTATATCATTACCATTCGGCTGGGGCCACGCTGTGTGTATTTTTTCCTAACAAAGCCTAAAGACGTACCAAATTTTCTTCATACCTGCCTCGTAATTGCATCATGGTTGCCCTCCTCCCCACCCCACCATCTTCCAGAAAGGCTACTTGCTTGGCTCATCCCCTGGGCCTTGCATCACAGTGACCTTTGTAAACCAAGAGCTGCTGGATGAAATTCCTTATGGAATGCACTAATGTTCCTCAGTCTGGGCCACCCCGTGCACCTCTTCCTGGCTGCTTGCTGTGCATAGGAACCCACCAAAGAATTAAGACCCATAGTGAGATTAGGGATCCCAACCCCAGAATAACTCTAAGCAAGGGTAAAAGAGGTCACTCCTCCAAATGTCTAATTTGCTTCTAGGGAGAAGCTCGCTCTCTCGGTCCTCTCACTTCTATATAGTTCTGTCAAGCAACCATGTTTCCAAATTTGGCATCTTCTCTTCCTTAAAGAAAATTATAGAAAGATGAGAGTACTGTTTCACCAAAAGATTCAGCATGAAGTAAATTTAGTTTTAGTCTGAACCTACCTATCTTCACATGAGCAAATGCAAAACATTTTGAATTAGCAAGTATTGAATTATTTTGTCTTCAAAGTAATTAGGATACTTATGGATAAATTAAATCCTCAGGAGAATCTGCAAAGCATTTTGAGTTTCAAATTTCTCCCATCCACCATTTTCCAGAGTTGCTTTTTTTTTTAAAAAAAAAAAAGTAACATTGGTTGTTATATTTAATTGATTTCTTACAGCAACCCTTTATGCCAAGGGTCCAAAGGGCAATATAAAATTAGCCAAAATTATATCAATATTTATGGAAACGAAAGAAGAGACGCAAAAACCAGATGAAAAAAATGAACACATGATTACTAGTCATTTGAGAATGACCAATGCAGAGAATGCCTTATATGCAAATTATCTTTTTGCAGATTGGCTCATAAATCCCTGGTAAAGGTTGAGAAACTCTTTAGAGCTGGGGGCCCTGATGATTCCACCCAATCACTATATTTAAACTGATGCTTCAAAAGAATCCAGTTTCACCAGCCACTTCTGCAGAACATCATCTAAATGTATTCCACTTTTATTCATATCCTTATCTAATAGAAGAAACTCCTAACTTTCATTGCAAAGGGTTTGATTTGGAAGCATATTTGCATATAATTTGATTTTAGAAATCCCTGAATGTTCTCAGCATTTAAACTAGGCTGAGTTCGGGGAATTGAGATAGAAAGAGTAAAATCTCAGCTTAAAGCCAATGCACTTGTGTTGTGATTGTAAAGACCCATGAAAAGACCATGAGCTGGCATATGAAGATGAGATTTCTATCTTCCCAAAACAGAAAAGAATCCTTCCTTCACTGCAAAAGCAAAGCATCAGCTCTGGCCCCCAGGAGCTGTGATTATAGTCCTCCAGTCAGCAGACAGAACATTTTCATACCTTGTTCCATTTAATCCTCACAACCACCATCCTGGGAAGGTGGTCTTAATTCCTTCACTACAGAGTATAGACAGATCCAGATTCACTGTGGACTCCGAACCCAGCCAACCTCAGCTGTGCAGTCTCTTCTTTGGACCCCACAGCAGTGCTTGTTCTTGACCCATTTATCTGACTCACCATGCATTATTGTGCAGGATGCAGCTGCTGAGCATGGGAGCTCTTCAACCCGCAACTCAGCCCAGCTGGGCATGCTCACCACGCAGGACAGAACCACTCCACTATACAGAGATGCTATACAGTATCTCTTGAGTGTTACCTGAGGGAAAATTACTACTAGAACCATTAATTTGTCACTTGTATACCCAGTAAACTCAGATTCAAAGAGAAGTTGAGAGGCAGAGTACTAAGCTTCTTTTTCCAGTGTCTTTCCACTGTTGTCTGTGAAGACCTTGGTCCCCTTCTCTGAACTCCAGGACCCTTGCTTAGTGACAAGATTGAAACTCAACCTCAACCAGCCCACAATTCAACTGTCTCCAGATTACTTCCCTATGAGCACCTTAGAACCCCTCCTTCAGCCTTTCCTGGCTCTAGACCGAAACCAGCCATTTCTTCCTATTAAGTTGGCTGGACAATCCCTGAGATCTTGTTGACCTCAAAATCTCTCCAACGTTTTTTTAGTAAAAATAATATGGGATGTATTTGGAGCTAAGAACATTTCTCTTCATAGTGCTTTTCAACTTCATTTTCAAGGCAGAAAAACAATTTAGCAAAGTCTAGTTTTATATTTGAAGAATATAAATGTGCATTGGCTACATCCATGAAAAGCTGAAAATGATTGAAGAGAAACTTGAAATCATGGCTGTGGGATTCTAAAATATAATCTAGAACCTGTGACTCACCTTCTACCTGTAATGTTAACTCAAATGCCTTGTAGGGAAAATGGAGAAGACCTAGTTCTGTTGGCCCCTGCCGTGTCTTCTCTCTCTCTCTATTTCTCTCTCCTTACGTCTATGGTAGATCTGTGGAAACATTTAAGACCAGCTAAAGCTCTGTGCTGCCCAGCCGCTGAGTGGTCTGAAATGCCTGAGAAAGCAGCCCAGATTCCAACTGTAAAACATTCCTTCAGCAAGCCTTGGAAACTAGCATACTAGCAGGCAGAGTTCAGAGGGAGCACATGTAAATGAGGCTCGGTTATAAACTCCTGAGGAGTGTTTTATTTAGTTTAAACCTGAACTTGAACTTGTAAACGTGTTCCTGGAGAACAATACCAAAAGGCTGATGCAGTCAAACAGGAAGTCATACTTTAGCTCAGACATTCACCTCTGTGACAAAAAGTAAATTCTCAAAGCATTTTTTAATCGAACCTCCTTCTAGAATAGATCAAGTTGGCATGCTGCAAGATGTTTGTGATTGCAGAATCAAAATGAAATTGAATACACATCATTTGAACCTTCCACATTTTTACAAAATAAACAATAGGATCGCCTACCCTTATGGCGATTTAAGAAGGGAACCAGATCTTATAGGGCTAATGAACATAAAAGTCATGCAATCCCTAATTGTTTTTATTAAATGATAATAAAGTGACTGTAGAGGTTTGCAGCTCTTCCAAGCCAGTACTGTGTGTGTGTGTGTGTGTGTGTGTGTGTGTGTGTGTGTGTGTGTAGTTGGTTCATAAAGCTCTACCAACTGGAATTTATCAAAAAAACAAAGCGAGAGCAATTTTCCTTGCATGCTTGATTTTAGAAAACACATTCTTGAATCTGTCTCCAACAATCTTTTCTTGTGAGATCTCTTCCATCTCCAAAGTCATTACTAAAAAGATAAACATAAATTAAACTTTCCATGTTAGAATGACAACACCTCTCTCCAAGAAGCAAATCCCTGGCAGAGAAGCCAAGTGGCTCTGCCAGTTGCATTTGTTCCATGTTCAGGTCACTGATGAGGCCTTTCAGGAGGCCAGTCAACCCAGGTGCAAAAAATCTCCGCCCTGCACCCATGAGCTCCATTTAGAAGCTTCCCGCTCACCTCCTCTGGAAATACACAAAAATAATTATTTGTAGTAATGAATATTGCTTAGTTGAGTATTCCTTAGTTGTAAATTTGATCTACAAAGTTAGAAGAAAATAAATCTGAACATAAAAAGCATTTGCCGTTTCAGCATTAAAAGCGAAACAAAAAAATACTGTCAAAACTGCAAATTGCCCCATGCAGGTTAGTTTTGCAAGTCACGTCTTAACAAAGACAAGTTTTGTTGTCGTAAAACCCTAAGTCCTCCTACCACATTCTGCGAAGGGGGAGGATGGCATTGTTCCCTGGTTCCTTGTTTGGGGGTTTGGGCGTTTGGGGATATGCTGAGGGAAATCTTTGCTTTTAACCAGGGCTGTTGGCTCAGATGAAACCCTGCCCTCCACCCCACCCAGCCTGCCAGGTCATATCAGCACTTCCCATAATGAAATGATGCTGCTTATGTTGTAGGCCAATATTTCAAAGCCATTTTGTGTTTTGAAGTTTATCTCCTCCCCCAAATGCTGTGATAACTGATATATTGAAGCCTGGTGTGCAGAAAAGTTAAGTTGGGCCCCTGACATTCCACAGACGCGGTCTCTGAGCCCAGCATCTGACTTTTTCCACAATGGAGTTCACTCTAACCTCACTGTGGGAATATGAACAGTTTCACCCTGGCCAATGTCATATTTAATACTGTGAACCAAAAAGATGATTCTTGGAACCAGTTGAATCTAAAAGCAGGTGTTCCTGGAAGGAGAAGAAGGTATAGGAAGGGGATCTTTGTAGTATAATGAGAGTGTGTGCCTGGGCCCCATAGCCACCAGGGACTGGGCTGGGGGTCAGTCCAGGGCCGGTGCCCCGCAGTGCAGTGCTCCTGGACTCGCACGCTGTGTTCTCATGGATCTGAAAACTCTGATGCTGCGATCTCCTCCAGGTCTGGCTGAGCCTCGTTTCTTTGGCTCACCCTGGAAGCCTGTGTTCCAGCTGCTTGGCGAGGTGACTGGGGCTTGCACTCGGGGCCTCCTCCTTCACTTCCTTCTCCCTGCGGTCGTTGAGCAGGAAGGACTGTTGGTTTGGATGGCCTTCCAGAGGGTAGGGGTCTGCCCTCATTCCTGTGGGCCTCTCAACCACAAGTGGAGAGGGAGGGAGAGACTGGCGCGAGGTGGGAGGAGGCAGGAGATGGGGCTAGAAAGGAGAAGGCCAAGGACAGTGCACAGAGGAGGATGAAAGCAAAGAAGTCAGAGGCCAAGACCCAGGTGCTAGGCCGAGCACAGAGGCGCCCGCTGGAGTGGAAAAGCCCAAAGGCGGCAGATGCTGCCCAGCGTTGGAAGAGCTCCCTGGCTGAGAAGGTTAGACTGGGAAAGAGTTTCTGGCAAGGGACCAGCTCTTCTGGCATTCTCTTACAGGATGTCTCTTGGAGAATTTTTTAAATAACTGGACTTTTTCACTCTATTGCTATTTTGCCCCCTCACAGAACGTTAGCTACCTGCACCATTTAAATAGTGAAAGCTCACAATCGTTTGCCATCAACCCGAGCCCTTCTTGGGAAGAGCAGGAGTGAGGAAGCTCATGGTGGGATGTTATTCTAATGGGCCACGCTCTGCTGAGCTCGACCTCCACTCCCACGCCTCTCTCTTTAAACAGAAAGGTTACCTCCCTGGGCCACCGTTGGGCCAACCCCAAGAGTGACTGTCTGCACTTGTTAGACAACAGGCATTTAATTAAAATTGGAATCTGATGTGTAGAAAACATACATTTTTTCATTTCATAGCTCCCCAGGAAATCATATTCCCTTCCTCCTCCCCCACTCTCCTCCTGCCAAAAAGAAGAAGAAGAAAAAAAGGCTAGGGAAAAGATTATTGTAATATGAAAATCAAAACTTACAAAAGGCTAGGCCACTTCTTTATTTTTGCCTCTGGGACAGACATTAGGCACTAATGAAGCCCGCGTTGTGTCTTGACAGCAGAGCCAGCTTTTTATGGCCACCTTCCCATATGGAAGAGAGTTTGTCCCATCTCAGGGCATTAAAATACAACATTTAATGAATCTGTAACTACAGTCTCTCGTCTTGCTTTTGTGTTATAGAAGGGCTGGCCTGATATTTGTTGGCCTTGGTGGAACAATTTTATTTTTTTAAAGAACGGATCACACACAGGAGGCACACATTAAAAAATAAATCCAGGAAGCCTAGTGGTCACTGCACTTCCCGAAGCCCAAGCGTCCAGCGCACTGAGCCAGGCTCCGCCCCACACATCCGGCAGTGCCATCCCAGCCCAACGGATGCGCACGCCAGACGAGTTCATTGGGTCCTTGTCCCCTTAATCTCCATGCTGCACCTCAGATCTCAGGCAGCTTCCGTGGCGCGGGCTCACTTTAATGGATAGAATCTATTTTTCATGAAAAAGCAGGAAATAAGCTGTCTCTTTCATAAAAAGATTTACAAAATGTAATCATTGTTGAAATATTCCCTTTGAACTGCCGTGTCCACGGGGGTCTCCGGCTCCCAGAGTCGGGCTTCATTAGAACCTCCTCCTAAGCGGCTCCAGAAGGGCAGGTACGCTGGTGGTGCCCGGCTTTGATGTCTTGAATGAATGAAAGAAAAGCACAATAAAAAAGAGCTGTTGATCAAGCATAAAATACTCTTTAAGCTGACAGAATAGCAGCGTTAACACACCCTAAGCTGCTTTTAGTTTTTCCCTTTTTTCCTCACATTTTCCTGTGCTTTGTGTACAGTGGGGGTTTGTATTTTATAAGAAGTCTCTGATCTATGTAGTATGCCATTCGCTAACAAAAACCAAAATAGGATTGTTTCTGTCCCACTTGGTTGCCTGACTACTCCTTCCCTCCCTCCCCTCCCCCGCACCCCCAGCCTCCAAGGCCTGCAGTTTAGCCTCCTAAGGCAAGGGCCCAAATGCCTTTCATAAACTTGAGCCAATTCCTTTTGTGCTGTAGGTTTCGCTGCTCTGATTTTAATACCGCAATTAAAGACAGATTTTTATTTTCTCAAGAACTTTCTCTCACAACTGGGGAAAGGGAACCGACACAGCTGCTACTTCTAGCTAAGAAATTATTTCATTAAATAAGAGAAAACGCCTTGTTGAGCAGTTACTTTCCTAGGAAACTGGCCCTCTTTAGGTCTCATGTGCACTCTAAGGCTGCAGAAGCATTTTATAGTGAGAGAACCCATCTAACCCCAGCTTTCTGGTTTTCTGGACTTGCTCCCAACCAGGTATGAATCTCCCTCCAAATGGATAAAGTTGATATGCTTAGTTCATGGAATTGAAAACTGAGGCTTGGTGGTGCTAACTTGCCCTAGTTAATCCAACCAGCACGCAGTGGTGCTGGTACTAGTGTCCTGTGACTTGGACTCCAGAGTCCTGGCTCTTTGCAGCATGCACACAGCCCCCCTTAGTCTTCTGAGCCTCCATGAGTGGCTAGGGTACAGTTTCCAATTCAGAAGTATTTGTTTTCGTGCGCTAAAAGGTGAAATGATGAAAATAGGAAGAGAGACCAAAAGGAAAATTTTACTTGGTGGTAAGAGAAACACCAGAGCAAGCCTGGATATGGTAAAGGATTCAGACTTTGGAACACCGCCTGCATAATTGGATTGTGTGTGCATGCTCAAGGTTTGGAGGTACTGGATGGCTTATTGGGTAAAAAGATTAGTGTTTTCCCGTCTTGAGGTTTGAACCAAAACGAAGGTCTTGGCTGGGAGCAGCACCGCCGTTCTCCAGGGAGCGGTGGTTTGGACAACTGCTCAGTGCTTGTAGTAAGCAGGCAGCAGTCCACGTTACAAAACCCTTGCACATGCTACTGACGCAGTTGGCCGCGACTGGTCCCCTTGCAACAGCTCATCAGTCGGAACTGCCTGGGGTGACTCATGGAGACTTGGGCCTCTCAAGGGCAAGTGCCTGTCATTTGGGGAGGAATGTGCTTGTGGTGTGAGCACGCACGTGGCACCGCCGGGCTAGAAGTCATTCATTAGACGCCTGGCTTCACCCGCACTGAGCAAGTAACACCAGGCATTATGGACCTGTGTGCAACTGGCTCTTCCTTCCTTTACTAACATGGGTGTTAAGCATCTCCTCCAGTGGCCGGGGGAACACCATTCCTGAGAGGGTAGACAGTTTCCTTAAGAAGAAAACAGATTTTTACAGTTCAGCCACCAGGATAGGGGCCCAAGAAAGATGCCTCCATCTAGTCTTAGAACCCAAGGAAGTGATAGCAAAGCAGCAGGGAGAAAGCACTTGGCTTTGGGGCATCTGGAAGAAATTGAACACAGCACACAGCTCGAGTGTTTTGAGTGGTGGGTATACACTGTGAAAAGATAAGGCTGCAAAGGTAAACCAGGCCACTCCTGGCTCATTAATTTTTTAATAGTTTCCTGTACAATAAACAAGTCTTGGGTTAGCATTATTGAAAACAGGTTTTCTTTAATTAACAAAATAAAATCAGACAAGACAATATGATGGCAGAGATCAAAGCCCAAGGCTGCCATTCCCAATGACTCACACCTGTGGACGGCACGCCACCCATTTCAGAAGAGGCCCACGAATGTTACTGCTTCTCCCCACAGTGGGCATTCTCCTGCAGAAGGGCCCTCCTGGCAGTCCTCTGGGGTGACCAGCACAAGGCCCACTCCACTTAAGGTCACAGAACGAGTTCATGGGAAAGGTGGAGTTCACTCTAGGGCCCTTAGACGCTGCATACTGAGCCTCATCAGTCCGTGTAAGTTTATAAAGATCTCACTGGGTGGACAGCAAGGGATCTGGCATCCTGAAAGATAGAGAAGTGTAAAACTAACCCCTGCTTCCCGCTAGAAGTCCTGAGGGGCAGGGGCCATTTGTATTTTATGCAGGAGATCCCCAAAGAACCTTGTGCACATAGCACCCGGCACACTATAGGCCCTCAGCGCTTGCTAAATGAATAAGTTCTCCCAAATGATTACTACTAATTTGAAAATCTAGGGGTTACTCAAAGGCCCTATCCACTTGGAGTAGTTTAAGGGGTCGACCAGGCTTTGGGCTGATACAGCAAGGACAACTCATTGCGTTAGACAGTGGGCATTGGTTCACCGGAACAAGAGCAGGAAGCCAAAAACCAAATACCGGGATTCATGTGAACCAGCAGAGATAGCATCTCCTCTAGAGAGAAGGCAAAATGGTGACCACAACTTCTGAGGTCTCAGCAGTGTCAGCCTTGGGGGCCGGCGGGGAGCTGAGCCTTTTGGGGGACCTCCCTATATGTTTGTGTTTCTGTTTTAAGCATGTAAATGTCCTTAAATAACCCACCTAGCCAGCAGAGAGGAAAGCTAAGTGTCACACCCAGTTCTGGATTCCACATTAACCGCCTCCTTCCGCAGTGTTAAACTTTGCCCTTGAGGCCTTTTGTTTAACTTTTTTAATTTGAAAAACAGATTCTGCCGCTCACGCTCACAGCCTGTTCCTCCCTCCCCAGCACAGGGGCTCTCGTGTGCCTGTGGCCTCTCTATGCTCTCTCTCTCTCTCTCTCTCTCTCTCTCTCTCTCTCTCTCTCTCTCTGTCTCTCTGTTCAAGTAAAATATAACTATCTCTGACAGACATACTTTTTG
Source organism: Muscardinus avellanarius (assembly GCF_963383645.1). NCBI lineage: Eukaryota > Metazoa > Chordata > Mammalia > Rodentia > Gliridae > Muscardinus > Muscardinus avellanarius. The sequence continues at coordinate 53,023,397 of NC_137788.1, forward strand.
TTTTAAAAATGTGCATCCTGCCCTCTCGTTGAGAAGAGTTGTTATACCCATTAGAATGTTTGTTGTTAGCTAAGGAGTTGAGTCCCTTGGTTGAGTATCCAGTACCCCCTTGGCCAAACTTTAGAAAATAGCCTTTTTGTCTAGTTGCTCTCCACCAGGCATAAGACACAGAATAGACTGGCCCCGTCAGAGACTCCGACTGTCACATCAGGCTTCCTGTTTAGGAAGCAGTCAGATATTGTTTATGGTTCATAAAACCTGACCACTGTGAGTATTCCAGAATTCCAAGCAAATAGGATTCGAACTTTCATGGAGCTGTAAATTAAGGGGCGGGAAGTGTGATAAAACTCCTTAGAGAACTGTGAAGGGGAAAAAAAAGTCGCACTGCAATGGTTAAATGAAATTTTATAAGCACATTCAGTGTGGAGCTGTTTTGCATTACATGAGTTGAATACCTTAGAGACGCCACATCTGCAGGCACTTTATTAAATCCTTAGTCAGCACTTTCCAACCTGATGAGATTACTCCTTCATCTGACTGGAGAGAAGGAAAGCTGAGCTCTTGTCCCGGACTGCAGATTTCTTTTGATGTTTCACCTTGAACACTGAAAGAGGACAGTACCCACCCCCCTTCCCTGCACATCCTAAACTGTAGACACTGTGAATATAACTAATTGTTCCCAACTAGAGGCTTTGTGGGAGTGTGGATTTATGGACCTCCAAAACAACTGTAGTTGAATGTTCCTGAGGAAGAAAATAGATCAAAGCTCTGTGTTTACTTCCTTAATGTAAATGTATCAAGATAACATCCTTAGATATTGTACTGTAATATTGAGACTCACTGCAGATAAGGGACAGAGATTCCTTTGTAGTCTATCTGGCTGCAGTAGTCTAGATTAAGGGGCTATAAAGTATGGAAGCAAAAACCATATGAAACCTAAACTGTTATTAGTATATGTCAGAAGACAATTTTCTTGCCTCTCCATAAATGAATTTTGTTTCATGTGTCAACATTTTCCCAACAATTTAACAACCCTCAGATTTCTTTGATATTTTTTCCTTTATGGTCCAAAAAGAAAATATGCAGACTCATTCTCCAAGGAGTTGTTTGAAGCGTGCGCTGCTTGCAGAATTAAGAAAAAATGTCACATGAGAAAATGGACTTTGAGAAAATGGGCTTTTCCAAACATCATCCGATCCATCTGATGCTATTAGCAGTTCATGGAAGTTTGTAGAAATTGAACAGCTTATCTATGTGTGGCTATCTCCCTAATCACAGCCGAGTTACAAGCATCTTCGTCTCCATACTAATCGTTAGAAAATTTGATTAAATGGATGAATATTTATTATTATTATTATTATCATCATTATTATTATGAGAATGGCTTATCTGCTATCTCTGCAGACCCCTTTAAAAAAAAAAAAAAACCCTATGTGGTTTCCCTGACTTCCCATTCTGGAAGCCCTTGGTCAAGTAGCTGGGTTAATTGTCATGAAGATTAGTGGGATGTTGAAATAAGTACTAATGGTCAAATTACAGGAGAGAAAAAGTTGAAGAATAGGTTTTGGTTTGGGCCTGAAAGGGTTAATTAAGGTTTTTTCACGGGTTATTAAAGACCCCCAACCCCTGCCTTAGGAGTCATATTGACACCCCACCACAGGGCAGCTCTGCTCCTCTATTGACATGTTGCTGGTCAGAGCACAATAGCCTTCTGTGTCTGCACATCATGGCTAAAATCATCTCAAGGAAAGCAAGTTTGCACGCCTTACCGTTAGACAAAAGCCCAAGAGTTGCAGTGTGCAGCTCAAAAACCCAGAGTCAGCAACTTCTATTGATTAAAAACTAACCTTTAAAGTAACTCTGAGAGTGTGTGGTTAGCATTTAAATTTAAACATGTCATGAGTTGATTTGTGTTACTGAATACCAACTCAGAAGGAGTAACATTCACATCGCATTTTTTTTTTCTAATTCCCTTAAGCAGCTAAAGTATTTCATGAAATGTCAATAGGGCAAAAAGAAAAAGGGGAGCCCCCCAAATGCTAGGCCTTGTAGTTTTCTTTCCCATGCAAATATGCACCCCCCCCAAAGAAAAGTGTGGAGAGCGAAACACAATAATTAGTCCTTTGTCTAACTTTCCCAAGTGCCAGAGAAACAGATTAATTAAATATACAACAGTGTTGGTTTTTGGAGTGGGGGTCTTGCTTGCTGTGTAGGTCATAAATTAGGCAGAATAAATACTTCAATGTGTTTGCAGTGGGCCTGCTACGTCAGAGCCACTGGAAGGTTGGTGGGAGGAGAGCAGAGGGTTTCTTGCTAATGATAGTCACGTCTGGGTCTGTCTGGTTGCTCTTAGCAACCAGACATGATGTAACACCAGGATGAACTTGAACTTGGGGGACTTGAAAAGAGAACAATAGACCAGAGCAATCAATAAAGCCTATTTCAGTGAAGGATTACAGAGCTGCTCTGGGGTAACCTTGTCGGCAAGGCACATACTGAATAGTAAGATGTGTGAAGAAACTTTTTTTTATGCTTTGCTTTTTAAGAGAAGTGCAGAGGCACTGCAGATTTTTGTAGTGCCCTGAGGTCTCCTCCAGGACGGTGGTATGGAAAACTGCTCCCCCTGCCGACTCACTGGGTCCCAGCCTCTGCTTCCACAACTGTGCGACTGCCACATTCAAGAAGTCTGGAATTTCACAACTGCCTTAGAAAGTGTACAAACAGAAGTTGTGAGCAGTGTTACTCGCCGAGCTCAGATTTTGAAGCTGTTCTTTTAAAGAGGGAATGCAGCTCAGCATCAGCTCTTTAGGAGAGGGCCACGAAAAACACAAACACGCTCTGGGGCCGGCCTCCTCTCCCTCCTTTCTCCCTCTTCTTTCTTTTGTCCAGTTAGATTGAGGCCGGTGGCATTGCCAGGATGATTTCCTTTCAGGACACAAGAGGGTTTTATTGTGTTTCTCAAAGCATGCGGTCAGAGAACAGCATCTAACACGGTACAGGATGAGCAGCGGTTCCGTCTAGGCTTAGGGTTTTACACTCCTCTGGAAATCAAAGGTAACTGTGTGACCAGGAAATCTTATACCAACCTCCACATAGCTATCATTTAGCCACTGATCCCTAGGATCAAAGGAGTCCTTACTTTACCTAGATGAGTCTCTTGAACAGGAACCAGCCTGCACCTGACTGAGTCACCCAGGCGTAACCCCTTCCCACACCATTAACCCAGTCCAGGGGCATTCGCTTCTGCTAAAAGTTGATGGTTTTTGCGAAGAGTGATAAATGTAGCGAAACTGTCAGGTTATCCTGGGAGAAAAAAGTTGGCAAATGCCGTATACATTTTAATTTCACTTGAGGATCTAACCCTGATATTAGTCTACAATTGGTCACTTTATTTAGCTAACTTCATTTCTTTGCTGACAAAGGAATTTGCTGACCAAGATATGCCAGCAGGTAAAGCAATGTATCACCAGGTTTTTCCTCACAGCTCACCACCTATGGAGTTATGAAAGGAAAAGGTAGCCGGGCCCGCAGACACCAGGAGACAAAGGACAGAGTATGGATGGGGCTAGGCAATGGCCTCATTTTCCCCGTGGACCTCGTTAATAAGTGAAATCCTGCTACTTTTCGATTATCATGTGTCATTTGTGAAAAGATTATTTTAGAAATAGTGGGCTGAATATTTATTAACATTATAAAATCTACCTCACACATGCATGAAGAGGTAGACTGTAGGAGAAATGCTGTGACGTACCCGACCCAGGAAGGCAAATAAACCACTTTCCCCCCTTTACCTCTGCTCCTTTTTCTAGTCTCACCTGTGTCTGCTAAGAGAACGTAACAGTCCCATCTTAGGCACCTACCCCTCCTTTGAAAGGAGATTTTGTGAAAATCATCGGTTCCCATGTGAAACCTCTCCCTTCACCCATTCTCCATTCACTCGACTCTTCTTGGTTGAGAACACTCTGTATTCCAGGCACCAGGCTAGACACTGAGAACACACCGACAAACAAGCTGGTCAAGTTTCATGCTTTCTAGAACTGCCCCCGACTAGACTACAGACCTGTATTTGTATGTCAAGTGGCCAGAAATGCTTCATTTTGTAAGAACCTTGGCAAGCCCCAACAAAGACATGCCACTTTAACTTCAGAAAAGTCAGAAAAGCATCAGTGCCCCCCAAAACTTATTATAGTTTATCATTCCATGATTTTTCCTAGTGAATACTTAATGAAGATCCTGATCCCAGGGTTGGAAAGGCAACTTTTTCTTAACTATGCTATTTTTACAAATGGAGCCTTTGTTTTTCTGCAGGACTAAGAATGGAGCCCCAGGCCTCACGTGTGCCAGTCATGAGCTCTACCACCAAGTTATACCCTGGCCCTAAAAATATAACTGCTCTTCTAACTGCACTCTGCTTTTTGTCTTCCAGTCCTGGTACCTGGGATAAAAGTTGCAGTGTCCCACCATCCACCAGACAGACCACCTGATCCCTTCTCAACTCTGTAACATGGACGCAACCTCAACCCAGCGCGGTTACAACATCACTGTCAGTGGAAGGGGAGAAAAACCGATTCAAATCAACTTGTACATGGAAACAGCAAGCATTATGGTCAAACAGCAAAGGCCATAACCTTTCGGGATTTTTTTTTTAATACTTTAGGGACTGTTGTAATTTCTCATATGGTGCTGGAAATGGTTGGGCTTGGTAACATTGGAGTGTTTCCGTGGTTGCGTGAGCATTAGGCAGTGTGGCTAGTGGAGGATACCCTTGCTCACTTACTTCCTGTGGTAACACACTTTCCTTACGGAGCCTGGCTGTTTCACAGTATTTCATGAATTTACCCACACAGGTGTGATACCTCTTGAGCACTCAAGAGGCACGTGGAGAACTAAATCTTTTGTAGTAGCTGAGATCTGCAATATCTAACTTACGGGACAGTCAAAGGGCAATGTTTTTCTGTAACATATTGGAAAAAGAAAATGCAGTTATGTTCTCTTTTTTTATTTTTCTTTTAGTTCAGTTTGGTTCAGCAGTCAGCAGCTAAGTAATATAACATGGCCCGCAAGGACAAAGAATCCACTCACATTGCCGAACAATTCCGAAAATGGCAAACTACTACTACTATTCAGTTTTTTAAAAGTTTTGAAATGCTGCACTTAACATTAAAAAAAAGAAAGAAAACAACATTTTTTCAACAATTTCAACAATGACACAAAAATTCACATGGAAATGGGGAAGATGGTCTGTTTTGACAGAAACTGACAGGAATCAATCAAAACAATCGAATTTTGAATTGAGTAAAGTGCAATTTCATTGGATAGCTAAATATCTTTGTAAGATAGAGATTGTTGAAAATTCTATTTTTGTTTTTCAAGTCCTTCCACCCCAGGACTCTAAATTATTGGGGTAAAAAACAGCCTTGCAAGAAAAGGGGAGCTATTTTTGCTTTTTATGTTTTTTATTGTTAAACTTGTATCCCTTTAAAAACTGAAGGAAAATTTAAAAAAAAACAAAAAAACAAATCTAATGGTGCTTTTACCACAATATGTTAACTACATTAAATGCTAATTAATTATTTTCTGTTATCAAAGCACATAACTAAAATGAAATCATGGTATCTGTTAATTTTATAAGCTAGAAGTCACTCTAATGAATTATGCCAATTCTGAACATTTTTACATGTATCCGGCAACATAGGCTCTATCAGTTATCAGACACCTCATTGTACCAGAGATTGTCCAGAAATTTTAAAGACCTTTGCGTCCCTGAACTGGGCTATGGGAAAAATAACAATAATAATAATAATAATAATGATAATAATAATAATGAAACCAATACTGACACACATGCTGGTGCCCATTCCGACCAAGGGCACTTGTTAGTGAAAAAAAAAGTTTGCACCCCCAAATGTCCTGTATCTTATGTAAAAAAGAAAAAAAGAAAAAAAAGAAACAAACAAACAAAAACAAAAAAAAAAAAAATGCAAGTGATTTTTCTACCAGACAGCGAAGCACCCCTTTGCTTCTCCATGCAACTTCAAGAAGGTTTCCTATACTATACATATATATATGTTCTGGTTGGCAGGCCCTGCTGATCAGAGGAAGTCTCTGCATGTTCTAGTGTTAGTAACTAATTTTTATATAGTTAATGTAGGATAAAGTAGAGTGCATTAAGACACAATATTGTAACCCTACTCTAGGCACTTGCCTTTAAACTATGTTTTTTCAGCCCTTCAGAAGGGTTCTACTACTGTCCTATACAATCAAGTAACTGAAATTCTTGGGAAGACACTTTGCTCCTCATCTCCCCCCTCTCCCCCAAACAATGTTGTTTTGTTTTGTTTTTTTTCCTTAATTTGCACGAAAACAAAAATTCCATATCAATGTGCCTTGCCCTGGATAGCGATTATTTGTGGAATTGTTGCACACGCTCCTCTATTGAAAGGGGTTTTTCCCTAGTCAAGCATTTGGAGACACTTTTTGTAAATGTGACTTTTATGTCAGCCATCGTCAGTTTCAACATCTAGAACTCAATAGAAAGTCAGTTGTCCCGCAGATAGGAGTAGTCTTTATCGTCCTGTGTGGTCAGTAGCAGTGCATTGCTGAGATCTATAGATGCTTAGAATGTCAGTATTTTGGATGTTGCTGCATTTTACAATTTATTTGGAGTCTTCCTTTATTTTCCTCCCCCAGATATATGAAAATATGCAATACCTGCTTATATCATGTAGAAAAGCTTAGCAATTATTAATTTTTCTTTTTTTTTTATTTGACCAAAGTCGGTGCTGCACCTGACGCAGCGTGTTTTAGGTGTTTGTCTTTGTACTTTTTTGTGATTTTTGAATGCACGTGCGCAGGAAGGGCTCCTCTTAGAGAAGCAGTCAAACTGTGAAGCACTAAGCTGACCCTGCTTCAAGCAATTTTGTTTTTACAACTGTTCCTTTCACAAGCAAGCCTTAAGAAAGAAAGAAAGAAAAAAAAAAGACAACTTCCTTTTTCTTCAGCTCTCACACCCCATTTTTCTTAGCAGACTGCAGTCAATCCACATTCAATGAAAAGTATATAATGCCCATTTTTATATGCACGTTTTTAAACTTCCAAGTTCTGAAAATTGTTTACTGGTTATCTCTATTTAAGGAAAAAAAAATAAAATAAAACATTTTGGATTTTCATACGTGTCTGATAAGTGGTTGAATAGTTGTTTGGCGCTGTTGTATGGTGTGATTGTCAGTGTACCGTGTCACTCCCTATAGCCAGCCAGCATACTTTGCCTTCCCCTATAGCACTTAGCTGGGCATTACTTTATTATGACATATGTGCACTAAAAAAAAAAAAGAAAGAAAAAAAGATTAAAAAAAAAACAGAAAGGAAAAAAAAAAGAAAAAATAGCAGCTTTCAGTGCTTCACAGTGAAGGGAAAAAAAAGCCTAGACAAACATTTTGTCAGAACCTTGCAATTAGCCAAGGTATTACCAGTAAATTGGTTGTATATACAATAAAATTGCACCCTTTTTTAAACAAAACAAACTAAGCAATAGTTTGGGCAGTTTTAGTTGTTTTTAGTGAGCATGTTGTGGTCATGACTGCAAAGAGAGAGAATAAACTGCCCACTCAGAAGATATGTAATTTGTATTGTTGTATAGTTTTATTGATTACACTGATTTATTCTACCCTATTTTATAATGCAGGACTTTTGTAATGTTGTTTAAATGAGGAAAAAAATTTCTGTCAAATTAGCCTAGTGAAATTTCTGATTGTTCATTATAAAGGCAGCATTCATAGAATTGCTTTTCTTTCTTTTTACCCCTTTTGGGAACTGGATTTAAGTTTAAAACTTTCCTGTTTCCTTTTTTTTTTTTTTGTAAGTATTTAAATACAGTTATTTTTTTTCTCTCAATGGTATAGCATATTCCTATGCTTGAGAAGTATAGGTCTACTGAAAAACCATTGTAAATGGACGTTACAGGTATGCTGTATTTTTGAAGGTATTTTGTTGTATTAAGTTTGATGAAGCTAAAACTAGGGAACTCTGAACAGATTTGCAGGAAAAGAAATGTTTTAAAGGCTTTAAAACATTAGGGAGGCAGTCTAGGGTGAAAACGAACAGGGGTTAAGTATTAAAAACACTAAGTTACATTTTTGTTAATGTCCATTGTCCAGAAAGCAGCAGGAAACTAGTTCAGTGCGATCAAGCAGGAAAAAAAGAAAAAGAAAAGAAACACCAACAATCCGTGTGTTTTGCTCTTTAGATTAAAAGCCAAGTGAAGATGTCTGAGGAAGACTTTGCTACCTGGGGTGTCTAGACAGACAGACTGTGTGCTATCAGCATTTGAAGGCCCAGCCCCTGATTCTGTTCAATTTTTTTTTTCTCTCCCATCAAATGGCATTAACAAGACTGGCAAAGGTAGTCCCTCCGATGACTCCGAGTTTTTTCTTTGGGAAGTGAAGTCCATCCGAGGCACAAACGCTTACCCTTGGCATTTTTTGATTAGCTTTTTCTGTTGGCCCCTCTCCTGCCTACCAGGAGGCTCCTTCTCTAATCCTTCACTGGCTGAGCGCCCCCACCCCACCCCTCACCCTACCCTCCTTTGCTCACTCCCCCATCCTCAGCCTTTGACTTTCCTCTGAGGCTTCTGTTTCTTCACTCCCTGGCATGGTGGGCGCTGTCACACGGGCCCCCGCAGACCCATGGGGTTGCGCTTCTCAAAGCTCAGGCTCTTGTTTTCTGACCTGGAAGCGTGAAGGACCTAAACTTCCCATTACAGCATCCCGCCAGCCCTTAGAAACACACCTCCCAGCATTCATGTTCCACTTCTCCAAGCACTTACTTACCCTGGCGCGCTTTGAATCTGTCCTGATGATGTCGTAAAGTACTTAGAAAACCCAGATTAAGAAAAACACCATTTGTTTCTCCTGTGATTTTTTTTGTGTGTGTATGTGGGGGGGGGGTTTTCTAAGAATGTCCCTTAATGTCCTTTGCATCACATCTCTGGAAATCTCTTTTTGCTCCTAGTGGTGGTGGTCTCCTTCCTCTCTGCGTCTCTCTCTGTCTCTGCGTGTCTCTGGTTTTCGTTTGCGTCTTCCTTCCTTTCTGGTCTTTGGTAGCAGGCCTCCATAGAACACAAACGGCAGGGTCACGTAAAGAGAGTGTCAGCATCACCTCACTGCCCACCCTCCAGACCTGTCCCAGACAGTCCCAAAGCTGCGCTGCCCATGGGCACGGCTTGGCTCCCGAGGCCATTTTGTCTTGAAGTCAATGCATGTACTTAACTGTTTGACAGTACACCCGCTCTGCCTTCTCCACGTCCAAGGCTGTGCATTTGTCTAATTAGCGTCATGTGTGTTTCCCTTTTATTTTTTCCAATAAAAAAAAAGCAGTGGGATGAAAATTGCTTTGATATATAGCAGGTAACATTGAAGCTATTCCATAGCACTTAACCGTAGTGAATACTGTGTCACCAATTCTGAAATCAATTTAATGTTTAATGCAAATCCATTACATGGTGCTATTACAGGCTGACAAAATGATTTACACAAATGTGACAACTTGGGCTCAATTCACTCTGCTTTCCAACAGTGTAAATGCATAGCAGTGTTTATCTGCATGAGAACTATGCACTAATCTATCCGAAGAAAAAAACTATATCAACTTTGGTATCTACTTTCCGTTTACTTCAATCCTTGCCTTTTTGGTCATTGTTATAATGCCAGCTTTAGGACAGAAAGAAATATTAAGAAAACCAGCATAATACCTGATATATTAAAATGTAGTGCCTGTGAAATCTGTATTATATTGCTCTTCTGAAGTAAGATTTTTCTACACCGGTAGCCTTCGCTGTCTGTCAGTCAGGACCTCTGGTATAGGTGATGTAAAATAACCGTACAATATTAATGCATGCTATTCCATAATGCTTAGTGAACTGTATGAATATTACTCAAAGTTATGTTAGTTTTTTTTTTTTCTGACTTGGTTCTTGTCAGCTAGGTTTAAAGGTATTTCACTGAGAACACGCAAATTCTGTCTTTTCTTGATTTCGGCTGTTTTCAGTATTTTGGAGGTATACATTTACTTAAATTCAGTATTACTTGTGTTTTGTTTTTGTTTTTGCTTTCTTTTTCCTAGGGGACAAGCATGGGTGTTTGATTTCAGAAATCAGTACCTGGCAAGATTTTTGTCTCAAAAACGACTATTTGAATTTCAAGAACTCTACTACGAAGCCTCTCTGCGAACATTTCCAAGAGAGGGACATTTCCTTGACCCTTGGAAGCTACGCTGATACTGAAGCATTTTCTTAATGGACAATGTTCAGCCAGGTACCCATGCCTGATCCGTCTTCACACCAGACCTCCTCCCATTAAAAGGACAAAAAAAAAAATTTAAGAAATCACATGGCTATTTAGTTTCATGCACAGTTGCAATATTTTCTTCAAAAATAAAACTCTGTACAAACTTTGGGCCCGATTCATAAGAAAAAGAAGTTTGCTATTAACACGGGATTTTTTTAAATATATATATACTTTTTTGGTCTAAATTTAAAACTACTTGCTTCCCAAATTAAATAAATTTTCTTATTTTTTCCCCTAAGCCAGCACCCATCTGCCTTTTATTCCCCCCAAATGGTTACATTAACCAGATTAAGAAAATGGGGGATAGGGAGCAGATCCCAGCCATGATCAGAAAGCTGAGGGGCACCCCACAGTTGGGAATGAGAGCGAAGAGACAGCTCGTGGGGTAGGACCTCCTCTGTGTGCCAGGCCTTCCAAGTTTTATGTATGGACTCTTGTGCCATTTGGTTCTAAAAACAGATTTTCCAAACTTGTGTCTGAACCATAAAAGCATACAGTGAAAGTGCTACCCCTGGTATAAGCAGAGCACCTTCATGGTGGGAAACACCCAACCAATTGTATGATGGGAGCTTTCATAGCTCTCTGAGGACAGACAGCATCCAGTGAACTGGGCCATCTTTCCTGCTGTGTTCTGTTCAACTTCTCAAAATGACAAAAGTATTTTTTTTCTTTGACTGTATTTGTGTTATTCTTATTTTTTTAATGTTGATTTTTTTTTTTTGGTAATAGTCTCTAAATTTTCTCCACTCCTCCTCCTCCTCCTCCTCCTCCTCCTCCTCCTCCTCCTCCTCCTCCTCCTCCTCCTTCTTCTTCTTCTCCTCCTCCTCCTCCTCATCTTCCTCTTCCTCTTCCTCTTCCTCTTCCTCTTCTTCTTCTTCTTCTTCTTTTTGAAACATCTCAACCAAACGCCATAAAGCCACTGGCCACATAGGGATGGAGGAATGAGAGAGCAGCCTTCTCTGTTCTTCCTCTCTGGTCTTAGACTATCTTCTCTGCCCAGCCCAGGCCGTTGATAGCCTGGCCACTGAGACACCAACAGACTAGAGTAGGAGCAGGAGCAAGTCCTTTAGAAGACTCCCCAGGGCAAATACACAATGTCCCTCCCCATCCTTAGCCCTGACCTCTCCCCAGAGTAAGTCCCCTGGAGGCTTTCCCACCACACATGGAAACTGTCCACTCAGAATACCTCCAATTCTCATTTCAAATCATGGAGGGAGAGGATTGGACACTTGAAGTGATGGCAAGAGAGGTCTATTGTGAAAATTATTCCCCCGTGTTAATAACTTGGTCTGAAATTCATGTTATGAGCCGGGCCCCCTGTGCCTCTAGCATACTTGTATTGACTCTCATAGTTACCTTTTAGTTTTACTGTGTTCTGTGAAAATTTGTAATTGGTTGAGAATCACTGTGGGCATCCATTCTTATTCAACTAAATCTCCACAGGGTTTTTGAGCTGGTGTGGATTAGTTTAACTCTTGTATTCAACCATTAGTGCTACCACCTTCTCACATTACAATACAATTACTGGAAGCAAGTACTGCATTTCCTATGCAACAAAAAAAGGAAAAATAAAAAATTGCTAATGCTACGGAAGCTGTGTGTTGTCCATTGCTTTACACCAGGCCTGGGTGCTTGAGGACAGTTGTGGGCATGGGCTGGAACTCCTAGAAGATGGTCTCTGCACCATGAGATTGTGTTATAGGTCAGGCACATAGCCAGTGGGATTGTTGTTGTTGTTGTTGTTGTTGTTGTTGTTTGCCTACTAGGACAAATTCAGGACCTCAAACCCACTGATGCATCCTATGTGCTTGATACTGTTCTAGTGCTTCACGTGTTACCTCTGTGAGGGTCCAGTGAGGACTATTCTTAGGAAGTATACCGTCTAGGAGACTGAATAAGCATTATTCAAACAGGCGCAGCAGCAATGTTAAGCACATGGTTTTGATGAGGGCTATAAAGAATCTGCCTTGTCATGAAAGCGTGATGAGACTTGAACAGTAGGTAGACCTGAATTGGACAAAATGGAAAGAAAAATGTTCTGAGGAGATGGCACGCACAAAGTTTGTAGTCTAAGGGAACGCAGCACCTATGAGAGACTTAAAGGCCTATTTAGATGAATGGGAAGGAACAAGAGGAAATATGATACAAAATGAGTATGATATTTATGACAAGACCTTGCAGAACCTCGTATCACATAAGGGGCTTTCTTCTCTCTGAGAACTTTATAAAATGTGTGTCCTTCAGATTTGGGTAGGCATTCATGCAAACAAGTCCAAAATCCTAGTGGCTTACAGTGAAGGTTTCATCTTGTTCTATGTATTTGTCAACGGTTGCCTGGGACCTCTGCACAGGATCACCTTGACCCAGGGTAGAAAACAGCTGCCATTTGAACATGGCTAGACATGCTGGCAAGACACACTCTGGCTTCTAAAAACTCCATCTGGAAGCCAGGCATGGTGGAACACGCTTGTAATCCCAGTACTTAGAAGGTTGAGACAGAAGGATCACAGGTTCACAGCCAGCCTCCGCTACTTAGTGAGATCTTCTGCAACTTAGTGAGGCCCTGTTTCAAAATAAAAAATAAGCTGGGTGTGGTGGCACATGCTTGTAATCCCCGCGCTTGGGAGGTAGAGACAGGAGGATCGTGCAGGTTCAAAGCCAACCTCGCTGGCTTAAGAGACCCTGTTTCCAAATAAAAAAATATATAAAAAAAGGTCTGGGAGTGTAACCCAGAGCTAGAAGGGTTTCCAGGAACCCCAGTACCACAGAGAGAGAGAGAGAGAGAGAGAGAGAGAGAGAGAGAGAGAGAGGAAGAAGGAGGAGGAGGAGGAGGAGGAGGAGGAGGAGGAGGAGGAAGAAGAAGAAGAAGAATACTACATGCGATGGAGTTTAAGTGAGACTAAATTGGTCACTACTTTATTGTGGCCTCTTTTACTTGTGGTTAAGAATCTTGAATTAGAGTCCACCAACACCATCTCTGTATTGACATACAATACAGCACAATACAATCTCTGTATTGACAGGTGGCATGTAAGTGCAGGTCTTGAGGGAAAGGCTGTATAGTGACCAAAGCCATGAACTCAGGTGCCAAACTGGGCTGAATCCTAGCTCCCCATTTTATTAGCTCTGTGGTATTGGCAAGTACCTTGGTTTCCCCACTGGTAAGATGGGAATAGTTACAACAGCACCTTACTGCTTAACATGGTTGCTGTGGATATTTGATGAGTTAAAATTTCTTGAGTGCTTAGCAGTGTGGGCGTATTGTAAATGTAGTATGAATGCTGTAACTAAATAAAGGATCCAAAATGTAGAGGTAAGACATTCTTTCATTATAGTTATAGCATAAGCCTTCTTCCTGGTCTTTCCCAGATCTCTGGTGAATTCTGCAACCTTCATCTAACACCTGCTTCAACTAAGGTAGAAGTAGCATAAACAATAAATCCAGAATCTCAGGGCAGACACACTTGGATTTAAAATATTGATTTCTCATTTTATTAGTTCTGCAACATTAGAAACCCCAATTTCCCCATCTATAAAATGGAGTTAAATATAGTACCTACCTTATAAGATTATTTATTTTGGTACTGGGGATTGAACCCAGAATCATTGTACCACAGAGATACACCCCCTAGCTCTTTTTATTTTGAAACAGGGTCTCATCTTGCCATGTTGCTGAGGCTAATCTTGAACCTGTGATCCTTCTATTTCAATCTCTCAAGTACTGGGATCACAAGCATGTTCCCACACTCAGCTTTCTTATAAGATTATTAAAAGGATTAAATGAAAGTAATGCATGGCCAGGCATGGTGGTACATGCCTATAATCCCAGTACTTTAGGGAGCTAAGACTAAAAGAAACTAAAGCTAAAAGAATTAAGGATCCTAGGCCAGCCTCAAGCAACGAGCAAGACCCTGTTTCAAAATAAAATAAAAAAGGCTGGGGGAGTAGCTCAAAGGGTTAATGTCCCTGGGCTCAAATCCCAGTAATTCCTAGCCAAGAAAAGAAGTAATGGATTTAGAACACCCAGCAGACTATGAGTCACATAACAACTATTATTATGTGGTTCACATCCAAAGAAAGGAGCCCTGACTGTAGGGGTAGTATTAGAGAATGAATGGAGGCCTAGGCTGGAAACCAGTTGATGAGGGTGTGAATGTTACTTCCACCACTTATTGGCTACATGACATTAAGCAAGTTATTGCCCATCTCTGCATCTGCTTCCTCATCTGTTAAGGCAATACAGTGATCTCTTCCTTCCTTGAGGGAGAGACCCAAAACCTGCTCAATGAACATGGATGAGAAGGTGCTGGGAAGTACAATTCCAAACAGGAGGCACTAGAGTAGATTGGGTAGAACCCAAGCTAAGCCATACACGGCTCTGGTTCCTATTTTTCTCAACAGGACGGACTGACAAGGAAATTCATTCTTACAGGCCAAGAAAGTAGAACAAGAGAACCAGTATTCATTATTGTTTTAACACTTCAAGTTCTAACTCTTCCTTTTAAAAACATGGTTACAAGCTGGGCATGGTGGCACACACCTTTAATCCCAGTATTAGTCAAGGTGAGATAAGAGGATCACAGATTTAAGGTCAGCTTCAGCAATTTAGGGAGACCCTGTTTTCAAATAAAATAGGACTGGCTGGGCATGATGGCGCACGTTTGTAATCCCCGCACTTGGGAGGTGCAGACAGGAGGACCGCACAGGTTCAAAGCCAGAAATAGCTTAAGAGACCCTGTTTCCAAATAAAAAATATGAAATGGGTCTGGGAGTGTAGCCCGGAGGTAGAAGGGTTCCATCCCCATTACCATCAAAAAATAAAATAAAATAAAATAAAAATAAGACTGGAGGTGTATGTAGCTCAGAGGTAGAATACTCCTGGATTCAATCCTCAGTAACACACACACACACACACACACACACACACACACACACACAACATGGCTAAATGGAAAAGGTCCCATTGGCTTTTAGGAAGAACCAGGGCTTCCCTTGAGTTGTAAGAAATGAATTTGTTTCTAGTTCATCTCTGAAACATATTAGCTCATTCCACAATGGCTTTCCATCTGACACACTGAGTATGGATTTTAAATCTTATTACAGGGAATCCTGGTCAAACAAAGAGCTCACTGGTTTCTACTATCACATTACTTGTTTTTAATTATGGAAAAATACCATGCATATACAAAATAGAGAAAACTGACAAACTCATAGGTACCAATCATCCATCACTTAAAATCAACTTCTGCCCTTTTTTCTATCCCATGTACTTCTTAACCACCTCTGGACTACTTTGAACTAAATCCCAAGTATAGTATCATTTTATTCATGACTAAGAGTACATCTCTAAATGACTCTTTTATGAGATATATTCAAAATGTACCACTTTTATACCTCAAAATATTGACAATAATTCTTTGATATCATCAAATAGCCCATCAGTGTTTAAATGCTCTCAAGCACATTTCAATTTTTAATAGTTTATCTAAATACAAATCTAAATAAGATCAATACACTAAGTGGTGTGTCTGTGTCTTGAGTTTTTAAATCTATAGAATCCCTTTGCAGTCTCATTTTCTTGCACTAATTTGCTGAAGAAACTGAGTCTTTGTTCTGCAGAATCTTTCATAGGATTTTTGGTTGCAGCCCAATGGCATTATTTAACATGTGTTATCATTAGATTGGAAATGTATTCCTGACCTTGGAGGTTGACCCCATGGAATGCAATACCAAGGCTCTCACGTGTTGTTCATAGGATGGACCCAAGGACTCCCCCTTGTGTTTGGACTGTGACTCTGGAAACGGCAAGCTAACTAGACCAAAGAAAAGGTGAAGGGAAAGCTGTCCTCCACCAGCTTCACCCCTCGCTCCTGTTCTTTCTCTGACAGAATGAGTGGAAGCTAAGGGAGAGCCTACTGAATAACAAAAACAATGAAGCTGGGCATGGTGGTGCATGTTTGTAATCCCAGCGTGCTCCTCCTCTTGGGAGGTTGAGACAGGAAGGTCACAGGTTTGCAGACAGCCTCGACAACTCAGTGAAGCCTTCCTCAGCTTAGACCCTGTTTCAAAAATAAAATAGGGCTCGGGGTACAGGTCAGAGGCAGAAGGCTCCTGGGTTCCATCTCCAATAGCATACACACACACACACACACACACACACACACACACACACACACACCTAATAAAACACCAGTCTCTTTTGCCCCTTTCTGCTGAAAATTTTAAAAGTAAAATAAAATAAAGACAACTTCCATCTTTTCCATCTTTGTGTGTGTGTGTGGTACTGGGGTTCCTGGAAACCCTCTACCTCCGGGCTATACTCCCAGACCTATTTTATATTTTTATTTGGAAGACAGGGTCTCTTAAGTCACCAAGGCTGGCTTCGAACCTGCGTGATCCTCCTGTCTCCGCCTCCCAAGCGCGGGGATTACAAGCGTGCCCCACCATGCCCAGCCCCAACTTCCATCTTAAAGGAGAACAAGATGAATAATTCTTGTTGAAAATTCAGGTAGAAGTCTGCTTTTGCCTCCATGTTTCCTAGACATTATCTTTCCCTTGAAAGTATGTGCACTTGGGGACCAGAAGTCAGGTGCAGGACGGGGAGAAGGAATTCTCTGATCAGACTCTGACATCACTGGACGTGTTCACACTTCTCATAACACCACAAAAACTCCTTATGTAAAGCCATACAAAATAAACTCAACAAACTCTAAGTACCTCCCAAAGTTGTGCCAGAACTTGGAGCTGGCAAAGGAGATAAATTCAGTATCATCTCAGAAGAGTGCAGAGTCCAGCAGAGGAAAGAGACACACAATCAAATAATTGCACCATGGCCTCATAAGAATCAACAAGGCATCATGCTCCAGATAATCTGAGGACCAAGAGAGTTGGAAGAGCAAAGGGGAGTGTCTTTGTCTTTTTTTTTTTCTGTTGCTATAACAAAATACCTGAGATCAGATAACTCATTAAGAATAGAAGTTTATTTGGCTCATGGTTCTAGAAGCTGGCACGTCCAAGTGTATGGCACTAGCATCTGATGAAGGCCCTCTTACTGCAACACAATCTGGCAGAGGCTATTACATGGCAAGACAGACAAAGCATGCTGGCTCCCTTTCTCTTCTTATAAAGCCATTAATAGCAGCATAGGAGCTGAGCACGATGGCGCACACTCGTAATTCTAATACTTGGGAGGCTGAAGCAGGAGGATTGCAAGTTCAAGACCAATATGGGTAACTTAGGCCCTGTCTCAAAATTAGAAATAAAGGGGGCTATGGATGTAGCTCAGCGGCTGGGTGCTTCCAGGTTAAATTCCTAGTATGGAAGGAGGGATACCAGCATGGGAATGCCACCCTCATGGCCTCATCTAATCCTAGTCACTCCTAAAAGCTCCACCTCCAAATAGCATTAGTATATGAACTGGGGATTAAGTTTCCGGTTACAGAACTTTTGGGGTCACATTCAAAGCATAACAGGGCCGGACATGGTGGCGGCCAAATGCTCCCAGCATTTGGGAGGCTGAGACAGGAGGATCACAGTTCTCGGACAGCTTCAGCTACTTAGTGAGGCCCTTTGCAACTCAGTGAGACCCTGTTTCAAAATAAAGAATAAAAAATAGGGCTGGGGCTGTAGCTCAAAGATAAAATACCCCTGAGTTCCATCCCTAGTACCACACACACACACACACAAAAACATAACAGGGAGCCACAGGGAAGAGATGTACGATCTAATTCTCAAAGATGAGGAAGCATTCAAGAGACTGGCTCATATTAGTTAACATAATAGTAATATAACAAGTCAGGAGCAGTGGCACACACCTATAATCCCAGTACTTGGGAAGATGACACAAGAAGATCCCAGTTTCAAAGCCAGCCTCAGCAACTTAACAAGACGCTATTTCAAAATAAAAAAATTTAAGGGCTGAGGTTGTAGCTCAGAGGTAGAGTGCCTCTGAGTCCAATCCTCAGTACCAATAATAATAAATAACAATCACAGTTAACATGCACTGAGTGAGCTTGACGTCACATGCTTTTCTACACGTGTTCCATGCACTGTAACCCAACCCCTCAAAGGAGGATTCTCATCCCATTTGCAGATGAGAATGCTAAGGTCCAGAACGCCTCAGAAACTTTTCTTAATTATTTTAATAATCACCTGTGTGTGGCCTTAAAGTGCAAACACCTGAAGGCTTAGGGGGTGGTACATATGTGTAAATCACAATTAGACACAAGTGGAGTCTAGATCACCAGCTTCTTCCCACCAGAGCAGAGCTCAGCACGCAGGACTCTGGGCCATAAAGGGAGAAGCATCCTATCTGCCTCTCCAGATCCGCTCTCCACCCTTCTCCAAACTGTTTTCCGCTCAGGAAACTGGCCTTTTGGGGCCACATCTGTGGGGTTCCTTGACCACAGGCTTTCAGTTGGAATCAGCAATTGGGGAGCCCTGAGAGTGAACTGCTGGAGGAAGGAAAGCAATGTCGGGGATTGGTTTCTGAGGCCCTCTCCCTGGGGCCTCTCAAGCTGGCAGCTTTCCTCCATCAAAAGTTATAATGGCTCTCAAGATAGCTCTGTGTAGCCGGGCATGGTGGCGCATGTTTATAATTCCAGTACCTGGGAGGCTGAGACAGGAAGATCGTGTAGGTTCAAAGCCAGCCTCAGCTACTTAGTGAGGCTCTCAGCAACTTTGTGAGACCCTGTCTCCAAATAAAATATAAAATATAAAATAGATCTGGGAGTATAGCCCGGAGGTAGAAAGCCCCTGGGTTCCACCCCCCAGAACCCGCCCTACACACACATGCTCTGTGTACCCTAATTCTTCCTTCTAAGGCCTGATAACTGCTTTCTTTCCTTATCCCTTTAAGCATGGAGTAGTAAGAGCCTTGGAGTACTACTCTCTTCTCTGTAATATTGCCACATCTTGCCCACACCTTTGTAAACTGTCTCATTTTTAAATCCCTCTCAAATTCTCTTGAGTTGAATATGCCATCTGTTTCCTGCCAGAGCCCTGACTGATAGAGTGCTCAAACCAGAGCAGGCTTCCAGAATATTCTTTCTACCATAACTCCAGCAGAGTCTCAGATTTATTCACATGATAGATGTCAAAACCATAAATTTTCCCATCTTAGTTTATCCTACACTCAGAAGGCTAGACTCAACCTTCAAAGGTCGCTGACGTCCATTCCCTGACACCAGTGAGGAATCCCCCACCCCTACTGCTCCTGTCAGAGGGAAGTATATCTTACTTTGAAGATCTCCAGGTAAGGAAAGACCATAACTCACCCTAGGGCCTTCAGTCTTCTTGCCTGATAAATCTCCCTCCTGTCTAACACGGACCCCTCCTGCTACAGGTGAAGCCCATTTCCTTTGTCTGCTCCTTGGCAAGAGCTGAAAAAAAGATCCTTCATCCTTTGAAAATAGGCGTTAAATCATCCTTACCCTTCTCCAGCTCTGACGTGCAGATCAATGCAAGCAGATAATCTGCACATGCTCGTCTCGTGTAGTCAACCTGGATGTTCTAGGAGAACACTACACTGTAACTAACATTGTCAAGATGGGTTTGGAAGGTTGCTCAGAGGAGGGAGGGCAAGAGAGAGCCCAAGTCTCCATGAACAGCGGCTGACTGGGCTCATGACAGAGCGATGGTGAATTCTCGTTTTATCTTGTTCTTATCTGCTTGGCCATTTATCCTCACTGCTATTCTAAGCGTGAATTCTGGAGGGTGCTGGTTTTCTGGTATTTACCGACTGTTACGATTTGGATCTGGAATGTCCACCAAAATCTTGGGCTGACAGCATGGTGCCCAGTGAGCAAGGTTCAGAGGCCAAGACTGGATCCTGTGGGCTCTGACTTTATCAGCAGATTCATCCTTTTGATGAATGAATTCATTGACAGCTGAATGGACTACGGGAGGTGAGACCTAGTTGCAGGAAGTAGCTCCCTCAGGGCATGTCCTGGAAAGGTTGCCCTTCTCCCTGCCCCTTCCTCTCCTCTCCTCTCCTCCTCGGCTTCCCAGCTGCCGCAAGCAGAGCAGCTCTCCTCCACAGTGCCTTTCCAACACGATGTCCTGCCTCACCTCTCCCAGAACAAAACAGAGATAGCCAACCACAGACCTCTAAAACCACAAGCCAAAATAAGCTTTTCTGCCTCTAAGTTGTTCTGGTTAGGTGTTTTGGTCACAGCAATGAAAAGATGGCTAACACACTGGTCCTAAGGTTGCTACTCCACAAACAGAAGTTGGCCACAGCTCCCCCTCCAGTCCTCCAGCCCCTCCAGGGCTGTCATATCAAAGTACCACAATTGGGTAGTTTAAATAGAAACCTATTTTCTTACAGTTTAGGAAGCTAGAAGTCCAAGACCAGGTATCTTCAGGTTTGATTTCTTCTTCTAAGTTCCCTCTCTGACCTGGCAGATGGCAGCCTTCTCACTATATACTCACATGATCTCTATGCACGCACGTCCTTGGCGTCTATGTGTCCAAATATCTTTCCTCCTTTCCTTGCTTCCTTCCTTCTTTTATTTCTTCTTTGTTTTCTTTCCTTCCTTCCTTCATTCGTTTATTCATTTATTTATATATTTATTTTGGTACTGAAGACTGAACCCGGGAACAGTCTATCTCTGAGCTACACCCTTTTCATTTTGAAATGAGGGTCTCACTAACTTAAGGAGGGCTTCACTAAGTAGCTGAGGCTGGCCATGAACCTATAATCCTCCTGTTTCAGCCTCCCAATACTGGGATTACAGGCATGCGCCACCATACCCACCGTTTAATTTTTTATTTTGAAAAAGGATCCGCTCAGTTTCTGAGCGTCTTGCTAAGTTGCTGAAGCTGTTCTCTTCAAACCTGCAATCTTCCTGCCTCAGCCTCCCAAATACTGGGATTATAGGTGTGCACCACTATACCCAGCTTAGTATCCTCTTCTTAAAGAAGACCAGTTAGATTGGATAATGGCCCACCCTAGCAGCCTCATTTGAACAAACCACCTCTTTAAAGGCTCTGTATCCATACTCATTTTGAGGTACTAGGGGCTGATGATTCAATATTTGGGGCCATAGTTCAGGCCATCACACTCAGCTTCTTTTCAGCAATCTCCACCCATGTGGGCTTTCTGTGGACTGAACTAGCTAAGAACTAGAAACAGCAATAATCCCCAAAAGAACCTCAGAACCTATAGACCATTGCTTTTAAATAATCACACCAAAATTCAAAAGTTTCTCCCTTTCATCTTTTTTTGGGGGCGGGGGGCTGGGGATGGAACCCAGGGGCATTCGACCTCCAAGCTACACCCCCTTCCCTATTTTTTATTCTTTATTTTTGAAACCGAGTCTCACTGAGTTGCAGCAGCCCTCACCAAGTAGCTGAGGCTGTCCGCGAACCACGGTCCTCCGGCCTCAGCCTCCTTAAGATCTATAACCTTGCCCAATTAAGCTTTCGCTTAAATCGGCATGACGACTCATGCCTGTAATCTTAATACTTGAGAGGTTGAGGGAAGAGGATCACAGGTTCAAGGCCAGTCTCAGCAACTTAGCAAGGCCCTCAGCAACTTTGTAGGACCCTGTTTCAAATTTAAAAAATAAATAGGGCTGGGGAGATAGCTTGAAAGTAGAACACGCCTGGGTTAAATCTCCAGTAAGAAAAGAAAAAAAGGGAAGGGAGGAAGGACAGCATGAAGGAAGGAAGGAAGGACTGACTCTCTGATTTCATGCATTTTGTTTTATTTACATTTCTAGATTGGAAAGTGTGTTCGTGCAGGGATTTTAACTGATTCCCCTCAAAAGCTAGCGGATCAGCCTGCATATACCCACATCATTGAGAGGCCAGGCCCCAAAGCCCAGGAATCATCGCTGCACTGTGGGCTTTGCTTGTGTTTTTTTGTCACCTCGTTTAACCATTTCAATCTCTCAGTAACTCAGCAAGATATATCCAGTGAGCCCCATTCAAAAAAAATGAAAAAAAAAGTACAAGATAAAGAGGTTAAACTCACCTTATTAGTAAATGTAAGCCACAAAATTTCACCTCCAAGCTCAAACAGCTGAGTGAAATGCATTTAGACAAACAGAAGTCCTATCAATTAATACTCTTAAATATTTACACTCCAAAGCAGGGCATGGTGGCGCATGCTTGTAATCCCAGCATTCAGGAGGCTGAGACCGGAGGATCGCGGTTCGCGGACAGCCTCAGCTACTTAGTGAGGCCCTCTGCAACTTAGTGAGACTCTGTTTCAAAATAAAGAATAAAAAAGCCCGGCGTGGTGGCGCACGCTGTAATCCCCGCGCTTGGGAGGCAGAGACAGGAGGGTCTCGCAGGTTCGAAGCCAGCCACGCGCGCTGCCTTAGGAGACCCTGTTTCCAAATAAAAATGTAAAAATAGGTCTGGGAGTGTAGCCCAGAGGTAGAAGGGCTTCCAAGAACCCCAGTACCACCAAAAAATAAAATAAAATAAAAATAAAAAAATAAGAATAAAAAACAGGGCAGGGGGTATAGCTCAGAAGTCGAATGCCCCTGGGTTCCATCCCCAGACCTGCAAAAAAAAAAAAAAAAAAAAAAATTTACACTCCAAAGTGTTCATAATTAAGATTTGTAGGAACCTCACAATCCTTGAGTGTTTACAGAGTAACAAAAAAACCTGAATAATTTGAATACCATGTAAGAATGTTAAAATTTTTGAAGAAATTCTTGTTTTCTGAAAGTGAGTGACTAGCATACAAGCATTGACTGGACCACTGATTACCCTGCATGACATTTACAGGGAATATGAGGCCTGCAGTGGCTTGAGTGGGGAGCAGGACTCTGGAGGACACATGCATGTCTATGATATAGTGTGTGGAGAGTCCTAGTCCTGCAGGAGCTCCCTACTTGTTAAATCAGGCCAAATCCCCAGTCACTGCACAGGGACTCAGGTATTTGCCAATAGCACAGGAAGAGGAGGTCAGAAATTTATTTTTTCTGTCCAATATGATATCAGTCAAGATCCAGTTTGGAGCTGAGAAGTTGTATTGGTCAGGTTCTTTTGGAGGTTTGGGTACTGGAGATTGAACTCCAGGGCCTTCTACCTTTGAGCTAGACCCCCCGCCATTTTTAAAATTTTGAAATAGAGTCTCAAGCCAGGCGTGGTGGCGCACGCTTGTAATCCCCGTGCTTGGGAGGAGGAGACAGGAGGATCGCACAGGTTCGAAGCCAGCCGCACTGGCTTAAAAGACCCTGTTTCCAAATTTTTAAAGAAAGTATATATATAAAAAAAAAAGGTCTGGGATTGTAGCCCGGAGGTAGAAGTGCTTCCAGGAACCCCAGTACCACCAAAAAAGAAAGAAAGAAAGAAAGAAAGAAAGAAAGAAAGAAAGAAAGAAAGAAAGAAAGAGAGAAAGAGAGAAGGAAGGAAGGAAGGAGAGAGAAAGAAAGAGAGAAAGAAAGAAAGAAAGAAAGAAAGAAAGAAAGAAAGAGGTT
Organism: Muscardinus avellanarius; assembly: GCF_963383645.1. Taxonomy (NCBI): domain Eukaryota; kingdom Metazoa; phylum Chordata; class Mammalia; order Rodentia; family Gliridae; genus Muscardinus; species Muscardinus avellanarius. The sequence goes on from NC_137788.1 coordinate 53,047,176, forward strand.
CTCACTAAGTTGTTGAGGGTCTCACTAAGGTGCTAAGTCTGTCCTTGAAACCGCAATCCTTCTGTCTCAGTTTCCTAAGTACTGGGATTACAGGTATGAGCCACCATGCCCATCCTTTTTTGTTTGTTTGTTTTTGTTTTTGTTTTTGTTTTGTTTTGTTTTTGCGGTACTGGGGTTCCTGGAAGCCCTTCTACCTCCGGGATACACTCCTAGACCTATTTTATATTTTTATTTGGAAACAGGGTCTCTTAAACCAGCTCAGCTGGCTTCGAACCTGCGCGATCCTCCTGTCTCCACCTTCCAAGTGTGGGGATTACAAGTGTGAGCCACCACGCCAGGCTCCACCATGCCCATCTTAATCAAGGTTCTTTAGTGAAACCGTACCAATAGAGCAGATATCCATATCTATATATCTATGTCTGTACATTAGATAATAGATAGATAGATAGATAATGGATATAGCTATCCAAAGAGATTTATCCTAAGGTATTGGCTTACATGATTGTGGAGGTTGCAAAGTCCCACTATCTGCCATCTGTAAGTGGAGACCCAGGAAAGCCAATGGTGTAGTGCCAAGGCCTGGAACAGGAGATGTGAGGATGGAGATTCCAGGCTGAGTTGACAGTCTGAGAACCAAGAGCACCTCGAACAGGTATGTGCTCCAGCTGAGTAGGCAGGCAGAAAATCCAGCCTTCCTCATATTAGTGTTCTATTCAGACCCTCAGTGGGTTGGATGTGGCTTCCGCATTGGGAAAGACAATCTTCTTTACTCAATTCACTGATTAAAGTGCTAATATATTCCATAAGCACCTCCACAGACACATTGCAAAAATAATGCTTGACCAGACAGCTGGGTGCCCTGTGACCCAGTCAACAGGTACAATTCACAATCACAGAGGTGATATGCTGCTAAATAGCTTAGCAGACCCAGGTTTCAGGGTCTCCTCTGACTTAGACATGTTGTTTCATCGTCACCATTTAATCTCTCAACCATAGCACTCTTCATTAGTAGAAGGGGGATTTTCACAGGATGAGAAAAGTCCTTAGTAAACAATGGAAAGCCATATAAAAGTTGATGATTTGGTTGAGAGATGTGGAGAAAGAGACGGCATGCCTGAATCTACCCTGGCCCAGGGGAAAGCGGGCATTAGTGTCCTCTCACTTCCTTGCAGCTTTCTCAGCTCAGAAGACACAGAGAGTTCCCTGGCCTTTGGTAAAGCTGGCTCACTTTGGCTATAGTTAGTCAGCCAGGCCCTCAAGTCTGCGATAACCCTTTCTCAGCCCCCGAGTACAGGGATTACAGGCATGCGCCACCATATCCGGCTTTCCAGACATTTTAATGCTTCTATCAGCTTCCTTGGAGTATGCCATGTTTGTCACTCCATCCCTGCAAAAGATGAAGCATTCAAGCTTGGCATGGTGCCACACATCTACAATCATCCTATTTGGGAGGCTGAGACAGAAGGCTCACAGGTTCAAGAGCAGCCTCAGCAACTTAGCAAGACTCTCAACAAGCTAGTGAGACCATGTTTCAAAACAAAAAATAAAAAAGGGCTGAGAGTGGAGCTCAGAGGTAGAATATTCCTGGGTTCAAACTCTAGTGCTACAAAAAAGAGGAAGGAAGAGCAGGAGGAAGGAGGAGGAGGGCGAGGAGGAGGAGGAGGACCGGGAGGAGGAGGAGGAGGAGGGCGAAGAGGAGGGTGAGGAGGAGGAGGAGGGCGAGAAGGAGGAGGAAGGCGAGAAGGAGAAGGAGGAGGAGGAGGAGGAGGAGGAGGAGGGCGAGGAGGAGGAAGAAGAAGAGCAATATCTATAAAGTAAACTGAAAGTGAATTGAGTGCTTTGATCAGAGCCCAGAATCTATGACCTGGTATCTTGTACATTCAGCAGAAAGAGTGCGGCTCCTGCTGCCCAACTTCAGCAATTTGTACACACTTCTGAAAAGACCAAATTCTCTTCCTCTTTTGTCTAGGAAAGTAATGATCAGTGGACTCTGGGCAAGGTGGGGTAGGAAGAACTGTAGAAGGGAGAGAAGCAGTGTTGAGAATCTGCCCATCTTATGTCCACTTTATTGTAAAGGGAGGGCTTAGAAGAGGATGGGGGTGGGGAGAGAAATAAATACCAGAAAGTATCCAAGAAAAAGGAGAACACAATTTAAAAATGGTGCCTCCCTACTGTCCTGGTTGAAACATGGGCCTGGGAGAGTGGGCAGGTGTGCCATGTACAAGAGGCCGCCTGAGGGGGCAACATGACAAGGAGACACCCATGAGGGGACCTGTGGGGTGAGGGAGGAACGGGTGCTTCCCCATGATTCACTCATTCCTGAGACCCAGCACCCATGCCAGGAGACCACAAGACCATGGTATCTCTGACAACACAAGAACCGGAAACATGCGGCTGGACTCTGCACTCACTGCCGCCCCGTGTGGCTGGCGCAGGTCCTTGGCATTGGAACCTGCTCTAGAGAGAAAGGAGAGAAGATGCTTGGACAGTCTGAACTGAACGTGGACCCAATTCTAAATTTTTCAAAAATTACTGATTGACCCCCAAGTGTCCAGTGGAATTGTCTGCCATGAGGTACCTTGGGAGCTTAGAATCAGAAATCAAAGCCAGTTTCAGAAATAAAGTAGCAGTTTCTACACCCCTCGGTGACAACTGGCATTGCCGACTCTTCCCAGTGCTTAGGAACCATGAGAGGAGAGAGACACAAACACTGACTTATTCTTGGGATGATGGAGAAAAGAAATCTCATTGTCTTGACTGTCCTGCAGCAGTGAGGACAAAACACAAATATCTTAAATTGTCACATAAAAATAACAAAGATGAAAATAATTGCTACCAAAATTGAGATCCCTCAGCCTGTTGTTTTGCTGGGTACACCATTTACAAGTGTTATTTCGTGTAAACCAATGAAAATATCCCTGGCATCACAACATCACAACAGAAAAGCGGTTCTGGGATTGTTCTTTCTTGGTAACTCCCGTAGCTCAGTACATATCAGCTAAGGTGAAAGAAAAGGTCATGGTTGGAGGCCAGGCTCACGGGGAGATAGAGGATTCATAATATGGGAACTGCCCATCCCCTTGACCTGCCTCACTGACAAAACAGGACCCCTGAACTCTGGCTTCCAGTAGTAGGAGAGTAGACCAGGGCCGGAGCTTGGCAAAGCAAGTGAAGCACTTGCCTAGGTGGAAATTTAACAAGATGTAAAATGATGACAACAACAAGAAAGCATTCCTCTGGAATCAACACAAGATATATATATATATATATATATATATATATATATATATATATATATATATATTTTTTTTTTTTTTTTTTTTGGTGGTGGTACTGGGGTTCCCGGAAGCCCTTCTACCTCTGGGCTACACTCCCAGACCTATTTTTACATTTCTATTTGGAAACAGGGTCTCCTAAGCCAGTACGCACGGCTGGCTTCGAACCTGCGCGATCCTCCTGTCTCTGCCTCCCAAGCGTGAGGATTACAAGCGTGTGCCACCACGCCCGGCAACACAAGTAATATTTTAATGTAAAAACTTAAAATATTAATGATGAACAAAATATCAAAATTTACACAGACAGGCCCCACATTATTGGTTTTTACTTTCCAGTGTGGCTCAGCCTGTCCCTATTGCTAATCCAAAAAGAGGAAATAAAGCTGTCTTCCTTCCCAGCTACATGACCGTCTCTGAAGAAAATCCAAAGAATCTACAAAAAAATAATTTTTTTAGAACTAATACATTAGAATAGCAAAGGTATGAATCTGCCCAGGTTGTCATAATAAAATGCCAACAAAAATGTACCTCTCACTATTCTGGAGGTCGGAAAGCTCACGCCCAAGGTACCAGCAAGCTAGGTTTCTTCCTGAGGGCTCTTCTCTTGGATCGTAGGCAGCCACCACCTCACTGTGTGCTCACATGACCTTTTATACATGCATGTGCCATGGACAGAGCAAGCAAGCTCTCCAGTGTCCCTCCTTGTGGGAGCACTAATTCCTTCATAAAGTATCCACTCCCATGACCTTATCTAACCCTACCTGCCTCCCAAGGGCCATGTTTCTAAATATCACCCTAGTGGATATCAGGACTTCACTATATGAATTTAGCGTGTAGGGAGACTCATAAACATTCACTCTATAACAGCAACATGGTCAGCATACAAAAATCAATTCCATTTCTGTGTAATGGTAATGAACAACTGAAATTCAATTTTCAAGTACCATTCACAATAGCACCCCAAGATCCAAGATTATATATATGTATATACATATATTCAGGATCTGAATATAGCTTTAAAACGGAATGTGTAGTTTTTAAACTACAAAACTCTGATGAAAAAATTAAATAAAACCCAAGTAAATGGGAAAATATACCGTATTGAATTGGCAAACTCAGTATTACTAAGATGTCAGTTCTCTATAAGCTATCTGTAGTGTCAATGATATCTTAATAAAAATACCAGCACTCTTTTTTTTTTTTTAACATAACAACAATCTGATTTCAAAATTTGTATGGAGCCGGGCGTGGTGGTACATGCTTGTAATCCCAGCATTTGGGAGGCTGAAACAGAAAGCTCCAGGTTCACGACAAGCCTCAGCTACTTAGTGAAGCCTTCTGCAACTTAATGAGATCCTGTTTCAAAATAGAGAATAAATGCCGGGCATGGTGGCGCACGCTTGTAATCCCAGCATTTGGGAGGCTGAGACCGGAGGATGGCGGTTCGCAGACAGCCTCAGCTACTTAGTGAGGCCCTCTGCAACTCAGTGAGACCCTGTTTCAAAATAAAGAATAAAAAATTGGGTGGGGGGTGTAGCTCAGAGGTCAAATGCCTCTGGGTTCCACCCCCAGACCCACACACACACACACACAAAAAAAAAAAAAAATAGAGAATAAAAGCTGGGCATGGTAGCACATGCTTATAATCCCTGCGCTTCGGAGTCTGAAACAGGAGAATCGCATAGGTTCGAAGCCAGCCTCAGCTACTTAGTGAGGCTCTCAGAAACTTAGTGAGATCCTGTTTCCAAATAAAGTATAAAATAGGTCTGGGAGTATAGCGCGAAGGTAGAAAGCCTCTGGGTTCCACCCCCAGTACCACCAAAAAAAAAAAAAAGAGAGAGAGAGAGAGAGAGAGAGAATAAAAATAGGGCTGGGGTATAGCTCAGACGTAGAATGCCCCTGGATTCCATCCCCAGTACTGCAAAAAAATATAAAATAAAATTTGCATGGAAAGGCAGACCGGACTGAAATAGCCAACACACTTTCAAAAGAGAGGAACCCCAGGTGTGGTGGTGCACGCTTGTAATCCCCGTGCTTGGGAGGCTGAGACAGGAGGAACGCACAGGTTCGAAGCCAGCCTCAGCTACTTAGTGAGGCCCTCAGCAACTTAGTGAGACCCTGTTTCCAAATAAAATATAGGTCTGGGAGGATAGCCCAGAGGTTGAAAGCCCCTGGATTCCACCCCCAAAACCAATAAAAAAGAAGAAAGAAAGAAAGAAAGAAAGAAAGAAAGAAAGAAAGAAAGAAAGAAAGAAAGAGGGGAACAAGTTGGGAGCAATGGCACATGCCTGTAACCCCTAAGGCTGAAGCAGGAAGATCACAGGTTTGAGGCCAGTTTGGGCAACTTAGACCCTATTTCAAAATAAAATAAAAAGGTTTGGGGGTATAGCTCAGAGGTTGAATGCCCCTGGGTTCAATCCCCAGTAACACACACACACACACACACACACACACACACACACACACACACACGTTGGAGTCTAATGTTATTTGATTTCAACATTTACTATAAAGCTATAACAATCAAGGCAGTAAAGTATTGGCCAAAAAAAAAAATGTGGATCAATAGAGCAGAATAGAATCCAGAAATAGATTCACACAAATGCAGTCAGCTCATTTTTGACAAATGTGCAAAGACAATTCAATAAAGAAAGTATAGTCTTTTCAACACACAGTTCTGGAAAATTGGATGTCCACATGGAAAGAAAGAAAGAAAGAAAGAAAGAAAGAAAGAAAGAAAGAAAGAAAGAAAGAAAGAAAGAAAGAAAGAAAGAAAGAAAGGGAGGAGGAAGACAAAATGAGGATGAAGAGGAAGAACAGGAGGAGAAGGAGAAAAGCGATTTCTGTGTATACCTCATATTTTGTACAAAGTTTAAGTTAAAATGGATCAGAGACCTGAATTTAAAAACTAAAATTATAACCTTTAAAATAAAATATACTAGAAAATATTTGTGACCTTGAATTGTACAGAGTTCTTAGATATAGCAGTAAAAACATGATCCATTTGAAAAACAATCCATTGGCCCTTATTAAACTAAAATATTTGGCTTGTCAAAACACACTGTTAACAGATAGAAAACAAGGTACAAACTAGAAAAACATTTTTTTTTTCCCTGCGGGTGTGGGGATGAAACCCAGAGGCATTTGACCTCCGAGCTACACCCCCTGCCCTGTTTTTTATTCTTTGTTTTGAAACAGGGTCTGACTGAGTTGCAGAGGGCCTCACTAAGTAGCTGAGGCTGTCCGTGAACTGCGATCCTCTGGTCTCAGCCTCTCTAATACTGGGATTACAGAAAAACATTTTCAAAGCATGTATCTGACAAGGCACTTGTAGCTAGAATATATAAATAATATTCAAATATCAGCAATAGTAAAAACAAATATTCCAATATAAAACTAAGAAAAGATTTGAACAAACACTCATCAAAAAGAAAGAATAAATTTAACTATATTTAACTAAAAATAAAACTTTGGAAATTTAAGAGATTTAACTAAAACATACTTAGATAATGTTTATATATTTATAAATAAATATTGCATTTATTTTTTCTGAAGGGCAAATTTATTTGTTATTATTTAATATATTTTTATTGCTGCATTGTAGTCAAACATCTCAATGGAATACAAGACTTGTGATGGTATACAAGCACACATCATCCAATTAGCCTTTATCCAATCCCCATCCCATTCCCTCCCCCTCCCTCAATCCCATGCTTGATTTAGTGATTGAATTTGATAAATTTGTTTAAGTACATCATGTGCTTCAAAGAGATTCCATCTTCCTCCATCCCATCCCCTCTGATTAGTCACCTTAATTGTTCCTTCATAGGCCCCTTTCTTCAACTACATTTCCTCCTATTACACATTTCTTCCTAGTTTTTGCATATTGGGGAAAGCATCTGATTTTTTTATTTTCTGTGTTATTTTTCTGCCACATTGCAGGCTCTGATCCCACTCTTGAAGGCCCCCGGCACCTGGCCACCTGGCAGACTCTGATCCCAGTCTCGCTGGCTCCAGCAACAGCCTCACCACATGGCAGGCTCCGATCCTGGCCTCACTGGCCAGGGCACTGGCCTAAACCCTCGGCAGGCTCTGGTCCCAGTCTCAGAGGGCCCAGCACCAGCCTGGCCTCATGGCAGTTTCCAATCCCAGCCTCGCTGGCCCCAGTGCCGGCCTTGACTCATGACAGGCTCCAACCCTGGCCTCGCTGGCCCCGGCACCGGCCTCACCCCTTGGCAGGCTCTGATCCCAGTCTTGGAGGCCGCAGCACCGGCCTTGCCTCATGGCAGGCTCCGATCCCGGACTTGCTGGCCCCGGCACCGGCCTTGCCACCCGGCAGGCTCCTATCCTGGCCTCCGAGGCCCAAGCACTGGCCTTGCTGTGCATCAGGCTTTTGTCTCTATCACTATGAGCACGTCATTTACAGATGTTCCCCTTTTTCTTCCTTTTTTTTTTTTTTTCTTGGTGGTACTGGGGTTCCTGGAAACCCTTTTACCTCTGGGCTACACTCCCAGAGACCTATTTTGTTTTTATATTTTTATTTGGAAACAGGGTCTCATAAGCCAGCAAGGCTGGATTTGAACTTGCACAATCATCCTGTCTCCGTGCTTCCCAAGCACAGGGATTACAAGCATGTGCCAACACGCCTGGCATTCTTCCTTTTTTGTTTTTGTTTTTGTTTTTTTTTACTATGAGAAAGTAGTACATGTCTTTTGCAAAAGCTGGGACCCCAAATACCTAGTGGCAATGTATTTTGTCTTCCCTCCAAAGGCAGAAGTCCACAGCCTCACTTCGGAGAGCAGACTCTGCTGCTCCACGTGCACCCTCGCCTCCCGCTCTGTGCAGAGGAGTGTGATGGCCATGAGGCTGATGTCTCCCAGAACACACAGCATGGTGGCCCATCCTGGCTATGCAGGGCTCCCTCTGATACCCCCTAAACCCTTTTACCACTTAGCATGTTGTCCAGAATTCCCAAGCATGTGTGGCAGGAGCAGTCTACTTTTGGTGAGATTTCCTCAAAAGTTCAAGGTGGATTGGACTGGATCTGTCTGCCCCTCCAAATACTGGTCACCACCAATACCACTGCTGCCACCACCATCTCGGTTCTCTCCTGAACACCTTTCCCACACAGTATGTTTTCCAGAATTCCAGAGCATGTGTGGCAGTAGCAGTCTACCTTTGAGGACATTTCTTTAAAATTTTAAGGTGGATTGAATTGGATCTCTGCCTCTACCATATACTGACCACCGCTGCAGCTCCCACAGCCATCTTGCTTCTCTTCTGAGCACCTATTCACACAGCATGTTGTCCCAAATTCCGGAGCATATACAGTGGTAGCCTTCTACCTTTGGGGCGATTTCTTCAAAAGATCAAGGTGAATTGAATGAGATCTCTGCCTCTCCCGAATACTGGCCGCCACCATTGCCGCTGCCTCCACCATCTCAATTCTCTCCCAAACACTTTGCCCACACAGCATGTTGTCCAGACTCCCTGAGCATGAGCAGTGGTAGCATTCTACCTTTAGGGCGATTTATTCAAAAGATCAAGGTGGATTGGGTCAGATCTCTGCCTCTCCCAAATACTAGACACTACCACCACTGCAGCCACTGCCACCATCTCAGTTCTTTCCCAAACATTTTTCCCACACAGCAAGGTGTCCAGAATTCCTAAGCATGCGTGGCCATAGCAGCCTATCTGTGGGGTGATTTCTTCAAAAGTTCAAGGTGGATTGGATCAGATCTCTGCCTCTCCCAAATATTGGCCTCCGCCATCCCTGCCACCACCTCCTTTCTCCTGGTTCTCTGCTGAGCTCCTTCCTTACATAGTATGATGTACAGAATTCTTAAGCATGTGCGGCAGGAGCAGTCCCCATTCTCAGAGAATTTTTTCCAAAAGTTCAAAGTCGAATGGATAGGATTTGTCTGCATCTCCTAGATCCTGGCTGCCGCCTCCACCATCTTGGCCCCTCTCCAATATTTTTTAATAAGAGAAGACAGTATGTGTGTTTTGAAGAGGTTGTGAGATCAAGCACTTAGCAGCAATGAATTTTATCTCCCCTCCACGAGTGGAGGCCCACAGCCTTACCGCGTAGAGCAGGATCTGCTGTTCCGAGCGCATCACGGCCCCCAGGGCAGCATAGAGAAGCACAGCGGCCAGGCGTGCTAAGTTCCCCAGGATGCACAGCTGGGCTTCCTATCCAGCACTACTGGGCTCCCTCCACCACATTCAGATCATTTTTCTTACATGGTATGTTGTTAAGAGTTCCCCAGCATGCATGACTGAAGCGGTCTTTTTTCTAATCTCTTCTGGGACAATCTTCCAAAATCACTTTTCTTGTGTGGCGTGCCCTCTTTGTCATCTTGCTTTTAATTCCGCCATTATCCACTCTCTCTCCTGTATTCTAGATAGGAAGTCAAGGCTGGAAATGTCTCCTTAAGTTGTCCCAATCAGATAATAAACCAAAATCTGGTGTCCAGGGCTTCTCCTGGGAATGCATGTCTTTCTCGGCCATCTTCCCTCCGGCTCTAAATATTACATTTAATATAAATGCATAATAAAGAATGAAATGATTGCATTAATGATTCAACTAAAAAAATTTAACCACTAATATTCCAATGGGCAGTAGAAAGAAAAGAGAAAGATAAAAAGGAAATAATGAAGGACAAAACAAACACACAATAGAGATTTCCAAAGCTACAAGTTGGTACTTTAATACAAACAATAAAACTGAATGCTCCCAGAGGAGATGAGCTAAAATATACACATAAGCCACGTCAGTTACAAGAAAGGAGTCCTAACTATAGATGTGGTGGTCATTAAAAATAAGAGAAGCTAATGAACCCTGAGTTTCATACCAATAAAATAGAAAATATGGGCTGGATAGACAAATCATTTAGAAATCCCAACACTTAGTGACATGGAAAATCTGAACTATCACAATGAAAAAAAAAAAAAGTTTTTAAAACCAGGCCCTTGGCCAGGCGTGGTGGCGCACGCTTGTAATCCCCGTGCTTGGGAGGCGGAGAAAGGAGGACCGCGCTGGTTCGGAGCCAGCCTAGCTGGCTTAAGAGACCCTGTTTCCACATAAAAAAGTTAAAAAATAGGTCGGGGAGTATAGCCCGTGGTAGTGTATCCCAGAGGTAGAAGGGCTTCCAGGAACCCCAGTACCACCAAAAATAAATAAATAAATAAATAAATAAATAAATAAAACCAGGCCCTTGGATCTTCAACAGTATTACCGCTTAAAGAAGTTGATGCTAACAACCCTTAAAAAAAAAAAAAAAAAAAAAAAGAATAGAAGCCTGCTGTGGTGGTGCATGCTTGTAATTCCGGCATTTGGGAGGCTGAGACAGGAGGATAGAGGTTCACTGACAGCTTCAGCTACTATTTAGTGAGGCCCTCTGCAACTCAGTGAGACCTTGTTTCAAAATAAAGAATAAGAAATAGGGCTGGAGGTGTAGCTCAGAGGTATAATGCCCCTGGGTTCCATCCCAAGTACTGCAAAAAAAAAAGAAAAGAAAAAGAAAGGAAGGAAGGAAAGAGGGAAAGAAGGAAAGAAGGAAGGAAGGAAAAAAAAAAAAACCTCCTTTAACTATGTTACCTGGATACCAAAACCTGAAAAGGACATTGAAGGAAAGAAAAATTACAGACTTAACCCCATTCCTGAACACAAATTTGAGACTTCCAAACAAGCTGGGAGAGTGGTGCATGCCGTAACCCCGGTACTTGTGAGTCTGGGACAGGAGGATGGCAGGTTCAAAGCCAGCCTCAACAAGTTAGCCAGACTCCATTTCCAAACAAAAAAATTAAAAGGACTGGGGGTATAGCTCAGAGGTAGAATGCCC